>NC_073302.1:204273688-204582646 GCF_027595985.1 Sorex araneus | reverse complement strand
TAAAGTGTATGATGAATACTTCCTGTTACTCCTCTTACCAGTCATATATTTTTGGTCCCAGTCCTCTTGAAATTACTTCCTGGGCTTACCTAAAAACTAATTTTTCTACAAAAGAGACATTGCAGTACATTTTATGAATAAATGAGTATGATATGTAAAAATACGTTATTCTAAACCCTAAATTCCTGAACATGAGTTCTCAATGTATTCCTCAAAAATTTCTGGAAACAAATTTCAAAAACTTTCTTCCAATAGTTTTCATTCACCTAACTGAAACATGTGCCTTCTTTGCAGGATGCAAATTAACAGAAATTTCTTGATATTTGAAAACACAGTTCCTTAACACCTACTGACACATCAGGGATGTAAAATGTGGAAATACTGGAAATACCAGGAAAATGTGACTAATATTAATAATAACATTTATTATATCCACTGTGTGTCTAGCATTGAGGGTATACTGTGGAAAACAAGGTGATTCACATAGAAAATTGCTCATTATATGAGGGTGATTAAATTATATTTTAAAAAATGCATCAAAATATAGGTCTATATAAATGGTTTCTCTGAGTATATACACAGAGTAAATTTAGTCCATCTACATCCTATTACTGGAAGAAGTTGCCTTGGGTATTGGTGCTTCTGAAATATCAAAGCCAAATGAAATTACCCTATATATATGTATATATATATAAATAGCCAAGGTTTATCCATATTTTCTTTTGTATAGTAATGTATTTTCATCCCTACCCTAGGGGTGTACTTTCATTTCCTACTCTAATGTCCTTTATTTCCACCAGATGACCTATCTACTCACTTACAGATGGGTCTATAGCATCTTATGTTGAATAGCTAATGCCTAATTTATCATCCCTTCTTTTCTATGTTAAAATATCTTACTTTTCCATAACCAGATAAGCACTTTCTAATTTCCCTTTTGCACCTATAGGTTACTATGTGACACAGTTCTATCCATAGTGAACAAGATTTGGGGGCAATTGCTAAGAAAAGTTTACTTTGCTTACCAAAGTTCCCATGATGGTTTTTTCTTTCACTTTACTAAGGACTGAAGTCACAGCATTTATCCTAGTACCATGAGTGAAAGGCCAGGAGAATTGTGAGGAATGTATTCTTGATATTCTCAAGTCACTAACTCCACAAAACTTTTCCTTACTGTAGTTCAGACTTTTTTCTAGAATCATTTTCAAACTACCATGTTATCTGATTTGGCCAGAAATTTCAACTAGCCTTTTTTGAAGCAGATATATGTAATAATATTATCCAGTTTGACTCCATTGTTTATTAAGATGACAAAGAAACATCTTTGAATGTGTTATAAAAAATTATCACACATTTTAAAGTGCTAACTAGCATAACAATGATTTCATGGTCATCTATTACTCAGTGCCTTTACACAGCAACTACAAAACTTGCAACATATTAAGAACAAATAATTATTACCTACAAGAAAATGAAAGTTCCCCAGATAAGGGAGATCAAGGTCAGCTAAGCCTTAACATGAGGTCATTTAAAGTACTCTAATGGAAGGATCAAAGTGAAAGATCAGATGTCTATTGAAGGAAAAGAATCAGAGAGAACAAGGCTTCAAGACTAGTGACAGTGAATAAGAGTAAACGGATGATGGTTGAAGTTCAGCAAAAAAAAAAAGCAGCTAGTTATTGAGTATATAGCCACATAGCTTTATTTGTACAACCCCACTCTCTATACCACCACTCACACATATTTTTGTATCTAGGCATTTTCACTGTTTCCTGTATTTTTAATAATTCTCACAGTTGAGTGTAGAAAAATCTAATAGAAATTCTTTGTACCCAGAAAGATCTGGATTCAAATGCTGGTCTTTACAAGCTGGGAAAAGTTGAATAAGTTTGTAGAATTTGTTATCTCCATGTTTGACTATTGTGGATAGTAACAGACCTCCATAGGCATTTAGTAACCAGGCTTATCTATGTAAAGCACTTGACCCATCATCAGGCATATTGTAAAAGTGCTTTCTCAGCTGGGGCTCAAGTCCATTTGCCTTCTCTGATCTTGGACACAGTGTCACTCAGAAATAAGGAAGTTTCTAGAAAATTAATTATGGTTCCAGACATTTTATAAGGACTAAGTGAATGTTCTAATCCATAAAGAAAAGGAAGCACAGTTCGAGGAAGTAAAATCAAAGGCTGGTTTGAACAAGGCCCATAGTGCTAACTTCGATTTACTCTCAGATAAGCAATGGCCAATAGACATACAATAGTTTAATAAAAGTTTTAATGAAAGGACCCCCAGATTTCACTTATATTTTCCAGTGAAATTCTATCTGCTCAATAATTCTTAAACATATGGAATTTATTTTCTCTCACACCTGGCTATATTTAATTTGTTATGAGAGGTTCCTGACTGCATTATGTGACCTAATCCCATGATACATAAGAGTAAAATGTGTTTCCTGCTTTTCTGAGTTCCAGATAAACTGAATAAAATATCCAATCCTGGGATACACCAATGTAATATCCTAAGTCTGCACTCACACACGCGCATACATACATACTCTCTCTCTCTCTCTCTCTCTCTCTCTCTCTGTTTCTCTCCTCTCTCTCTCTCATATACACTAGTTCTGTTTTCTATTAACTTACAGCTTGGTATGGGGGGACAAGTGAACTAATAAGGACAAGAAAATTAGGAGCCCCTTAAAGAGAATTACTTAAATTTTTCATACTGTGGTTATTCTTAAGTGCTCTCATCCATCCTAATAATTTAGCATATTACTGACACTTTAATAACTTATTCAGTTGATTTTGTCTGCTTTTTACCTTATTATCTAAACACTATGAATACTGAGAATAGTATTTCAAATTTGAAAAAGAGAAATTAATTAAAAAATAACAATAATAATATAACATTTTAGTAAAATGTGGAAGTATATTTTGGAAATTCTTTGACTTATCTTAATAAAAGACTCATTTATAACTATCCAATATCTAGTTATTTTAAAATCATAAGAACTATATAAGTGTTCTTTCCAAGTATCAATTTCATCTTACTAAATTAATTTGACATTCTCTTTCCCACAATTCCAACTAATTTTGCTTCCTAAGTGGAAAATACACATACAAACTGCATATCTGTCTAGTTTTACTGTGGTTTATTCTACCACTTACGATGAACATGGATTTTTTAACTTTTATGCTTATGTTATCAGGGAGCCTGGACCATACCCAGCTTTGCTCATAGCACATGTGCAGGACTGACAATTCAACATTGGGCACATTGTGCTGGGGATGATAGGGGACACCAGAACTATGCCCGATGGTACTTAGTGGACCCTGTCGTGCCAGGGATCTAACACAGAGCTTCAGATATGCTGGGTACATACATACTCGACCACTTGACTCACCTATCCAGTCTAATTCTTGAATACATTTGAAATCAGTTATATTGTCTCACTTTAAGTATACCTACAAAATAGAATTAAAACATTACTCATCAAACCAAGAAGTTGTAATATATTATTTAATAAGAAAATTGAGTGTGATCTTTGGAGTGCAATTTGCTATGCGCATCTATGGGAAGTTCTCTAATCTTTGGATTCCTGTCCTTGATGAGAAGTGAAGGTGAAATTTAATGATGACTATAAGAACCCAAAGAGGTTCCAAAGTGGGCCAGTATCATTGTTTTAACATCAAATGCCAACGACCTAGAAAACAGTGATATATAGTCAGTACTTCATAATACCTCCATAACCTCTATTTTGAGCTTCATGAGCTCAATAACTCTGAGTTGTATTATTGATTCACCACCAGGATCTCACAATTCAACAAGGAAGTGAAAGTGATCGTTGACGTAAAGAGAGGGGTTCGACAGGGTGACACCATTTCACCAAAACTCTTCAGTGCCACCCTTGAGAAAGTCATGCAACGACCGGAATGGGAAGGAATGGGAGTGAAGATAGACTGTGGGCAACTACGCAACCTCCACTTCACTGATGATATCGTTCTAATAACACCAAATATCAGCCAAGTGGCACGAATGCTGGCCAACTTTGACCGTGAGTGTGGAAAGGTTGGACTGCAGTGAATCTCACCAAGACAATGTTCATGAGAAACGGACTGGTTCCTGACTCTCCATTTGCTCTCAACGGAACAAGCATCTCTGAATGCAGCAGTTATGTGTACCTAGGTCGAGAACTCAACATGGCAAATGACCTGGCACCTGAACTGCGCAGAAGGAAGAGAGTGGAGTGGAATGCCTTCAAGAGCATTGAAGAAGTGGTTAAGAGGATGTAGAACCTTCGGCTCTGGGCACATCATTTCTACCCCATCGTTCTTCCTGCACTATCATCTGCCTCAGAGACCTGGGCCCTATGAAAACAAGATGAGAACGATATTTGGGTATCCCAAAGAGGAATTGAAAGAGCTATGCTTGGAATATCACATTTCACTCAAGTGAGAAAAGGAATCCGGAGTTCTGATCTCCATCAATGATTGAGAATGAGGGACGCTGTCTCATTTGCCAAAGTGCTGAAAATCAGATGGGCCAGACACATAATATGATTTGGAGATGACCGCTGGACTAGAGCTGTTACCGACTGGATTCTACGGGATATCAAAAGAATGCCTGGCCGCCAACCTACAAGATGGTCAGACTTCTTCATCAAGACCCTGAATGAACAGTTTGAGGCTCTTCATGTTCCAGGAGTGAGCAGAGGCCATTGGGTTATCCTAGCACATGACAGGGATGAATGGAGACGTTACTGGTGCCTCCTCGAGCAAATCAATGAACAATGAGATGACAAGTGATACAAGTGATACTTCATAATATTGTTAAATTAATTTTATTTATGCCATCTGAGATGACCCTGACCCTTAAGCCCTAAGACTGATCAATGTCTTATATTCTTTAGAAAATTCAGGGGATTCTCTTTGTTATATCTGGTTCAGATATCCATCTTTTGCTGTTGTTTCATTTTGTTCTCCATTTTTAAACTTGCTTCTGTTTCTTGATTTCCATGCTGATGTTCTTTATGAGCTTCAACTTACATTAATGTGAGTGTGTGTGTGTGTGTGCATGTGCACAAACACCACACACACACACACACACACACATACACACACACACACATGCACCCCATCTTACAAGTAACCAGATAACATTGTTAAGGAGTTTGGAACAATGTTGATCTGGGCTATATCTTGGATTTTAATATAAAACTAATTACATCTGAATTTTTAACTCTCTTAAAAATTAACTCTCTTAAAATTTTAACTCTTAAAAGTTCCTAGCTCATATGATCTTTCTACTCTAATTAATATACCACATGCACATACAAACACATTAATACAAAATAACAAAGGAAAACCTCTGGAAAATTATTTTAATTTTTTTATTATTGCAAAAAAATCATTCTTACTGGGGCACAAGTGATTATATAATGCCTTATATATGGCCACCCAGGTTTGATCCCTGGCACTTCATATGGTCCCCTGAGCCCACCAGGAGTAATCCCTGAGTGCAGATCAAAACCTAAGCCCTGAGCAAAGCTGGGTGTGGCTCCCAAACAAACAAAAACTATTTTTTTAGAAATTGCCATTAGAAGCCTTCTCAGGAATAAGCATTCATCTGCAAAGATTTACTTACCTGAAGTAAGTAGGAAAATTAAAACACAAATATTTTCCAATCCTCCTATAGTTTATCTCATAAATAAATAATCTTTCCAAAAGTTAGGGCATATGAAAGCACTTCAGTCAAAGAGTACCACATTTTTTAATGTATATTTTTTGCAACCTGTGCTAGACAACATAGGTTTCATTTCTGAAGCATTCAACAGTTTGTTTAGGAAAATGATGCTCAGAAAACTGAAAGAGCACCTGTCTGGATCAAAAATTCATCTGTATTGCTACCAGGAAGAAAATCTAGAGGAATAGAGCAGAGTGTTTTTCAAAGTGTTCTTTTGTGGTTTAGAAGCTGTTAAGTCATAACACGAGACTGTGAAGAGATGGAAATGAATTGTCATAGCAAATACTCTGTTCAGCAAAAGAATCATTTTTATCTTTGAAAAATATTTTGTCATTTTATTTCTCTTATTTTCTGGGCCCCTTAAAAGGGGTGGGTTGAGTTTCTTTCCCCGCCCTGAGAAGAGCTCCTGGAGACCTCTGGAACCCAGCCACAGCCATGCTCAAGGCCACTCTCCACATGTTCGGACAAGCCTCATGCATGAAGGAACTGGCAGAGGAACCCAGGTGTGTGGGACCCAGGGCTGAGATCTCCAAGCCTGCTCAGATTGGGACTAGGCCTCTTCCGTCCAGATCCCCCATTTTCCAGTAGGTAGCTGGTCACACCCAGAAACTGCCCCTGGCGCCTTGTAATCCCACCAACGGCCAACATCCAGAGACTATAAGACCAAGCTCCCAGAAGTATGTGGCCGTGATTCTCCCCTTTAGAGAACTGGCAAACTACCGAGAGTTTCCTACCTGCATGGAAGAGCCTGGCAAGCTCCCTGTGGCGTATTCATATGCCAAAACCAGTAACAATGATGGGTCTCATTCCCTGACCCTGAAAGAGCCTCCATGTGGCACCATTGGGAAGGACGAGTAATAAGAGTCTTCTAAAATCCCAGGACTAGAATGAATGAAGACGGTATTGAGACCACTCAAGAAAATCGATGATCAACGGGGTCATGATGATGATAATGATGATTTTCTTGAATATTAAAAATATTAAAAATATGCATGTTATAAATTATAAATTATAAATTGTATTTATAACATGCAACATATTAAAAATATGTTGCATGTTATAAATAAAATGATCTCATTGCTGAAGAACAGAAACTACCTAAAATATTTGTTCTGACTTGGCATTAGAGTCTGGAATACTATCTTAGGAATTATTCCATGCTTGTAAAGCAGGTCCAAGTATGTGTATTCCTATAGTATTCCTATTTCACCTTAAAGAGACTGAGAATAGTGTTACTGGATATGGGAGGTCCAAAACTATGTGATTAGCCTTCAGAATAGTAAGAAGATTATTCTTAAGTATATATGTCTGATATCCCCCCAAAATGTCTTAATTCATAGTAATACGTCTTATGCTTGTTACACTAGCTTTTTGAGCAAAGTAGTTTGTGTGGCAGGCAAATATTGTTTAAGGACTGAGTTAACTGTTGACAGTAAAGTTAGGAGTGTGTGGTTAAGGTCATGGATCCCTGATTGCCTGGATCCCAGTCTCAGCTCTGCAGCCTTTAGCACATAGATGTCTCAGAGCTTTGGTTTTCATGTGTTTGGATATGAAGGAATAGCTTCCATCACATAATAGAAGAAAGGATTAAAAGCTTACGTTCTAGTAAAGAAAGCAGACTGCTAATCCAATTAGCATCCACACAATGATGTGTTCAAATAGAAAATAGAGCAAGTATCTATAAACCACAAGAAAATGGAGGTTAGTTTTTAGAGCACTAGAATGATGAGAAAACCTCTCTAAGACAACAAAGCAAAATGATCACTTAAGATGACCCAAGGATGAATACTAAAGGAAAAGCAAATATTACATATTTAAATTAATGCAAACTTATCTATTACACAATTACAAATACATAAGGTATCTATAAATCTAAATGATTTATATTTTAAAATATACAATATAAAGTAGTTTAAATAAAATATAAAACATTAACTATATACCAATCCAGTGTCTAAATATATTTTATAACATATATAATCAATTTATCATAGCTCATGGATTAAAACCCAAGGTAAACTTGACTAAATTTAAATCCACATCAGCAAGGATGATTGATTAAAATCATTAGTAAAATCATTATCAGAAAAGTGCATAACCTTCCCTGAGTGTCATGAACAAATTGCCCTGAATATAACATATTCAAAGGCCCCAAATCCTAATGAGAAATAGTTTTGGGAGAGCAGTGCTGAAATTCCTCCGCTTTCAGAATACTTACATCAAGCTCCATTAAGAATAATGTTTTGATCACATGTTCTGCTCTTTGGGACCTAAAAATTCAATCCTTGGTTTGAGACAATCCATAAAACCTATAGCAATAAAACGCAAAGCATGCAGACTTTTATAATAGGTCTGAAAATGTCTTTGTTTCCTAAAGGTAGAAATAAAATGATATGAAACCCCGGTTTGAAGAAAGGAAACTGTTAGCAGCTGGCATGAAAATTATCCCATTATTTATTACTGTTATTAGGTGAGAGTCTTATGCAGTATAACTCAGTAGAGAATAACATCTATTTGATTGCGTGCAATGAGAGCGTCTGGTCCATTATTATTAATTTCCCCACTCTCTAGACTGTAAAAGTAGTGTATGAGTAACACCAAAAAATGGCATTTTCTCATTTTTAATAAGATAATGAATACCAGGCAGAATAAAGAGTACAGGGGTTAAGGCATTTGCCTTGCACACAGCTGACTCAGATTCCTTTCCCAGCACCATATCTGGTTTCCTGTGTATCTATAGGAGAGATCCCTGAGCACAGAGCCAGGACTAATCCATGAGTACCATCAGGAGTGACCCCTAAATCAAAACAAAGAATAAAAATAAAAGAATGTCAACCAAATATACCCAAAAAAGGTTAGAGCCATCTGCTTGGATACCTTTCTTTGGGATTAAGGACAAATAGCATTGAATATCTATGATGTACCCTGAGAGAACGTCACTTATTAAGCAAGCTCTTATATTAGTTCAGAAACCTGAGTTTGAATTAAAGAGACTTGTGATTGCATTATGTTCTCCTTTGAAACTTCCTGCTTGGGTGTTCTGCTTTGTTTCTGCTTCATTTTGTTTTGGGGTCACATCCAGCTGTGCTCATGATTTATCCCTGAGTCAGGGATCATCCCTGGTGGGATTCTAGGAACCATATGTGGTGCCTATGATGAAACCCAGCAAGCACCCTTTTTGCTTCTCTACTCTCTTTAGCTCAGTATTCCAATTTTTCAAAAACTTGAGGTGCTCCACTTAACCTTAACAAAAGGTCAATATTAATCACATTTTAATCAACTAGAAGGAACTTGAAAGACATTATCTCTTTTACTACAAAAATTACAAGTAATAACTAATAACTGGTGAGTGATTGGAAATAGCCATCAGGATCAGTGGCACCCTAGACAGCTAGAGTTGCCCACAGGATTGTGTTCTATATTTGCTTGTGAATCAGACATGTCATTCCTGCTTTTACTATATGTTAGTACAATCTCAGGTTTTATGCATTATTTGATATGATTTGGTAGGTTATTTCTGGAACTACACAAAGTTTTTTCACACAAGTGAATGGTAACTTATTCTTCACTTACAATATTTTGGCTTATGAAAAATTTCCTAATATTCTACTTTTGTAATACAGGGAAAACCTGTATTTATAAATGCAGCAGGATCATTGTTTTATATCTAACCAACCTACCATTACTGACTCAGTGTGTGCACTTCATAAATAGTTTTAGGTAATTAGAGATTTCTGCTTAGGTAACAACATTTTAATAATTTAAACAAGTCTAAAATAAATGTTTCTATAATGGTAAGCACATCTCTCTGCTTTTTTACTTCTTTGTTTTGATGTGCTGAATATAACACTTTGATAATAATTTTTTTAGGTGCTATGGCTATTGTTTTCAGTCAAAGATAAAAGGCAAAGATTTTACTGCTCTTACTATTTATTTTTGCCTTTGTTGGCCCTTATATTAGTAAAATACTAACAACATGCATAATCTGGTGTCTACATATATTTTTATAATCTATATAATCAATTTCTCATATACTCATGGATTAAAAACCAAGATAAATTTGGTTAAATTTAAATCCACATCCAGAGAACAGAAAGCAGAGTCATTTATGTGTGTGTATGTGTGTGTGTGTGTGTATGTGTGTTTGTATGTAGTTGTGGGGGGCAGTGTTTGGTTTCTGGGAGGGCAAGGAACGTATTCTAAGAGATTGGGTCACATGATTACAAGGAACGAGTAATATCATGACCAGCTGTCCATAGCTGGAAGACAGGGAATATATTCATTAAGTGGTATTAACACATATTCATGTAACTATGCAACCATTACCACGATAAATCTTCAGAAATTTTTCATTTTTAACTTAAATGTTGTACAGAAAAATCTGTCCATTCTTTCCTCCCCCTGGCATCTGGTAACCACTATTCTACTTTTTCTGTCTCTGTGAATTTTACTAATTTTACTAGCTCTTCATGCAAAAAAAATACATTTTTATTTTAATTGTGGTTAACTTATATTTCTTAGCATCAAAATTCATTCAAAGCAGTTGAATGAATATATTCCTGTTTTAAGGTTAAATTATGTTCCAATACATGTCTAACCCATTGTGCACTATGATTAATTTTTACTCATTCATAGAAAGATATTTGGGGTGTTTCCCCCTTCTGGCTATTGTGAACAATACTGCATAGGAACTACAATTAAGTCTTCATTTAAGTTTGTCAATAGATTTTTGAAACTGACTTTAAATGAAGCTATGTACAACAAAACTAATTATGCCATAGACTAATTTATATAAATAAGAAAAAAATTCCTATGGTCTACTTCTTGTCACAAAGGATTCATTAAATTTCTAAACAAAGACCGAATATTAAATAAATTGAAGTTGTTAATTCATTTATTTTTAACTTACTTAATTCCAGAGAGCCTATCTCAAGGTATGATAGAAAACAATTCTAGTCAGCATGCCTTTACAAGACAGGGCACACTTAGCTAGGACAAGTAAGTTTCACCGACGAACCTGGTGTGCATATCTCTGGGATGTAGAGGAGCCCAGAGTACCCAAGTGAAAATCTGCACAGACAGAAGGTAGAGGCCAAATTTCACTTGGAGAGTGGACCCATGAAGGAAAAAAATTATTTCTCCAAAGAGAAACATTATCTGATAGTTAATATTTTCTGTAACTCCTTTAACATAGCTGTACCTCTTTATTAGTCAGCTTTGGAGATAGATTCTAGAAACATTACTCCCTCCTATACATATAGGACTATACATATTGGTTTTCTGTTGGCTAAGGATCTGATTTCCAAACAACGGTCCATGGCCTATTGCCTGTTTTTGTATGACCTGCCCAATATTATGTTTTCACATTTTTAATGGTTTTTAAATACCAGAAGAAGGATGCTCTTTCATGATTCATCAAAAGCATAAGAAATTAAAATTTTTATGCTTTTGATGAATTCACGGTAACATCACCACACTTATTTTCACACATTTTTTGAAAAGCTTACATGTTGTTTATTCTTGCTTTCATACCATAAAGGCAGTTAAGAGAGAAAATATTGTTTCTGAAAAATCAAAGATATTTACCTTTTGTTCCTTTTTGGAAGAAATATTCCAAACCCTGATTTAGGGCTCTTCCTGCCTTATGCCTTAATTCAAAACAACTTGAATTGCCAGCATCCAAATTTCACCAGGGCAGAGCCAGTTCCATTGTAGCAGTTCCACAGATAAGTATATGTTTTGCTCCTGGAGTCCACTGAGTTGTTACTACTGTCAGAGCCATCAGCCCTTCTACTCTCCAATATTCTGTGTAGTGACATGCTCCAATCAGAGCTAATAAAGTCCTGTCAAGTCATTGTCATCCCTGTGCCAATCCTGGGTGAATCAGAGCAACTGAGTAATTAAAAACCATGAGGAAAAGTAACTTAAAGAAATATAGAAAAAAGTGGCCAGAGCGATAATACAGTGGGTAGGGTAGGGCATCTGCCTTTCATGCGGCTGACCTGAGTTCGATCCTTGGCATTCCATATGTCCCCCAAGCACTGCCAGGAGTAATTCTGAGTGCAGAGCCAGGAGTAACCCCTGGGCATTGCCGGGTGTGACCTAATAAATAAATAAAAGAAAAAAATATAGAAGAGGATAACAATGTTCCACTTCCTCCCAGAATCTTTCCATCACACCCTCTGATGTGAGGGTTAGGTTTTATGAAGAAGAAATAAAACATACTCAAATAGTTCTTTTCAGTGGTACCTAATAACGAGAGCACTGATGCCTATTAGTTGCCAAAACACACTCTTCTCCCAGGTTCCTTATTCATAGCACAGCAGTGGAATAAAAACAGTTTTAACAAGAGCAACTAAGAAAAAGGAAAATGTTTTTTCTTTTTTTTAATCACTTTTCATTCCATTGACTATTACTCATGCAACAACCCTGTTATCAGTAATGACTTTACATAAAAATTAGGAACAGAACTTTGCAGATCTGAGTGAGAAAATAAATAATGGTGTTACTATAGTAATCTATATTACTTTTATTAATTTATTTATTTTTATTGAATCACTGTGAAATGCACAGTTAAAAAGTTGTTCATGATTGGATTTTAGTCTTACAATATTCCGATACCTGTCCCTTCACCAGTGCACCCTTCCCACCACCACCAATATCCCCAGTTTCCCTCCCGAAACCTCCACCCCAGCCTCTCTCTCTCTCTCTCTCTTTCTCTCTCTCTCTCTCTCTCTCTCTCTCTCATTCTCTCTCCCTCTTTCTGTTTGGGTATAATGATTTGCAATACAGGTACTGAAAGGTTATCATTTTTGTCTCTTTACCTACATGAATTGGTAAATAACATGTTACTTTACTACAGTCCTGGACTGCCAAGGGAAAAAATTGTATTAACGTGTAAACATTAAATATTAAATTATAAAGATAAGGGCTATTTATTAAGTTACATAAAGAAAATCAACTTCTCTTGCTTGTTTAGGCTGAGACTCAAAGTTGGAGGAAAAGGGCCGAAGCACAGTGGATAGGGCACTTGCTTTACACACCGCTAGCCCAGGTTCAATCCCTGACATCCCATGTTGCTACCCCTCAGCCCCTGTAACTCCTCTCCCCTCCCCAGCATCACCAGGAATATGAGCATCACTGCCTGTGTCCCTCCAAAACACAATCAAAAACCAAACCGAAAAGTTAGAAAGAGGAGTGGATACATTTTATAGAGGAAAAAGGAGGAAGGTTTCAGCTACATTTTAACAGGAAATTCTTGGCTTGGGGAAGATGTAGGCAGACTAATCAGATACAGAATATCCTATATGATTATTTAAGGGTGAAGATTTGGTATTCTTGAGTTTGGTTCTGGTTGGAAGTAGCACCATGACAAGTAACATTTTTGTACTCCAATTGTCAAGGAATATCTTGGGGCTGGGGAGAAAGCACAGGGATTAAAACTCTTGCTTTGCATGCAGGCAGCCCTGGTTTGATCCCTGGCACTGCATATGGTTCCACACACTATCAGGGGTGATTGCTGAGCACAAAGTTAGGAGTAGCCCCTGAGCACCACCAGGGGTGCATAGAGGCTTGTAAAACTTAGGTTTTGTCTCATGGTGCAATTTTCTTAATGATGTAGGCACTAGATACATTCAGAAATAAATTAACAACTTCCTGATGAATATTTGGAGTGTGGAAGTCAGCTAAATTGATCGAAAAGGTCATATCTAACCTAGTTGAGATAAGAACAGGTTTGTGGCACAGGGAAAGTAGGGTAAATATCTTGTCATTTCTTCCTTGGTAGATTCTGTTCCCAGAAAACTATTTTTGGTAAAATTTTACATCAACGTTCACATTTGTATTCAGATCTTTCAGGTATATCTAGAAAAAAGTGCATCAAAATGAAATGTGACTATTAAGGTGTATGTAGACATGATACAAGAGGAGTGATACATGGATATGTTGTTCTATGAAGAAGGGCTAAGACTTGAGGGGGTAGAGAGGAAGATAAAGAGATAGATAAAATAATATCTGTGGAACTATAGTGAGAAATAATGCTAACCTACTAAATAGTCCCTCTATCTATAAGAAAATTTCTCCCAGATATGGCATTTACTATATATCTACCTCATTCTTATTTTTATAGACAGAAATACTGGCTAGTCTCCAAACTGACCATGAAAATACGCCTGGAATTTTTGTTTTGCTTTTGTCTCCATCTTTTTCCTTTATGTTTGCCTTAATCCTGTCATGCCTTTTCTTTTCCTTTCCAGATCAGTTCCTATTGTTTCTATCAATCTCGAGATAGTCCAAAGACAGCCTCCAAGTTCCTTTATTTGACTGAGTAAAAAAAAATTGCATGTCCTTTCTAAGCCCATGTCATCTGTACTTGTCTCTTCATCTTATTTTTGTGAAATTCTACCTCTACAACTAAACTCAAAGATAGAAAGGGTCAAGGCTGCCACTCCTATTTCAGTTTTACCTGTGGTGGGCAGACATTAAATGATGACTACTGTGGTAATTATTAAAGGATTCCTGGCATTTGATAGATGAGTTTAATGTTAAGGATTAACTCAAATTATAAATGCAGCTGCTTCTCCCCCAAACAAGCTCATAATCTATTTATTATTCACTTAGTGAATTGTTCCTATCAAAGTAATATTTATTCTCATTCTTATAATTGGCTATTATTTCAGTGTTTAATGAAGAAAATATTATTAGGAGGCTTCATACTTCCTCTTTGGTTTGACCTAATCTGATTTGCTTTAGAAGAAAAAAAGTAACAGAAATAGGTTACTTCAGAGAATGTTTTCTCTGATCACAGTAAGACACTTCACACCCATTAAACGTCCTATGTTTTTATTCCAAACAGAAATATCAGTTTCATTTTACCAATAATTATTATTTGTGCAACAATCTGTCAGAGCATGTTTTTATGTAACCTTCTTCCAATGATTCTATTGAGTTTTGCCAAACCATTCATAAAAGTAATCTATTACTGTAATTCAGTATTAACTAGGTAGTTATCAGAAACATAATGTGTTTCTCATTAGAATTTCTCTACCAACATTATAAAATTAAATTATTTATCTCCCAAAATCTTATTTCTAATTTATAAGTTCTTAACCTGCCCAAAGGCTAGTGTTTAACACCCATTCTTTGTTTTATTTATGTAAAATATGGCTTGTGATGTCATATTTATAAATTTATTTACATTGATTTCTAATTTTTACCTTTAATTTACATTTTAACTTGTGTTGATTTTATCATAAAGTCTATTTTCTCTGTGTATTTCCATTTACACACATCTCTTAAACAAGTCACTGTCATCATGTTGCTCATCGATTTTTTTCGAGCGGCCACCAGTAACATCTCTCATTGAGAGACTTATTGTTACTGTTTTGGGCATATCCAATACGCACGGGTAGCTTGCTAGGCTCTGCCACGCGGGCTCTACACTCTCGGTAGCTTGCCAGGCTCTCCGAGAGGGGTGGAGGAATCGAACTCGGGTCAGCCGCATGAAAGGCGAATGCCCAACCGCTGTGCTATTGCTCCAGCCCAATGACCAGTATATACATGTTTATTTTCATGGTATTATCTGTTTCATATAGACATGATATTTAACTAAATTTATTGACCAGGACTACCTAAATGTTTTATTTTTATTATTGTCTAAAATTTCATTGTTGGTTGAACTATCAATTAAATAAGTCAATTATTTTGGTACAGATATATAAGTTTAAGGCTTCAAAAGTGTTAGTATTTTAAAGAGTAGGATCAAAATAAGTCAAGATCCCTAAGCATCTAGCAACTGAGAGAACAGAGAGCTAGTATAGAGAGTAGGATACATGCTTTGCAAATGCTGGTCCTGGCTCAATTCTTGGCACCCCATATGGTCCCTCAAGTTCCGCCAGTAGTGTTCCCTGAGCTCAAAGCCAAAATTAAATCCTGAGCAGCACTGGGTGTGGTCCCCAAACAAACAAGAGTTTAGCAGTTATATCATTAACAAGCTAAAGAATGAGGACCTATAAGCATGTAGGACTATAAGGAAATGTCCACTCAACTTTGGTCATCTTGTAGCCTGACCATCATCATGCTTGTAATTAGAAACTGACATCACCAATCACCAATATAGTTAATAGATGCTGATGATGCTAGTTCTGATAACTACTGAATACATTTAGATGAGGTGCAGCATTCTGATTGAATTTCGAGATAATTTTGAGGATTGTAATACAGATCTCAAGTTTTAAAATAGGCAAAGCACAAATCATACAAAAACTATCATGACAAACATTAGTAAGGAAAAACTTGAAGGTGAATTTCACTAGGAAAAAGGAAATAAAGAACTGGTTTTGGTTTTTTTTTTTGTTTTAATTTAAGTGAAAAAAAGGGCATACAAACCAAAGCTAGTGGAGGCAAATGAAAATAACATGACTAAATTATGGAACTTGAAAAATAGATCAAAGGATAGATAGCCAGGAAATTTGCATGGAAAACCAATTTCATTGTCTGAATGAAAAATTAGACTAGCATAACAATGAACACAAATCCTAGTGGATAAAACCACAGTAGAATAGTTTTGTGTCAGGTCACATCTGCTGATCCCAGAAAGTCTACTGAGGACACCAATTCATTGTAAATACTTTTTTTCTTGAGGCCACCACTCTCTTTAATAGAACCAGTAATATTATTTTTAAGAGTGAAAAAATAGCTTTTTCCAAGAAGCTTATAAAAACCATATGAATCTAGATTTTTGTGCACAAAATGAACATGCTTGTGGTGGATACATGCCTGATTTTAGAATAAATCCAACAAATACAAACATCTTATAAATATAATTTTTAAAAACAGCTATTGACTGGAAATGTTTCTCAACTGGTTATATTTGAAATTTATTAAAAAGCTGATGCAAAAAGAATAAGAGCAATATTAATAATATTGCAGCTAACATTTATCATATACCTACAGTTTTAGTCTTCATACTGTGCCCTTTGACATCATTATCACACCAACAGCTGTGCAAAATGCTTCTTCAGGCACATTGTAATAAACTTAACAAGTAGTTGTTACCTTGGAAGAAAAAAAGGACAAAAGAATAGATTGAAGCAAACTTGGGGTCAAAGAAAAAATCAAATCTATGATTTTGCCCTCCATCTAAAGAAGTGTGAAGAGGGTTAAAAAGAAATAGTAAAGCAAAGAAAGGGTAAATGGGTGCTTTGGGGATAGGGATATATCTCTGAAAAATCTTGGCGTATAAGTGACAAGACACATTAGATGCATGTGCTATAAAACTAGGTTTCACAATGGTCTAACTGGGAACTGTCTTCTGTGCTGTGACCCCCACATCATCATGAGTTCCATAATCATCTCTTGAGTTGTCAGGTCAACCAGGAACTTTGGTGCTTCACGGTGCCATAGAACACTAAGGCCTAAGCAATAGGTCCAGTAGTATAATAATATTAATGTCAAGACTGACTTTATGTATGCACTGGGAAGGAAATGAGAATGAGTTCTCTTCCTGGCTAGAAAAAAGAGAACGGCAACTTAGAGACATTCAATTCAGAAAGCCAAATTTAAGCTCTTCATTAACTTACCCACTTAGAGGCTTTTCTTTGGCTCTTCTCACAAGAATCAGGGGACTTTTAAAAAATTAATATGCCTTAAGTATTCCTGTGGTTATAGAAGACACAAATGGCTACCTATATTCATTTTGCACTGTTGCCTTCTATAGTTTCTTCATAGAGAAATGTTATACCTGGTGTGTGTGTGTGTGTGTGTGTGTGTGTGTGTGTGTGTGCGCATGCACACATGTATTAACAAGAAGTCAATAGAGTCAAGAGTTGGAGGCTTAGATTGAGTAAATAAAAAGTCAATTGCAAAATTTGATCTGATCTCTCTTTCTTGATAGAATTAAAACTTTTTATGTGAGATAGATTTTCTCAGCTATTACTAGTTTATTATAAAATACTAAATATTTCTTTGTGTAAAATTTTATTTTAAAATTTTAAATATATAGTTAGATGTATCTTTTAATTTAATCTTTTACTGTCACTGTCACTGTCATCCCGTTGCTCATCGATTTGTTCGAGCGGCCACCAGTAACATCTCTCATTAAGAGACTTATTGTTACTGTTTTTGGCATATCCAATACACATGGGTAGCTTGCCAGGCTTTGCCACTCGGGCTCAATACTCTGGGTAGCTTGCCGGGCTCTCCGAGAGGGGTGGAGGAATTGAACTCAGATCGGCCTCGTGAAAGGCGAAAGCCCAATCGCTGTGCTATTGCTCCAGCCGGAAATCTTTTAATTTAACCTTTTAATTTAAATGTATCTCCACACCAGTGAGCAGCAACTAAATGATTCAGCCAACAGAACAACTGAGATGTCTAAGAGAATTTTTCAATATACATGAACTGGGATATATTCTCAACTTAAGATTTAACCCATTCAATTCTCTTTCATTGTTGGTGGAAATATCAACTGGCCCAGCCTTTTTGGGAAACAATATGGACATTCCTTAAAAAACTAGAAATTTATCATACATTTGAGGTTGTGTGTAGGGATATTCGACCCTGTTCCATTGGTCTTCAGCTCTGCCTTTGTTCCAGTACCATGCTGTTATATAATCTTTGATAAGGGAGCAAGAGATGTGAAGTAGAGCAAGGAAAGACTTTTTAACAAATGGTGCTGGCACAACTGGACAACCACATGTAAAAGAATGGGCTTAGACCTTGACCTGAAACCATGCACAAAAGTCAGATCAAAATGGATTAAAGACCTCAACATCAGACCACAAACCATAAGGTACATTGAAGACAAGGTCGGCAAAACCCTCCACGATATTGAAGATAAAGTTATCTTCAAAGATGACATGCAACTGGCCAACCAAGTGGAAACAGAAGTCAACAAATGGGACTACATTAAACTAAAAAGCTTCTGTACTGCAAAAGATACAGTGACCAGAATACAAAGACTATCTATAGAATGGGAAAGGATATTTACACAATACCCATCAGAGAAGGGGTTGATATCAATGGTATATAAAGCACTGGTTGAACTCTACAAGAAGAAAACATCCAACCCCATCAAAAAAATGGGGCGAAGAAAGGAACAGAAACTTTCCCAAGGAAGAGATACGAATGGCCAAAAGGCACATGAAAAAGTGCTCTGCATCACTAATCATCAGAGAGATGCAGATCAAAACAGCCATGAGATACCACCTCACACCACAGAGACTAGCACACATCCAAAAGAACAAAAGCAACCACTGTTGGAGAGGATGTGGGGAGAAAGGGACCCTTCTATACTGCTGGTGGGAATGCCGGCTAGTTCAGCCGTTTTGGAAAACAATATGGACGATTCTCAAAAAAAACTAGAGGTTGAGCTCCCATTTGACCCAGCAATACCACAGCTGGGAATATATCCCAGAGGAGCAAAAAAGTATAGTAGAAATGACATCTGCACTTATATGTTCATCGCAGCACTGTTTACAATAGCCAGAATCTGGAAAAAACCCGAGTGCCCTAGAACAGATGACTGGTTGAAGAAACTTTGGTACATCTATACAATGGAATACTATGCAGCTGTTAGAAAAAATGAGGTCATGAAGTTTTCATATAAGTGGATCAGCATGGAAAGTATCATGCTAAGTGAAATGAGTCAGAAAGAGAGAGACAGACATAGAAAGATTGTACTTATCTGTGGAATATAGAATAACATACTAGGAGTCTAACACCCAAGAATAGTAGAAATAAGTACTAGGAGGTTGACTCCATGGCTTGGAGGCTGGTCTCTCATTCTGGGCAACTCAGAGAAGGGAACATCTAGTAAAATGTGGTCGGAGGTCATGCGGGGGAGGGGTGATGCATACTGAATGTAGACTAGAGACTGAACACAATGGCCACTCAACACCTTTATTGCAAACCACAACACCTAATCAGAGAGAAAGAAAGGGAACACCCTGCCATAGTGGCAGTTTGGGGTGGGGGAAGACGGGACTGGGGAGGGTGGGAGGGACGCTGGGTTTACTGGTGGTGGAGACTGGGCACTGGTGAAGGGATGGGTTCTCGAACTTTGTATGGGGGAAACATGAGCACAAAAATATAAAACTCTGTAACTGTACCCTCATGGTGATTCACTAAATAAAAATTAAAAAATAAAAATAAATAAAAAAAATAGAAATTGGGTTTCCATATGACCCTGCAATACCATTTCTGGGAAAATATCCCAAGCTTGCAAATAAGTACAAAAGAAATGACATCTGCACCTGTATATTCATTGCAGCACTGCTCACAATAACCAGAATCTGTAAACAACCTGAGTGCCTGAGAACAGATGACTGGGTAAAGAAACTTTGGTACATCTATGCAATGGAGTAGTATGCAGTTGTTAGGAAAGATGAAGTCATGGAATTTGCTTATAAGTGGATGGTCATGGAGAGTATAATGCTAAGTGAAATGAGTCAGAAAGAGAGAGACAGACAGAAGGACTGCACTCATTTGTGGAATATAAAATAACATGATATGGGACTGACACCCAAGGACAGTAGACACAAGGGCCAGAAATATTGCTCCATAATTGGAAGCCTGCCTCATGAGCTGGGGGAGAAGTTAGCTGGAATAGAGAAGGGATCACTAACTAAGTCAATGATGCTTGGAGGAATTGTTCAGGATGGGAGATGTGTGCTGAAAGTAGATAAAGGATCAAATGTGATAGAGTCTCAGTATCTATATTGCAAACTATAATGCCCAAAAGTAGAGAGAGAGTATAGGGGGAATTGTCTGCCATAGAGGCAGGGGGAGGGTTGAGATGGGGGAAGACACTGGGGATATTGGTGGTGGAAAATATGCATTGGTGGAGGGATGGATGTTCAATCATTGTATGCTGAAACTCGAACATGAAAGCTTTGTAACTAAATCTCATGGTGATTCAATTAAAAAAAAATAACCCATTCAAATCAGGTAACTGTCCTAAACCAGTCACTGTTATCAGGTCAAAGGGACTTCCTGAAACACTTGCCCTCTCCCAGGTTATTTTACTGTTATTGTTTTGGGGCTGTGTCAGAACTCAATGACACATTCAGAAATTGGGAAATTATTTCTCTTGTAAGAATAAGAAGGAGGAGGAGGAAGAGGAGGAGGAAGAGGAAGAAGAAGAGGAGGAGAGAGAGATCAAACCTAGTCATAAATGTCATAAATATCTTTTAAGAAGGTAGATAGCTCTCATTCACTAGCTCAATTTTATTTTAGTGCCAGGATTTTTATAGTTCCAGAAAAAAATATAAAACATATGCATTTACACACATAATGATAAAGAGATATGGGACCTAGTTTATATATATTTAAAAGATATAATATAGCTATCCACAAAAATTAAAAGAATGTGCCCAAGATTGAAAAATAAAAAGAACTCTAGGCAAAACCAGAGCAACAGTACAGTAGTACAGTGGGCAGGGCACTTGCCTTGCAGGGGACTGACTTATATTCAATGTCCAGTATCACATATGTCCTGTGAGCCCCACCAGGAGTAACTCCAAAGCGCAGAGCCAGGACTAATACCTGAGGACCTCTTGGTATGGTCCAAAAAATCAAACCAAAGCAAACAGACTAAAATTAAAGGACTGAGGAACTAGAGCAATAGTACAGGAGGTAGGTGTGTGTCTGGTATGCAGCCAACCTGGGTTCTGTCCTCAGCATCCCATATAGTCCCCTGAGCAGTACCAGGAGTGAACCCTGATCACAGAGCCAGGAGTAAGCCAGGAGTAGCCCCTCAGCATTGTTGTGTATGATCCCAAAACAAAACGTTAAGGGACTGAGAAATCCAGTGAAACACATAAAATATTTCTTTTGTTTTTATTTTGGGGCAGAGAGTCTGGGGCCACATCTGGCTGTATGCAGGCTACTCCTGGCTGGAGCCAAAGAGAAGGTACAGAAGATAAGGCACTTACTTTGCATGTAGCAAACCCCAGTTCAATCCCCAGCCTGAACATGGTCTCCTGAGCATTACTAAAAGTTATCCCCAGAGCACAGAGACAGGAGTAAACCCTGAGCACAACCCAGTTTGACTAAACCTCTTCCCCCCAAAAAAGAAGTCAAGGAATATTTAGAATCTGTCCCACATATGCAGAATTGACCAAAAGAGACTAATGAGTCAGGCAATTCCCAGTGGCAGTACTTGATGGTATTCTCACACAATGGCAATATCTTATCTTCAATCTATTCCCTCTGGTGGTTTAAACCAGGGCTGATTGTCTTCCCATTGAGATTAGATTAGCTTCAATTTCTTTATAAATATTTCAGTAGAAGGGATGAGAAAAGTGAGGAGAGAAATGGTTTCCTGAGGCAGACTGTGGACATTCTATTAATAGGATATGTAGAATGTCACAAAACTGATAAGAAAGGACTCGATTAAATGGTGGGAATCTAGCAGACAATTGGAAACTTGGAAATTATAATGGAATAAGACTTAAAGCTTCTCATCACACACAAGACCACATAACGATATGAAGCATATGTTTTAGTTGATCTATGTGTAACTTACTTGATTGTGACACTCACTTCCCAATGTATAGATTCAAGAGATAATCACATTATGACACTTTAAAATTGTTCAATTTGAAGCCAGATGAATGGCTCAAAGAGTTGGAATGTGTGCTTTGTAAGAAGAAGGAATGGATTTGATTCCTCCAGTTCTATATGACCCCAAATAATGTCAGAAGTGACATCAAGCATGGAAGCCAGAATAGCCTCCACACACTACTGGGTGTGGCCAAATCTATCTATCTATCTATCTATCTATCTATCTATCTATCTATCTATCTATCTATCTATCCACACATATATACACATATACATATATAAATATATACATACAGATATGCGCAATTTCATTTATTGATTGTGTCTCAATAAGTCTGGAAAGTGAAGCGTGAGAAAAATAAAATGCTTACTTATATTCTTTGCAATTATTGAAAATGGACTTTAGTTATTAACAAAAGGAAGTAACTAATAACAAAAAGAAAGAACTGTATGCTTCCAGTTATGTTTATAACTGATTTGTTGAATCAACTGATAGAAGTTTTAATGGACTACTGATTGAACATGTGAATTTGACAAAATGGACAAGATTCATCAACTAAACCTGTGTCCCCCCAAGTGGGCAACATTGTCTCCTGGGGGTCCTGAGTGTATGGGGAGGGACATCAGTGCTCTCAGATACAACTGAATTATGATGCTTTCTGTTTGTTAACTTAAAGAAGATGAATTTCTGGGACTGCAACTGAGTGATTTTTTTTTCCTGAGAAGGGGCCAGGAAACCAAGTAAGTTTGGAATCCTCTGAACTAAATCATTGTGTTCTTTGGAAGCTGCCCTCCAATGTCCTGATGGATCTATCACTCTTCCAGAAGGGTAATGGAAAAGGTTATCCAAGACTTCTACTTGGATCTCTTCCATAGCCACGTCCACCTGCCCACATACCAAATTCCACAGGATGGATATGTCATTCCCAGAGTTCTCCCTTCCAAAATCTGACATGCCATTTCATCAATAAAGAAGCAAACAGCACCCAGTCCAGAAAAGGTCAGACCCAAACACCTTAAGAATCTGCTGCCAGTAGTAATCAATGCACTGGCTCGGCTCTTCACATGCTACCTGTCCATATGCAAGGTTCCATCCCAGTAAAAAACCAGCAGGACTGTCCTCTTGTACAAGAAGGATGATATCCACGATATCAGCAATTATCGCCCGATCTGCCTGTTGTTCATCGTCTACAAGTTGTTCACTTGAGTCATCCTGAATAGGATTGGCAGAACACTAGATGAAGGACAACCATGCGAGCAAGCCGGGTTCTGAAAAGGATTCAGCACAATTGACCATATCCACACGGTCACCAAGCTCATTGAGACTTCATGAGAGTTCAAGATGACACTCTGTCTAACGTCCATGGATTGAAAGGTCTTTGATTCTATGGAGGCTGAAGAAGTCATGGAATCCCTAGCTGAACTGGGTGTTCAAACTCAGTATATCAGGATCCTCTGTGAACTGTATTACTTATTCACCACCAGGATCTCTCTTTTCTACAAAGAGATCATCGACGTAAAGAGAGGGGTTCGGCAGGGTGACACCATTTCACCAAAACTCTTCAGTGCCACCATGCGATGACTGGAATGGGGAGTAATGGGAGTGAAGATAGATGGTTGGCAACTACACAACCTCCACTTCGCTGATGACATCATTCTCATAACAGCAAATATCAGCCAAGCGGCCCAAATGCTGGCCGACTTTGACCATGAGTGTGGAAAGGTCGGACTGCAGCTGAATCTCACCATGACAATGATCATGAGAAACAGACAAGTTCCTAGATGTTCCATTGGCCCTCAATGGGACGAACATCTTCTAATGCAGCAGTTATGTGTACCTAGGTCGAGAACACAACATGACAAATGACCTGGCACCTGAACTGCACAGGAGGAAGAGAGAATCATGGAACACCTTCAGGAGCACTGAAGAAGTGATTAAGAGCATGAAGAACCTCCAGGTCCAGGCACATCTTTTTGACTCCACCATTCTTCCTGGACTAACATACGTCTCAGAGTCCTGGGCCCTATGAAAACAGGAAAGAACGCTATTCGGGTCTCCCAAAAAGGAATAGGAGAGCTATGCTTGGAATATCACGTTTCACTCAAGTGAGAGAAGGAATCTGGAGTTCTAACCTCCATCAACAATCCAGAATCAGGGACACGGTTTTGTTTGCCAAGGGGTCGAAAATCAGATGGACCAGACACATATGTGATTTAAAGATGATTGCTGGACTTGAGCTGTTACCGACTGGATTTCACAGGTGTCAAAAGACCGCTGGCCACCCACCTACGAGATAGTCAGACTTCTTCATCAAGACCCTAAATGAATGAATTGAGGCTCTTCGTGTTCCTGTAGTGAGCAGATGCCATTGGGCTAAACTAGTATGCTACAGGGACGAATGGAGATGTTACTGGCGCCAGCTCAAACAAATTGATGAACAATGGGATGACAAGTGATTTAGATGTCATTAACTGACTTCTGAGAGTTTTCCAAAACAAATTGGATTAGTTTTGGGATACGAAAGATTAAAGTTCAAGAAGGTGAAATTTCTCGCTCAATATTTGAGTTAGATTTTGTTGCTCAAGAAAGAAATAAATGGGGTTGGAGAGACAGTACAGAGGTTAAGGAGCCTTTCATGCAGTCAACTCACTTCAAATCTTGCTACCACGTGGAGTCTCAAGTACTGCCGTGAGTTACCCTTGAAAACAGAACCAGGAGTAAACCCCATGCACCATGAGTATGACCTTTCTGCCCTCAAAAGGAGAAAAAAATAAAATGAAAGAATAACAAAGTCAAATAGAAGATTCCTCAGCCAAGGAATATTTGAGTTTATTATTTTATAATTGAAAATAAAGTAAAATAACAATTTTTATTAAGCTGTAATTATTAGGTTTATTTTTTTGATGAGGAGAAAGAAATAAGTCCAGAAAAAATATTTTTAAAGCTTCTTACAAAGCTTGTGTTTTGTCACAAAATACAACGTCATCGGCCACGCTTTGGTGCGGCCACTGTGCTGCTATGATATGGAGGCCAGCTAGACTACTTTTGGTCCCAGAAACTGCTTGCAGCATGTCTCTAGACTGTGAACTAAGTCATTGCCCCATACTGCCCCAGGAAGGGAAATGATACAATTTCTTTTTTTTCTTTTTTTTTTATCACATTTTATTTTTATTTTATTTTTAATTTATTTTTTAATTAGTGAGTCACAGTGAGGGTACAGTTACAGATTCACAAATTTTTGTTCTTGTTATTCCCTCATGCAATGTTTAAGAGCCCATCCCTCCACCAGTGTCCATTCTCCACCACCAATGAACCCATTTTCCCTCCCACCCCCCGCCCATCCCCCCACTCCACCTCGCCTCTGTGGCTGGGGCATTCCAATTTGATATCTCTCTTTCCTTTTGGGTGTTGTGGTTTGAAATAGGGGTATTGAGTGGTCATCCTGTTTAGTCTCTAGTCTACTTTCAGCATGCATCTCCCTTCCCACGCAGGATCTCCAATCACATATTACTTGGTGTTCCCCGCTCTATCTGGGATGACTTTGCCCCAGCGTGTGAGGGCAGCTTCCAAGCTATGAAGCCAACCTCCTGGTATTATATACTACCATTGTTAGGTAATAGTCTCATACTCTGTTGTTCTATATTCCACAGATGAGTGCAATCTTTCTATGTCTGTCCCTCTCTTTCTGGCTCATTTCACTTAGCATTGATACTTTCCATGTTGATCCACTTATATGCAAAGTTCATGACTTCATTCTTTCTAACAGCTGCATAGTATTCTATTGAATAGATGTACCAAAATTACTTTAACAAGTCGTCTGTTGTCGGGCACTCGGGTTTTTTTCCAGATACTGGCTATTGTAAACAGTGCCGCGATGAACATACAAGTGCAGATGTTATTTAGACTATACTTTTTTGTTTCTCCAGGATATATTCCCAGAAGTGGTATTGCTGGATCAAATGGAAGCTCAATTTCTAATTTCTTGAGAATCGTCCATATTGTTTTCCAAAGGGGCTGGACCAGTCGGCATTCCCACCAGCAGTGTAGAAGAGTCCCCTTCTCCCCACATCCTCTCCAACAGCGGTTGCTTTTGTTCTTTTAGATGTGTGCCATTCTCTGTGGTGTGAGGTGCTATCTCATGGTTGTTTTGATCTGCATCTCCCTAATGATTAGTGATGCAGAGCATTTTTTCATGTGCCTTTTGGCCATTCGTATCTCTTCCTTGGAAAACTTTCTATTCAGTTCTTCGCCCCATTATCTGATGAGGTTCGATGTTTGCTTCTTGTAGAGTTCAACCAGTGCATTATATAACCTTGATATCAACCCTTTATCGGATGGGTATTGGGTGAATATCCTTTCCCATTCTGTATATTGCCTTTGAATTCTGGTCACTGTGTCTTTTGCGGTGCAGAAGCTTTTTAGTTTAATATAGTCCCATTTGTTTATCTCTGTTTCTACTTGATTGCGTAGTTCTGTGTCATCTTTGAAGACACCTTTAGCCTCAATATCGTGAAAGGTTTTGCTGACCTTGTCTTAGAGGTAACTTATGGATTGTGGTCTGATGTTGAGGTCTTTAATCCATTTTGATCTGATTTTTATGCGTGGTGTCAGTTCGAGGTCTAAGCCCCTTCTTTTGCATGTGGTTGTCCAGTTATGCCAGCACCATTTGTTGAAGAGACTTTCTTTGCTCCACGTCACATTTCTTGCCCCCTTATCAAAGATCATACATTTGGAGTTGTGTGTAGGGATATTCCACCCTGTTCCATTGGTCTGCGGCACTGCCTTTGTTCCAGTACCATGCTATTTTTATTGTTACCGGTTTGTAGTAAAGTTTAAGGTTGGGGAGGGTGATGCCTCCCATGATCTTTTTCCCAAGAATTGTTTTAGCTATCCGTGGGCGTTTATTGTTCCATATAAATTTCAGGATTGCTTGATCCATTTCTTTGAAGAATGTCATGGGTATCCTTATAGGGATCACGGTAAATCTGTATAATGCTCTGGGGAGTATTGCCATTTTGACAATGTTGATTCTCCCTATCCATGAGCAGGGGATATGTTTCCATTTCCTCATGTCCTCTTTTATTTCATGGAGTAGCATTTTATAGTTTTCTCTGTAGATGTCCTTTACTTCTTTAGTTAAGCTGATTCCAAGATACTTGATTTTGTGGGGCACGATTGTGAACGGGATTGCTTTTTTCATGGTCCTTTCTTCTGTCTCATTGTTTGCATATAGGAAGGCCATGGATTTTTGGGCATTGATTTATAGCCTGCGACTTTACTGTACAGGTCAATTGTTTCTACGAGTTTTTTACTAGAGCTTTTATCCTTCTCTAGATATAGTATCATATCCTCTGCAAATAGTGAGAGCTTGATTTCTTCCTTTCCTATCTGAATCCCCTCAATATCTTTTTCTTGCCTAATGGCTATTGCTAGTACTTCCAGTACTATATGGAAGAGAAGTGGTGAGAGTGGGCATCCTTGTCTTGTCCCCGATCTTAGAGGAAAGGCCCTTAGTTTTTCCCCATTGAGGATAATGCTTGCCATAGGTTCATGGTAGATGGTTTTGACTATCTTGAGTAAAGATCCTTCAAAACTCATTTCAGTGAGAGTTTTTATCATGAACGGATGTTAGATCTTGTCAAATGCTTTCTCTGCATCTATTGGTATGATCATATGGTTTTTATCTTTACTTTTGTTGATATCATGGTTTATGTTGATTGATTTCCGAATATTAAACCACCCTTGCATCCCCAGGATGAATCCCACTTGGTCATGGTGTATGATCTATTTGATGAGTTGTTGGATCCTATTTGCTAGTATTTTGTTGAGGATCTTTGCATCAGTGTTCATCAGGGATATTGGTCTATAGTTTTCTTTGTTAGTGGCATCTTTGTTTGCTTTTGGTATTAGGGAGATATGTGCCTCATAGAAACTGTTCAGGAGGGTTCCTGTCTTTTCAATTTCCTGGAAAAGCTTGAGGAGAACTGGCAACAAGTCTTCTTTAAATGTTTGGAAGAATTCGCCAGTGAATCCGTCTGGACCTGTGCTTTTGTTTTTGGGGAGACTTTTGATTACAGTTTCAATTTCCCTGATATTTATGGGCCTATTCAGGTATTCCAAGTCTTCTTGGTTCAGTCTTGGGAGATTGTAGGAATCAAGGAATTTGTCCATTTCTTTTAGGTTCTCTTGTTCGTGGCATACAGACTTTCAAAGTAGTCTCTGATGATCTTTTGAATCTCCTTAGTTTCTGTTGTGATGTCCCCCTTTTCATTTCTGATTCTGTTTATTAGGGTTTTCTCTCTCTCTTTCTTTGTGAGTCTTGCTAGCGGTTTATCAATCTTATTTATTTTCTCGAAAAACCAGCTCTTTGTTTCGTTGATCTTTTGGATTGTTTTCCGGGTTTCCATATCATTAATTTCTGCTCTAAGTTTTATTATTTCTTTCCTTCAATCTGGTTTGGGTTCCTTTTGCTGGTCCTCTTCTAAGATCTTGAGCTGTGAAGTCAAGCTATCTATATAGGCCCTTTCTTCCTTTCTGAGGAAAGCTTGCAGAGGTATAAATTTTCTCCTTAACCCAGTTTTAACTGTGTCCCATAGGTTCTGGTAGCTTGTGTCTTCATTCTCATTTGTTTCGAGGTATTTTTTGATTTCTTCCTTGATTTCCTTGTGACCCACTCATTGTTCAATAGTGAGTTGTTTAATTTCCAGGTGTTTGATTTGGTTCTCCGCATTTGTGTGTGATTAACTTCTGTCTTCATGCCCCTTTTAGAGTCACACCCGCTTAAGTGTGGACATGCCCCTAAGAACCTGCTGAAGAGGGAGGGGTCAGGGCCGCCGCGGGGTGACTGAGAGGAGGCGTGAGATGGGTCTGGGGGCTTCGGGCCCCAGACCCGAAATGATGCAATTTCTAACATAAATCTCCGTGGACTTAATTATTAAAATACTAAAAAACAGAAATTCTAAACTGCGAAGCCTCTACCTCGGCCGCGTGACTTCATATCTCTTCATTCTCAGCAATGGAAAACTAATTATCAAATTCTTCCTTGTTAGTAAGGCTGTTTTTTTTTTTTTTGAGGGGGGGAAGTTCCAACAACAATAGTGAGTTTTGTGTTGAAATATGGAATGATATCAAGGTAAAGAGAAAATGGGGTGAAGTTTATCAGTTATGCAGGCAGGTAACAGGAGGCAGGTGGAGGGTGGGGGTGGGATGTATACTGTGGGTTTTGGTGGTGGAATATGGGCACTGGTGAAGGGACGGGTGTTTGAGCATTGTATAACTGAGACATAAGCCTGAGAACTTTGTAACTTTCCACATGGTGATTCAATAAAGTAAATAATTTTTAAAAATACAATGTCATATATAAAGAGTATTTTAACAAATTTTATCTTCTTGAAAAATATACCATATAATAGAAAATACTTATTAGATAATCTTAATAATAAATGATTAAATGCTTATATTACTTAGATTCATTTTGTCACTTTCAAACTGAAACTAATGAGAATTTTTAAGGATATGTGAATAAATGTAAAATTCGTTTTTAATGTAAAATAAAAAAAACATTATTTTGCTGAGACTAAATAGGAAAAATTAGTCACATAATGACCCATGAAATTTAGGCATAGTCATAGGTACTCTCTACTGTTCAATGCCTTGTGGGAATTTAGAATAACATATTTAATTAAATAACATGTGCCCATTTTATGTTTTGCTCTTTTATAATTTATTTAATTTAGTTCATATTAACTCTGATGTATATTCCTTCATATCTATAAATTTTTAAACTGTTTCCTTTCGTCATAGCACTCAAATATGTATAGAAAGCAATCTGGTCTTGAAAAAGCATGAGTAGAAAATCAATTAGGAATTTGACACATGGTGATATGTTTAAGCAATTAGGACTGTCCTTAGCTAGAAGGCTCTGTTTTTAATATGACAATGAAATTGACTATGTCACTTCAACCTTCCCATGGCTAGGAGCAACACAGATCATTGCCTGTCAACAATCTAAATCTTCCTTTCTAGGAAAAGCATGTGTCTGCAGGCTGACTTAAGTTTGTGTTCTGGATCAGCTGTAATTATGTGGGTGTAATTTATTGGCTTTCTATCTACAGCTTTCTGTTTACACTGAAAATAATGCAATTTGTTTTCCCTCTGAAATCCCTAAAGTGAATTGCTCTAAAATGATGTGTGTTTAACTCAGGGGTGACTCAAATTGTCAATGATCAAAAAAGTCACTTTAAAAGTAAAATGCATGGCCATTCACTTTAATTATTTGGTTTCTACTTTTGTTAAAAGTTTGTCTTTGCTATACCCCCCCCACCATCTAATGCCTTTATAAAGAAGAGGCTCCGAAATATGGTAAAGGAAATCATCAGTCTTGGAGTTTTACTGAGCCAGGCACCAAAAAAATAATAAATCATGGTCACTGTCACTGTCACTGTCATCCCATCGCTCATCGATTTGTTCGAGCGGGCACCAGTAACGTCTCTCATTGTGAGTCTTATTGTTACTGTTTTTGGCATATCCAATATGCCATGGATAGCTTGCCAGGCTCTGACATGCGGGCGCGATACTCTCGGTAGCTTGCCAGGCTCCCCAAGAGAGACTGAGGAATTGAACACGGGTCAGCCTCATGAAAGGCAGACGTTCTACCGCTGTGCTATCGCTGCAGCCCAATAAATCATGGTCATATCAGTAAATTCTATAGACACTTTGTGATTTTAAAGATTACAAAGAGACAGACAAATATAGAAAGTAGCTTTCCTTACTATGAAATGAGAAAGCTGGAAACATCACATGATTGAATTTTCAGGTAGACCTCTATGTATTTGAGTGACAAACATTTCTTCAATACCTATGTTGGGCATCAGTGACACAGTGGTGAGTCATAACATACAGTTCTTCCTATCAGGGAGTACAGGATCTAGGAATTCTGATAATAAAAGCTTTCATTCCTTTCTCCCTTCATGCCTGCCAGAATGTTTTACCCTATTTCTGTCCCATTTTTAATTTACCAATTTTTACCGTTTTCTTTATAAGCAAACTCAATATACAGACTTTATTTGAACAGACAGACACTGGTCTGCAGGTGGTTGAAGTAACCACTAGCCTACTCAATATTAAATGATGCCATTTAAAAGTAGCGTTTCAGCATCTTTCAGGGGCTCAGCTCAATAGATTCAGCACATGCTCTGTGTGGAGAAGACCTGGGTTTGCTGTCTAGCAGTGCAGTCCTTAGACTCCACCAGAACAACCTCTGAGCACAATGGCAGGAGTAGCTCCTACCAGGTATGTAGAAGTACTACCAGGTGTGGCTCCAAACTAAAACAATTATTATTTTCAGATTCTAACAATATCCAGGTCACATCAGTAACCACACACACACACACACACACACACACACACACATGCATGTGCACATGAGCACACACAGATCACAAATCATGCAAAAATTGATGGATTCTTTAGAGGTTGGACTAATAACCAGACTAACATCAGACAGATTGATAACAGAAACAGTACAAAAAAATGTGATAATTAAATCCTGTGTATGTGGGGGAGATCCAGAGAGCTTTAGAGTACACCTTACATATTTTAGCAAACACAGAGAGGAAAAAGAGTGGGCCACTGAGGGAGATCCACAGAGAAATCTCAGCAAAATGAAGATATGGAGATTTAAGTTTGTTTTCCCTACTGGATGATAAGATTAGAGCACCTCCTTCAAAACAAACTTGCTAAAGACTTTTATGGGTGTGACATTTTTTTCTCCCTCATGAAAGCAGTTCTAAATTCTAGAACAAAGCAAGGAAAATATATAGAACAATAACAAAAATATTCACTGCAGTTCCAGCTCTTAAACAATCAGAGTAAGGCATTTTGTTGTTGTTCTTTTCTAAGATTTTTACTTTGCCATGTTTTTTTCCCAACTAATAGAGCATCATTTCTCATATGTTTAGCATTATTTAAAAAGAAAAAAACCTTTGGTTAAAAATTTATTGTGTATACAGCTATTTATTTTTCCCAGAAGGGAGCATAACATGAGGCCACCATAGCCATGCCACCAAAATCTGTGCCAGGCTGTTCCACTCGGGGCACCCCAAAGTGGGGTGGGTGAGAGCCCTCCATGCCCCAAGGGGCCCAGCTCCGGCAGCTAAAAATCTCCACAACCCAACCACCACCACGCTCAAGGCTGCTCTCCACATGCTCAGGCAGAGCCTCACGCATGAGTGAAGTCCTATGGAACTCAGGTAATGTGAAACTTTGTGACCTTGGACTCTGGACTCAACAGGACCCCTAGTGGAGATCCTCTGCCTGCTTCCTTCAGTCTCCGGAGACCCGGGGGTCATGCCCATGAGCCACCTCCTGCCAGTGCCAGATAATCTCATTATCGGCCACCATCCAGATCACACGGCTACCTCTCCTGGAAGGAAACACAATAAGAGGCCCCCATGCCATACCACTAGACTCTGCGCCAGGCTGTTTCGCATGGGACGCCCAAGATGGGGACAGGTGAGAGACCTCCCCACCCCAAAGGACCCAGCCCCGGCAGCTGAAAACCTCCACAACTCAACCATCACTGTGCTCAAGGCCGCTTCCCACATGCTCTGGCCGAGCTTCACATATGAGTAAACATATTCCTGGACTGCACGGCCACTTGGGAGAAGGTGTAGCATCTAGCTTTCACAGTCGCGACACATCATAAGACACTCCCTACCCATTCTCCATAATCACCACACAACGTTTGATGGGGTTCAGATAGTAGGCAACAAATCATAGAGGGAAATATGCACTGTCCTCCCGTTTCCTTCGATTTGCTCAAGTGGGCACCAGTAATGTCTCCATTGTGAGACTTGTTGTCACTGCTTTTGGCGTATCGAATATGCCACGGAGAGCTATACCAAAGCTCACATCACCCAAACTTTAAAAACATGTTAGTGATATCCTATAGAATGTCTTAATGGCTCCTGCCAAAATAGAACAGTCTTAACACTGTTTCCTATGTGAACTTTTTTTGTAAGCATGTTCAGCAGTTCTTCATAACAGACAATATGAAATACATTATTTTGGTTGTGTTTTGGGACAGAGATTGAGATTTGGGATGGAAACATCCTGAATTTGGTCGTGGAAAGGTATAATGGTGGTGGGATTGGTGTTTGAATAGTAAACATAATCAAATATTATGAACTAACTTATAAAATAAAAAAAAATTAAAGTGTTGTGTATGATTTAACTATTCACCACAAATAAGTACATTCTTGTTAAACATGCACAGAAAATAGTATTATTTTGTGCAATTGTCCCTTCAAAGAAAGATAAAAAAATTGAATGCTTATTTTATTTTTCAGGTACTTTTTAAAGCTAGCATATAAATCAAGATAAAAAAATTCTGCTGTTGATTCTCTTATCTTAGCATCTGTATATTGTCTATTGAGACCTACCTCTGACATTTATGATTGCAGATATAATGCAGATGACAGGAAAGAGACATAGGGCAGAGAACTGGTTCATATTTTGCCTATATAACTAATTTGCTTTGTCTTTATAACATTAGGTCAAAGTTGTGTAGTAAATACTTAAGTTTTAAGGCATTGTATACAGAAAATAGTATTAAAAATGAAATTATTAGGGAGGAGGAGCAAGGAAAGGGGGAGTGTGGGAAGAGAAAAGAGAGAGGTAAATAGAAAGAAAGAACAAGAGAAAGGATGGAGGGAAGGGAAGAAAGAGAAAGAAAGAAAGAAAGAAAGAAAGAAAGAAAGAAAGAAAGAAAGAAAGAAAGAAAGAAAGAAAGAAAGAAAGAAAGAAAGAAAGAAAGGAGAGAGAAAGAAAGAAAGAAAGAAAGAAAGAAAGAAAGAAAGAAAGAAAGAAAGAAAGAAAGAAAGAAAGAAAGAAAGAAAGAAAGAAAGGAAGGAAGGAAGGAAGGAAGGAAGGAAGGAAGGAAGGAAGGAAGGAAGGAAGAGAAAGAAAGGAAGGAAGGAAGAAAGGAAGGAAAAAAGGAATAAAGAGAGAGAAAGGAAGGAAGGAAGGAAGGAAGGAAGGAAGGAAGGAAGGAAGGAAGGAAGGAAGGAAGGAAGGAAGGAAGGAAGGAAGGAAAAAAGGAATAAAGAGAGAGGAAGGAAGGAAGGAAGGAAGGAAGGAAGGAAGGAAGGAAGGAAGGAAGGAAGGAAGGAAGGAAGGAAGGAAGGAAGGAAGGAAGGAAAGATGTATGATTAATATCAAAAAGGTGAGAACAACCTGTGCTTATAGGAATGTGGTAACAAAGGGACACTCATTCACTGTTGGTGAAATGGTAAACTGGTTAAGTCTCCATGGAAAGTAGATTGCCTTGCACACAGCCAACCAGGGTTCAATTTCTGGCACCACATATGGTCCCCTAAGTATCACAAGTAATGTTACCTGAGCCCAGAGCCAGGACTAAACCCTGAGCAACACCAGGGATGGTCCGAGAAACCCCCGGCATTGATGAAATTGCCTGAGTATCCCCTACACTGCAGGGTCACATTGCATTTCCAGCCCTTTTGCAGGAAAATGACAGTTGGGTTGGCCAAGAATCGTCAGTGCAGTCCTGGACGTTTTGAGCACATTTGAGGTATTGGGAGACAAAGCGAGGGAGCAGGTGATAACAGTTAATGAGAAGCCCTGGTCCTCTATTAGAAAACTTAGAAAACTCAGATAACCAAGTAGTGGAGGTGGCGGGAGGAGTGGGTGTAGGAAATGAAAGGGCAGACTAGAAGTGACATAGGGACAGTGGTGGAAGGTTCTCAGCACTTTGGTGGCGGGGCTGGGGCTGTAGTTGTAGTAATTTTGTACGTTAATACAACAGATAAATTTCAGTACTATTGGAACCATTGTAACCATATTGTTCTCTCTCTCTCTCTCTCTCTCTCTCTCTCTCTCTCTCTCTCTCTCTCTCTCTCTCTCTCTCTCTCTCTCTCTCTCTCTTTCATTGTGAGCCAATACTGTCCAGTAACAAGACAGACTTTAGAAGTTGATTCTGTCACTAAGTCACACAGACCAGTGGATCGTTCTGTACCTCAATTTCTTGACTAGAAGAGGGATTAAGTACAGTACTTAGCTCCCATTGTTATTTTATTAATTATATTAATCAAAAATGTAAAAAGTACTTGTAATATTGGTGTCAAATACTAAGTATTCAGAAGGTATTTGTTGTTATCACTTTTCTTATCTAATCATGTAATCTCATCTTTTCTTCCTGTAAGCAAACTAACCAAGATTAAAGGAAAACCAAGATTAGGACCTAAGATTTCAAACTCCACCTACCACTCTTCCCAATGCACTGCTGGATTGTCAAAAAACAATTATTTTCAATGATTCATCCCTAAGCCTCACCGATTGTTCTGAAACCTGTAAGGTGCAAATGAACAGTTTAAAGAAATTTGTTTTCTCCACACTACATCTAAAAACTGTCACCAGAGTAGCGGGTAAAAATAGATGAGGTAATGACTTCCTCAATAATTTAATTCAGAAGGGAGTTTTACAAGGTCATATTACAGGACTCTGAAAGCCCATATTGGTATTATTGAAATATTCAATCTAAAAATCAATTGTGGAAAATAAATTGTGGCGGTGTCTTGCTGTGGCTCGTAATTGTGTTCTTTTTATGTATGCTAATTGCTGGCTCATCTATTGTAGTATGGCTCTAATTTTATTCATAGTTTTTGGCATTCCTCTGGGAAATGTATGGATAACTCTGGTCTCTGTCTACTTCTTTTTTAAAATTCTTGAGACCAACAATCCATTTCATGATTTTTAAGCAATGGCATTGGTAAATCCATTTGACATTCTGCTGCCTTCTATCTAGCCCTGGATTTGGATATTTTGCTAAGTCAAAAACACTGTTCTCTTCAGTCTCTTTTAGTAGAACCCAAAAGACATTTGGGGATTTGCTAAAATACATTTAGGGGCTTTCCCCCATTCTAAACTGTTTGCATAAATTCTCTGTTTTGATGTACATATATATAGGTTACAATCTTGAGAGAGCAAGAGATTGGTATTCAGACATTAATGGAGTAACTCTTTGCATCCTTAGCTTTCAGTTTTGTCTCTTCTTACCCAGGTCTCTTAACTCTTTAGTCTAATATAACTTTATATTGATGAAAAAAATTATTTTGAGTATTCATAACAGTGTGGTAAATCACAGTGCCAGTAATAAAATTTTAAAAGAAAACATAAAGGAATATATAAAATATGTTAAAAGCAATATAAAGGGAAAATTCTTTCCCCTTTTTGAATTTATGATAGAATCCATATGGAAATTTTTTTCTTTATATTTAGGTACCAGGATCTACAATATTGTTGGGTTTAGTGAGTTGAAAGGAAAGGGTTGTGACACACCCAGCAGTGCTCAGGACTTATTACTGACTCTGTGCTCAGGGATCACTCCTGGTGAATTTGGGGGACAGATGAGGTGCTGGGGATTGAACTCAGGTAGACCACATACAAGGCAAGCTGTCCTACCTGCCATACTATAACTCTGGCCTCTAATACTTTTTAATGCATGCATTATTCCAACACTACACTCATCAACAGAGAACCATCTTCCCTTCAGCGTTCCAAAGGTCTTTCCCTGCCACCTTTCTTCTCCTAGGAAAGGTCAAATTTGCAGACAAATTCTCGAGTTCAGTAACCTTTTCCCTTTGTAGTTACCTTACCTTGTGAAAGAGGGCCACAAAGGTGATTTCATTACTATTATTATTATTATTATTATTATTATTGTATTGAGTTGGTGACATGTACGCATATAAATGAATAAGGCTAAACTCCCAAAATTCCTCAAAATTGTAAATTAATGATAGGTTGAGTTTTTTTTCTCAAAAACTATGCAGCTTTTTAAATAGGTATCTTTTAAATTTAAAAGTTAATAAGTCTATATAATACACATAAAAATCTACATAAATAGATAGTTCCTATAAATATATAGTTTAGTAAGAGTGAGGAGATTTTATTAACTTTTCAAGAAAAACCTTTGAAAAGGCTATAGAAATATAAAAGAGAGTTTTATTTCCTGACTCCCTCCCCAAACAGGAATGCTGGTATTCTATTACAGAAAATGTTTAAGTATCTGCATTAAGTTAAAGGAGGAGGTGAGCCTTGAGGAAGTCAGATCTTTTTCAATAGCAAGTGGTAAAATTTCCATCTATAAGTCAGACTTCAGAAAGAACTTGTGGCAGGCAGAACAATTGCCCTAGAAATGTCTACATTCTAATCCCAGAAAGTGTAAATGAGCTACGTTACAAGATAAATGGTAATTAAGTTTTCAGATGGAATTAAGGTTGTTAATGACCTGATCTTAAAATGGAGAGATTTATCTCAGTGATCCAGGTGAGTCAGTGTCATTAATTACAAGGGTCCTTAAGAGTGGAAGAAATCAGTGTGTGAAAAGGACTACACTTGCTGTGGCCGATTTTGAAGGTGGAGAAAGGCTCATCATCTAGAAAAAGCAGAATATTCCTTGAAGCTGGAAAAGACAAGAAAACAAATTCTTGCATAGTGTCCAGAAAAACAAAGAGGGTGGGGTGGGGGGCCGCTCTACCAACAGCTTGAATTTGACCCATGTTAGATTTCTGAGCTGCAGAACTAGGCAACTAGAAGATCCTAAGTGCGTGCTCTTTTAATGCACTAACTTTGTGGTGATTTGTTATAGGAGCAATAGGAAAGTAATTCAGGACTCTGGCATTATCAGATCACTGAAATAACAGTTCTCTCTCCATAGAATACAACTTGGGATAAGTTATATATTTGTGCAGAGAGAAAGGAGAGTAGAGGGGATTTTCTTGTTTATACATTTCATCTCACTTTTTTTTTTAATCACCAGCATATTTCTCACTGACTCTGAAGCCAAGCTGGCAAACACTGCAATTCCTGTTCTGTGATAATGAGAGGACTCTACCAGGTGGGCAGACTAAATAATATCTCTGTGGAAATTCCAGCCATCAGCTTTGTGCCCACTGAAGTAGCCACTGTAAGCTCTTAGCTAGGAGTGTGAAAGACTCCCATAAAACTACCCTAGAACTCTACATTCCTTGATTCCCAGAGTCCGTCGGCACCAACCCTAGCACAGCTGCCTTCTCTCTTCCCGCCCTTTGTTGTGTTCTGGAAGTCAGTGTCTCTGAATCCTCACTTCTGTTTGTGTTTTCAATTATTGCCTCAATGTGATTTCTAGACATTCGTTGTCATTACTTACATTGACTTCCTAACCCAGTTTGAGACAAAAGCTCTGAGTGCTGGCAATGAGCTAAGGTGACAGGAATGGACGACAGCAGAGTGTGACGGGGTTGGTGGGTAAGCCAATACCAGGGTGAGGTACAAGCAATCATCACTCTGAATTGCTGAGCCTCAGTCCTCATGAGGACTCACAGTGAGACAGAAGGGATCACCCCTGGGATGAGCCCCAGTGTCCTCCGAGGTTGGCCCAGGCTGCCTGAAGCCTGTCCAAGTACCAAAAGATAACTGAGACCCCTTGATCTGAACGTGAGCTTAGCACAATGCAGCTTGGCCAGTGGCACTTAGAGCACACCTGCTAGCAGCCGGTTGCTACAGCAACAGTTTGAGTACAGAGCACATTTGTGGTGGAGCAGTAAATCTGAAGCTTTGTGACTGCGGTCACTGGTCCTTCACATGTCTTCCTCCCGCAGATCAGGTACCTGTCCTATTCTCAGCACTGGAGCTTTCCATGGCCCTCGACTTCCCCCCAGCAGCCCCAAGCAGCAAACTAGGCAAGACAGAGCCCAAAAGGCTAAAACCAAATACACTGTTTGTGAGTGCTCATTCCTAAAATAGAAGTCTCTTCTCCTCAGGTACCCACTTACTCTGAAACATTGTCTCAATATGATAATCAGATCAACAAAGATTGACATCTTTCCATTTTCACTTCACTGTATTTTTTCCCTCCGGCTCTCTATAGTATCATTAGAGAATTTGGTGCCCATATCAGAGAAGAAGGCAAGTTAAAAAAAAAAGGCTTGGTATATTGACCCAATGCTGTTAGTTCCTATAAGACTTGGTAAAATAATGAAATGAGTCCAATTTAAATGATTGATTTAACATTTTTCCCTAAAGAGTCTTTGTAACTAACCAACATTTAAGAGTCATAACTATGGCTAAGAGCAGTGAAGAATGAATCTAATCTCATTGTGTACTATCTTCCAAGGAATAGCTCATTTAAACTGAATTCCAGGACCAGCATCTTCTTTGGAAAAACACAAAACAACAAACAAAACCACCTTTGTTTCCTCGGTGTTAATTAAAGTGTTTCTTTGAAAAGGCCTGGAGCATCTTCCAGTACCAAAGTGGTAGCACGTTGTGGCTTCCCCAAGCAAACAGCTGCCTCGCACGGCCTTTGATCTCTCACTCTGGCCAGACCATGTGCAAGGAGTCGATGCTAATTTGTGTCTGTGGAGCATTCTTTGCCCCAGAGGCAGGCACATTCAATGTTCAGAAGCTTTTTCTTTAACTGGCACAGGAGACCCAAAAGACTGTGGTTAATTGCATGGTACATATTGATTACCCTTGCTCCCAGAGTTCATAATTTTGTACACTGTATATCAAACTCGGCAAATTCTGACTTCTCATAAAGAACCAGGCTTTGTGTTTTTCAGTTCATTTCTTCCTCCTTCTCCATTTCTTGGGCCTCTCCTGTCTATCCATTCATTAGTCTGTTCTCACTCCTTCTACACCCTCCCTCCCTTCCCTTCTACACACCTCACACACATCTACATAAAACCCATCACTGTCTGCCCCCTTCCTCATTTCCACCTAACTGGATATTTTCCGAGAAATTAAGAGAAGCCTATTTAAAAATCAGACCTCAGATATAGCTTATTGTTATTTTTTAAATGTTATTTAAAAAGTCATCGAGCACTAAACTGGATTTTATTGTTAAATACATGTTTTATAGAGAAGAAAACATTATTATTTATCAATTAATTAGCTGCCTGGTGTGTCCAAGAAGAGTAGTAGAACATTCACATGTAAATCTACGAAGGAAAAAAATCCTTAGAGAAGCTCATGTGCTGTGTAATTAGAGTTAATTAACACGTTTGCTAATTGACTATTATTTAGCACTCCAGCTGCTGAGGAAAAATCCATAGACCCATTAAATATTAATTAGCAAAAGTCTATTGTCTGATGCTGTCAGACTCTGTATTGATGAAATTTTTACAGGCACAGCTTTGTTAGACTGGGCACAGGCTAACACATAACAGTTAGCTATTGAGAAATGAGGAAACAAGAACCTCATGATAAACACTTAAACCTCACATTTCAGTCAACTATTTTCCTTCTTAAATTGATTCCATTACCAAAAAAAGCTAGCAACAACATTTATCTGTGTTTTCATAGCAACTTAGAACCTTGAGTTACATGTCGCTCCGTTGTGTCCATTGTTGGTATTTACTGAGTAGTCTGTCACCCACCCTCTGGAACACTCACCCTTCAATTGTAGCCTCCATAGGCTTTATAGAAAAGAACGGTTTCTTAAAGACAACATCCACAGACCATATATTTCATCTCCTTTACCATATGCAATTAAAATGCTCTTGGTATACTATTCATTTATATATGAATATAATATATTCATATGTAGATTATAGATTCAACTTATACTTAAATACTTTATATATATTTTATACTTTTAATTAGAAGCTGGAGATGAGTGCCAGTGGTAACTGCACACAGTTCAATCCCCAGCAGCAGCAAAAGAAAAATAATTCAATCTTTAATATATTTTTAAAAACAAGAATTGTCATATACACCACTATAAGTGTGCCATTATAAACTTACAATGTCCAACCTCTCTACAGCTTCAGTGAAAATTGATTTGCTTTAAGTCTCATGACTGAAGGTGAAGTCTGGGAATAGATCCATCTCCTTCCTATACTAAAAAGCTCATTTTCCAGTTGTCACAATGTCCTTGGCTCTATCAGCAAAACACTCTCTGTGAAAAATGCTTCTGATTTGGAGCTAGAAAAGCAGCCCCATATCCTGATGTCTTTTTCCTTTCTTGGTTAGCTCTCTGGCTTAAGTTCCACAGTTGATGAAGCAGTGGTTCTGCTAAAAAAAGCCACTAGGCTTTCCCCTGCCATTCCAGCAGGGAGACCCCTGGAAGATACACTTTGGCTATTTTGCTTAAAGCAGCTCCCAGGATCCCAAGACTTCCTTTGGCCAATGCCACTTTTTCTCTGTGATCACTTTGCCACACAAAACCTAATTTCAGTCTTTTTTCAAGGAACCCTCCTAAAACAATCTCATCTAAGTGACAAGAATAAATATGACCCTATAGCTTATTAGTAATGTAGCATCTCTTTCACATTAGTATTATCCAAGTTCTCCAAATAATGAACTTAATAGAAAATTCTTCCTTTTTTGCAATCCAGGGAATATAAAAAACATGGTTATAGAAGTGCTGACACTTTTTACAGATTTTTTTTAACAAGTTAAATTTGTATTGAAAAAAAATTTAGGGGCTGGTATAGCAGTTAGCATGTTTCCCTTGCATGCTGCTGACTTGAATTCAATCCCTGGCACCCCATATGGTTCCCCAAGCCCTGCCAGGATTGATCTCTGAATGTTGAGCCAGAAATAAACCCTGAGCACCACTGAGTATAACCCCCTCCAGAAAAAAACTTTTAGAATAATACATTTGAAATTAGAATACAAAGCTAGTTTAATATTTTTTTTATTTATGGGAAATTTCTGTAGGCAGTGAGCAAAAATGCTTTATATTCTATCTCAATTCAAGCATCATACAGATTATGGGTCATGACATAGTTATTAGGTGCCACACAATGATTTCAGCTTCATTTCCTGTTCTTTTAATTGACTCAAAAAGGTTTTCTGGGACATGTCACTTTGTACCAGCTATAAAATATTGGATGGACTGTCCATGGCACCCTCAACTCCTATTTTAGTAAAATGCTATGAAAATATGTGGTTAGATTGAGGTACTGTTCAGTGTCAAGAAAGGAATTTATGGGGCTGGAGTGATAGCACAGCGGGTAGGGCGTTTGCCTTGCACGCGGCCGACCCGGGTTCGATTCCCAGCGTCCCATATGGTCCCCTGAGCGCTGCCAGGGATGATACCTGAGTGCAGAGCCAGGAGTAACCCCTGTGCAGAGCCAGGTGTGAGCCAAAAAGCAGAAAAAAAAAAAGAAAAAAGAAAGGAAATTGTGGAGTTAGTATGAGAGTGGATTCACTCTTGGTAATAAGCATGTTGTTGTAAGTTCTAATCATCTGAGTTGCCCACTACCCTCTTTCTTCAGTATCTACTGGGTGTTAGTTGCTGGTTTTGTGGGAAATTGGGTCTAGGAATGGCCCTTGTGTGGGGGGAGATAACAAGCTTGGGTGGAAAAATAAAAGCAAAACTTCATGAAAGCGCCCAGGGTAATTTACGAAACAGCCCTGCATGTCCCTGCAGCAGGAGCATCTCAGTCAGTTTTGATATTTTCCCACCCTAACCTCCTCATTGTTCACATGGACATAATAATAGGGATTTGTCCTAGTTTTTTGTGTGAATAAGATCGCCTATTTTACATAATAAAATTAACAAGTCTATAAAAACACTTAACCTGAACCTGCTACAAAAAATAAAATTAATATTAACTTCATTAAAGTCACTACTTGACAATTGAGGAATTTAGATTCTGAGAAATTTAGCAAGGTGACCTCAATTACACACTAATGGTATGAACTGAGTCTCAAGAATTGGTTTATATCCTATGCCTTATCTTTTACTCTTCTTAGCCTTTGTGAAAGTAAGAAAGGTAGACAATAGAGATTTGGATAAGAAACTCCCCATCAAATTCATGATCCAGTTCACCCATTTCATGTCACTGCAGATGTGGAGAATCCACTTTTTTTAATTCTCATGCTGTGGTCACCAGTAGTCATCTGAGATTCAATCCCAGACAGCTGTTATCTGCTCTGTTATCAGATTGGAGAATCAGTCTATGACTCCTGGCCACTCTCTAAAACCTACATTCAAGATCATTGATACTATTTTATTGACCCTGATATCTGATATCATTATATGCATTGTTTTGAATTATAATGATAACAGACTATAAAGTCCCTGAGGTCCTATTCAATTTTAATTCTGCAAAAGAAATTGACACATACTAACTATACAATACATATTTAATGGATAGTTGGATTTTTCAAATAGTGATGAGTCAAAATTGTAAAACTACCAACTTTGCCAATATAAGATTGCTTTTGCATCATATACTCTTTGCCTCCTGATTTATTGCCAAGACTGGATGGTGGTGCTAGAAAAAGATACAATGGTAAGATTATTCTGAATTCTGGATGTCTGAATATTTTCAGTCAATTGTGTTTGTGGCAAGTTAATTGTGAGTTCAAAGGAGTAAGGATTTTAAACTCCTTAGTAGATTTTCTGTGAACAATCTTAAAAAAAAATCTTATTAATTTAAAAATTATTTATTTTGAATGTCCAACATCTAAGCTCATAGCTTATTCACCAGAAATTGATAGAATCATAATGAAAAATACAATAGTAACAAAACAGGGTGTCATTTTTCATAGATAATTTGAATAATTATTAAACAGACTTTTAATGAATAAGTATGATTATAAAACTCTAACAAGAAAAAAATGACTTGGAAAAATTCATAGAAAAAGTATACAAAATTCTGCGTAGAATTTTGCCCTCCGTATAGTAATAAGGCTGATCATAATAAAATAATTTCATGTAAAGTAAATTGGGTAGTTCAGAGGAAACACTGGCTAATCATGTCTGCTATTTTTCTATGGTTTCATGCATGAGATTTTACTGGAGAAAACGTTATTACAATCCCATGTAATTGTGCACATAGTGGTCAAATGAAAATAAGCAAGAACAAAAACTGAAATCTCAAATCCTATTTGACTAGGGGGCAAAAAGTCAGGATAAGTGTATGTAAAGTGGGAAAGATTGTTTGGGAAATAAAATTCATTCATGAGAGATCCCTCTTCTCTTAACCATATTTAGGCTTTGTAATAAATTCATTTCTGGTTCAAGACTGGTGGAAAATTAAATATAATTACATATTACATATGAAGAATACAAAGAGTAAATATTTAATCAAATAATATAAATAAAAATATCTTCCCCCGAAATTCATTTCTTATAAGAAAAAATTATTTCTAACTAAAAACTTGAGAATTTCAATTAAAATGTTCTGCCAGAGGAAAGACATATTTTTTAATAAGCAATCCTCTACTTCAAGTCAGGTTTTCCAACACTGAAGAAGGTAGATGAGGTGTCCACTTGAGCAAATTGATTTTAGAAACTTAACCCTGAATGGGGCATATAACAGCTGAAACTGGTCATATCAGCTTCTGGTATCACTGTCTAATGTCACAAATGCCTTCAGCTGAATGAGAGATGCTTCATGTCACTCGCAAGATGTAACAATAACCCAAAGCATCAACTGTACCAAAGTTCCACAAGAAGTAGTTCTATTCTCTGTTCATCTTCTTTGCAGCCTAAATATTGTTAAATGTCTCAAGTCACTCAAGGGGCTTTTTTTTTTCAAAACTAATGGACCATAATTAGCTGATTGATTCCTCATGCTTCTTCCTTTCCATACCCATCTTCCCATTTTCTTGTTTCTAAAGTAGGAAAAGGGGCTGGAGCGAATAGGGCATTTGCCTTGCATGCGGCTGACCCGGGTTTGATCCCAGCATCCCATATAGTCCCCTGAGCACTGTCAGGAGTAATTACTGAGTGCAGAGCCAGGAGTAACCCCTGAGCATTGCCAGGTGTGACCCAAAAAAGCCTAAATAAATAAATAAATAAAGTAGAAAAAGGAGAGAAGACCTAGTCTCCCACATACCTGAAACCTACATGCCTCTATCTCAATCTACGTCTCATCTCTGAGTAACATGATCAATAATAACTATAGTATAATATTTTTTTAAAAATTGAGTGACTGGAGAGATAATACAGTGGTTAAGACACTTGCCTTATATGTGAACAAGCCTGGTTCAGTTCTTGCACCATTGGTGTGACTCTCACAAAAGCAGAAAGAAGAAATGAGTTAAAGATACAAAACACTACTTCAAGAAATAAAAGAAGCCATGAGGAAATGGAGACACATCCCCTGCCCATGTATTGGGAGGATTAGCATTGTCAAAATGGCAATACTCCCTAATGCATTACATAGTTTCAATGTGGTCCCTATAAGGATATCCATGACATTTTACAAAGAAATAGATTTTTTTAAATCTCCTGAAATTCATAAGAATAATAAACCCCCACAAATAACTTAAGCAATTCTTGGGAAAAAGAAACTGGGAGGCATCACCTTCCCCAACTTCAAACTGTACTACAAGCAGTAGCAATTAAAACAGCATAGAGTGGAATAAAGAGAGGCCTGTAGATCAACGGAATAGATTTGACAATCCTGACATAGATGCTCAAATATATGATGACATATTCTTTGATAAAGAAACAAGAAATGTGAAATGGAGCAAGGAAAGCCTCTTCAACAGATGATGCTGGGAAAGCTCAGCAACAACTTGCAAAAAAGTAAACTCGATTGCTCTCTAAAACCAGGTACAAAAGTCAGATCAAAATGGATTAAAGACCTAAATTTAAGATCTCAATCCATATGGTACATAGAGGAAAACAAAGGCAGAGCCCTCCATGACATTGAAGCTAAAGGCATCTTTAAATATGAAAAATCACTGACCAAACATGGGCCGAAAAACACAACAGAAATGCTATCTGCATTCCTATGTTCATTGCAACACTAATTCAAATTAAGTAAATCAAGTAACACATTCCTCTTTACATGCCTATTAATGGGCACAGAATCACACTAAGTATTACAAAGATGAGACCGGAGACAAAGATAGTACAGTGGACAAGGCACTTGCCTTGCATGTGATTATCCTGGATCCCAACTATCCCATACTGGCCCTGAGTCCTCCAAGGTGATCCCTGAGTGTACAGCCAGTAGTAAGCCCTGAGCAACTCTAGGTGTGGGGCCCAAACAGAAGTAAACCAAAAAAAAAAAAAAATCTTGAATAACTCTTTAAAACTCTGTGCAGGCCGCCAAAGATGTGATCTCCACAGCTGCACGAGCGTGAATCCAGACCCAGCAAAACCTCTTTCGTATGGGTAACTCCTCGCAGAATGTCTCCAGCCTGAGAACTAAGCTGCGGCCCCGTGCCTGCCCAGGAGGGGAAAGGTATTTCTCTCTCTCGCCTCTTTCTCTCCGGGGATGAAGGGCGTGGTGTCCTCCATATTATGACGACCACAGACGGGGTTTTCAAGCTTGCAATGATCCAATATCTGGAAGAAATCTCCCTGGACTTAGTTGTTAAAGTACAGAAATCCAAAACCAAAGTAGCGGCTGCGCGACCTCATTTTTCTTCACAGTAGGTCTGACTCTAGTGGGGTACTCCTAACAATAATAGTGAGGTTTGTGTTGAAATATTGAATGTAACCAAAGTGAACAGAAAGTAAAGTGAAACTTATCAGTTACAAGGCGGGGCGTGGGGGGGCCGGATGGGAGGTGTACTGTGTTTTTTTTTTTTTTTTTTTTTTTTTGTGGTGGTATATGGGCACTGATGAAGGGATGGTTGTTTCAGCATTGTATAACTAAGACTTAAGCCTGAAAGCATTGTAATCTTCCACATGGTGATTTAATAAAATAAAATTTTTATTAATAAATAAATAAATGGTGGCATAAAAAAGCCTATATAGAAAGCTATGAACAGGCTTCCACTTTGAAAACTAAGAAAAAAAAATTCTGTGCATTGGGTCTGCAGAGATGATGCCGGGAACAAGGCACTTGCTTTGCATGTGGTCAAACCCAGTCCACCCTCAGCACCACGTACGGCCTCCCAACCTCCAAGAGTAGCCCCCTACCGCTGCTAGATGTGACAATAAAAACACAAAAACTGCACAGTGGTGTTGAGAATTATCTAGCAGCCTAGAGATAAGAGAAATTGAAAGAGAAGCAGTGGAGTTTGCTTCGAGAGTACTGACCCAAAAGAGACATGAGATTCCAGAGTGAACTCTGTAACAACATCAGTAGTGGAGGGTTATGGATAGTTCTAGAATAGCTTGGGCAGAAATCTGTTCCACTTACCCATCTAGGGACCCACAGGCATTTCTCCATAAGAAGGCAGGGACTATAAGTGCTTTGAGAAAACTTTCTCTTAACCTTGAATTTATTCTGAGCTGAACCAACCCGAAAAAGGCCCTTGTCCCATCCTGCTCCCCAATAAGGAAAACAGAATCACACCTGTCTGTGAATTCGATGAGAGAGACACACTGCCAACCCAGAGCTGCTGGCTCCACTGACTCTGAGGGACAAAGCCTCAGGGTGAATCTCCATGACCCTTCGAGGGGGCAAAGACTACTTGTGAACTTGTGTTTCCTCTGATAGCAACCAGGACCCTGAGAAAAACTTTTCTTGCATTCACCTTTTCAGCACTAACCCCTCCTAAAAGCAGCAATATTTAGAAACACTCAAATGTTTGTGCACTGGGAGCTGGGGGGGGGTGATTCTTTTAAATTTGTGGTTGTCTTGTTTATTGGTCCAAAGGCCAATCATCGTTTAAGTTTTGGTTCCAGGATTCACCTCACCTTTGCATTATTTCTCTTCCAAAGAAACTTTTCACCTTTGAGTTTCCACGCTGTAACCAAGCTGCAATCAGTAAAGACATTTTTGTTATTTGTATAGTTTATTGCCACATATCTTGGTCTTATTTTATTCATTAAGCTTCCATTTTCTCTCTGCAGAGTTACTATCATTGCAGTAATCTTTTATTTAAATAATCAAATAAATATTTCAATGATACAGAGCGATAAAGGAAGTGCTTCAGGCTAAAGATTCTAAGAGGGATGAAAGGACCAGAGAAGAAAAAGTTGTGGAACGTGTTGCTGTTACAAATTCAACACAACTCAAGGGACCAGGCAGTCCCAGTGCCAAGAGCCATTCTTGTCCCTCGTTATAGAAATGGTTATTAATGTTTACTACCTGCTGGAAGAGTGAGAGCTTATGAGCAGTGGTTGGCAGATAAGTATCATCTTCTTGCCTGATATTTAGGGAGCTTCAGGGCTCAAGTGACATTTCCATTCTACCTCCTGCGTTCTCTCCACCACGGATTCCTTGAAGGCAGAGAAACAGGTGGCTTTTCCCATCTGCTTCATACCTCTGATCTTCAGGCTTGGCAAATTAGTTTTCAGACATATATAAAATATTTTGATAGTAAATCCTTGTTTATATTATCCCCCCAGGGAGAGAGTCATCGGCCTTAGAATATCAGGAAAGCCAATAAGTTGGCCAATTTTGAGTATTGCAGTCTGGTCAGTCATCATTTCCTGCCTCTTTGCTGCTGAATATTTCTATTTGTTCTGCATTTGTTCTTTTCAAAATCTCATTATTTAAATGATAACATTTTTGTGGCTTAGTCACCAAAAGGAAGCCAGAGTCACTGAAAATAACATTTTTCCTCACTGAGAAAAATAATTTAAATTCATAAATCATAATGGTATCATTTGCAGCCCTAGAAAAGCATTGTTTTTCTGTATCTTTATTATTATAATATAGATATCCATGTAAAATTGCTTAAAAAATCAGATTTCTTAATTCCTATTAAAAAGGAGCTACATAAGAGAATAGATTTTAAATGTTTTATCACAAGAGGGGAAATATATCATGATGGGTATTAACTAGATTTTTATACAAATATGAAACCATATTATATACCTGAAATAAAAATATTTGTCAATCACATATCAATACAGAAATGAGTTAGAAAATTATTTTAAAAGTATTTTGAAACATCCTAAAGTAACTTAACTATTAATATCAAGATATTTTAAATAAAAAAACTAAAGTACTGTTGTCTCTCCTCTGACTATAATTAAACAGCTGTAGCACTGTAGCACTGTTGTCCCATTGTTCATCGATTTGCTGGAGTGGGCACCAGTAAAGTCTCCATTGTGAGATTTGTTGTTACTGGTTTTGGCACATCGAATACATCATGGGTAACTTTCCAGGCTCTGCCATGACGGTGAGATACTCTTGGTAGCTTGCCAGGCTCTCTGAGAGGGACAGAGGAATCGAACCCAGGTCGGCCACATGCAAGGCAAATGCCCTAACTGCTGTGCTATCACTCCACTAAGCCAATAAAATGTTCCCTGTGTATTAGTGTTTACATGATGAAGAACTTTATTTAAGAATTCTGAAACATAGATAACACAGTAGAAGGAGAAGCTACTTATACAGAAACCCATGGGATATTTTTTTTAAACTAGAAAGCAAATAAGTAGGCTGAAAGAGAGAAAAGAAGTACTAGAGTGAAGTGATGAAATGAACAGCACTTCTGAGAAAAAGAAAACAAAACAACAAAATTCCTAGAGTGTGTATCCCACCCCGCATACACACTTTTCTCTTTCCAGTGATCTTGGAGGCATGAGTTATGAATTCTGAGATCAATCAGGGACCCACATGACTAGTACAGACTGTGTCCTGGCCAGAAGAGTTGGTCATGAGATCTACCACCGAAACCAGGAAAGCTGATTTAGGAAATTTCCTTTAAGTCCTTGCTCTCTGTAAAAGGGATATGCATAGAGCAGGGCGAATATGGAGCCAAACGACAAACCCCGGCTTTGGTTTCAGAACTGAGATTATTAAGCAGAGTGGAGAGAAGGAAGAGAGAGGAGAATGAGAAGTAATGTACAGAAGTTTGTGGAAAGCAGTGATGAATCTGTAATCATGTTGCTTAAATTACAACAAAATTTAATTTAATAAAGAAATTTATTTATAAAAATACGTTGGTTTGAAAATCTTTGTTTAGGGGCTGGTGCTATAGTATAGTAGGTGAGGTACGAGCCTTGCATGTGGGCTGACTAGACATCCCGTATAGTTCCCCAAGCAGCACCAGGAGTGACTGCTCAGAGCCAGAGCACGGAGTAGGCCCTGAGCACTGCCAGGAGTGGCCCAAAAATTAAAACAAAAACAAACAAAAAACACATTGAATTTGTCTCTAGGTAGTTTATGGTTAATAAGGGGGAAAGAGAAACCAAACACAGGACAAAATTTTACCTACTTTTAATTTTTATTGAGTCACCGTGAGATAGTTACAAAGCTTTTGTGATTGTGTTTCAGTCATGCAATATTCCAACGCCCTTCTCTCCACCAGTGTAGCAGTGGACATTCCTAGCACCAATATCCCCATATCTTCCTGCCACCCCCACCTCCACCCCACCCTCAGCTGCCTCTATGGCAAGCACCTCTCTCTCTTCTCTCTCTCTCTCTCTCTCTCTCTCTCTCTCTCTCTCTTCTCTCTCTCTCTCTCTCTCCTTTTTCTCCTTTTGTTATCCTTTGTTCTCCACATTTTTAATTACACATAGAATATCTGGGAGAGAGAGAGAGAGAATAAGTCAACAAAAAACCCAAATGCTTCCTTAAGATAGCAGCACAACAATGAAACATAGAACAGGTATTTTATACAAATGATACATTTCAAATCAATACACAGGAGCAAGGCATACAAAAAAGAGTGAATATAAAGTATGCAAAATAAAATAAATAGGATAGAATTAAAGGACATCAATGACATATTTGGAGAATGTAACTGGTGGGAGCAAAAAGAAAGCATATGAGAATCAATTAAAAAATAAATTCTCAGGAATTAAATAGCTGATTTGAAATTGAGATCAAGATGACAAAGTCAAAGACTTCCCAGCGTTCAAATATGTTATTTGTTTGGCCTTTATAAACATGTCCTATTTTATCATTTTTGTTGGAAAGCAAAGGTTCTGCAGAGGTCCCGGGACAGCCCTTTAGATATGTATAACAGATTGTCCCTTCTTTCCAAGTTTCCAAGTAACGTGTGCTTATAAATTAAATCTACTTTTCTTGGCAGCATCAGCTGGTTTGTGAAGAAATAAATTAGTAATTTTATGTCATAAAAATAATACAGTTTTGCTTTTAGAGTCAGAAGCTTGCCAAAACTGAGGAAGACTGTATTTTGGGGGTTTGACCATGTTTTCATTCCCTAAAAATAAGCCATGAAACATGTACAAGGAAAATATGTAAAGGTCATTTATCAAAACCACAGTGTGTAATAGTAATAAAGTAGAAAAAAATCCCACTTTCCATCAATAGAGAGCTGGTTAAATAAATTACTGTTTATGCATGCTGAGAGAGATAGTGTGCAGATGAAAATAACAAAGTTCTCAGAGCACAAATAAGGTAGGATACCCAACAGATATCATTATGTGGAAGTAACAGAATGCATAAGTTTATAGGATTTCACACTTGTATATGAGAGGAAATAAAAAATACTTACATGTATTTCCTTGGTTTTGTATAAAGAAATTCTGGATGGATATTCATGACTAATAGTATAGTTACTTGTTGGTAACAAGAAATTGGGGCTGAAAACAGTAGCTTTCAAAGAAAGTGTTACACTATACCACTGTGCATTGCAAATATATAAGCATATTCCCTATTCCAAAAATTGTAAATAAAAAATAAACCAAAATAAAATATTAAATGGAAGCTTTAATATTCAGAGACCAGACAAAAATATTATGTTTTTAAACTTGTATTGTTGCTGTTTTACTGTCTCGTTACTCTTAACTAAAACTCTTTTGGTTTTTATTTTAACCCTTAACTTATATGGTGACTTGCTTTCAGATGTTTACTCATATTTAAGAGCACAGGCACCATGATGACTAACAGAAGTAAAGTAGTTTGACCGTAGAAACTGCCACCCCTAGAACCAAGAAATTAGCCTACTGAGGCCTAATTTTAATACATTCTGTCATTTCAAGGTGTTCAATGGGAAGTTTCTACTCTTGAGCAGTGGCATATGAGAACAAAGTGTGCATTCTCTCCAGGGGAGCCATCATGAATTTGAGTGTTACATGTATCCATACACTGCATAGAGTAGTTATTGCTTAGGGAAGATATGAATGTATTTATTGTGATTTGTCTTCATGTTTTTTAGTCCAATTTTTTTCTAATGAAGAAAACAGTTAAATAATTGATCAAGTAAAGGCTGGAGATCTAGACTGTGCAGAGGCCACAGTGTGGCCTTGCATATTACAATCCCAGTTTAATCCCCCATATCACATATGGTTCCCTCAGCGCTGCCAGGAGTGATTGACGATTGAGAACAGAACCCTGAGCTCTACCAAGTATTACCTACCCGCAACAAAAATGAGAGAAGAGCAGCAGTGTTGGCTGATGAGGCAGAAGCTGGGAAAAGTATTCGCAATGCTCACCTGTTTTTCACCAACTGCAAGACCAAGATGACTGCCCTTTGACATCTGATGGATCTATCACATCTTCCAGAAGGGCAATGGAGAGGATTATTCACGACTTCTACTCAGATCTCTTCGACAGACATGTCCACCTGTCCACATACCAAATTCCGCAGGATGGATATGTTGTTCCCAACATCCTCCCTTCTGAAACCTGACACACCATTTTATCGATAAAGAAGCAAATAGCACCCGGTCCAGACAAGGTCAGACCCGAACACCTGAAGAATCTGCTGCCAGTACTCATCAATACACTGACTCGGCTTTTCACATGCTACCTGTCTGAATGCAAGATTCCTTCCCAATGGAAAACCAGCAGGACCGTTCTGTTGTACAAGAACAGGGACATCCACGACACTGGCAACTATCGCCCAATCTGCCTGTTGTCTGTTGTCTACAAGTTGTTCACTAGAGTCATCCTGAATAGAATAGGCAGAACACTAGACGAAGGACAACCATGTGAGCAAGCTGAGTTCCAAAAAGGATTCAACACGATCAACCATATCCACACAGAGACCAAACTCATTGAAGTATCGTGAGAGTTCAAGATGCTACTCTGTCTAACGTTCATTGATTTAAAGAAGGCCTTTAATTCTGTTGAGATTGAAGTGGTCATCGAAGACCTAGCCGAACAGGGCATTAAACTCAGTACATCAAGATCCTCCGCAAGCTGTATTACGCATTCACCACCAGGATCTCACCATTCTACAAGGAAGTAAGCATTAATGTAAAGAGAGGGGATTGGCAGGGTGATGCCATTTCACTGAAACTCTTCAGTGCTACCCTCGAGAATATCATGCTATGGCTGGAACGGGAAGGAATGGGAGTGAAGGTCAGCAACTACACCACCTCCACTTCACTGATGACATCGTTCTCATAACACCAAACATTGGCCAAGTGGCACATGCTGGCTACTTCAATTGCAAATGTGGAAAGGTCAGACTGCAGCTGAATCTCAGCAAAATTATGTTTATGAAAAACAAACTAGTCCCTGACATTCCATTTGCTCTCGATGGAATGAACATCTTCGAATGTAGCAGCTGTGTGTATCTGGGTCAAGAACTCAACATGAGAAACGACTTGGTGCCAGAACAGCAAAGGAGGAAGAGAGCAGCATGGAAAGCCTTCAAGAGCGTCGAAGAAGTGGTTAAGAGGACAAAGAACCTCCGGCTCCGGGCACACCTTTTCAACTCCCCCATTCTTCCTGCACTAACATACGCCTCAGAGACCTGGGCCCTACACAAACAGGATGAGAACGCTATTTGGGTATCCCAAAGAGGAATCAAAAAAGTTATGCTAGGAGCATCACGTTTCACTCAAGTGAGAGAAGGAATCCAGAGTTCCGACCTCCGTCGGAATGGTCAAGAATCAGGGACGCTGTCTCGTCTGCCAAGGCATCGAAAATCAGATGGGCCAGAAACGTCATGCGATTCAGAGATGACCACTGGACTAGAGCAGTTACTGATTGGATTCCATGGGACATCGAAAGGCAGCCCACCTATGAGATGATCAGACTTCTTAGTCAAAACCCTGAATGAATGATTTAAGGCTCTTCCTGTTCCTGGAGCGAGCAGGTATCATTGGGCTACACTAGCACACGACAGGGACAAATGGAGATGTTACTGGCACCCGCTCGAGCAAATAGAGGATAAATGGGATGACAAGTGATTCAGGAAAAAAATAATTTTTAATATTCTTTAAGGTGACTTAAACATGACTGTTTTGGAATAATGTTTCATGATCCTACTGGAACACAGCAGAAAATTCCCCACCACTCTGTTCTTCCAGGATGGACACATAATCAAAACATCAACAAGCAAATTAGCCAAGGAAGAATCCTTTAATAGCACACATATGGAGAACTCACATGATAGTAAGCCCCAGAGAAAATGAGGTGGTAAACCTGGACCCGCAGGAAAAGAGGAGAGAAGAGATCACATGACATGAGATAGCGACTTCATCTTTTACTCTGAGGGTAAAGAAGATGAATTTCTGAGCTACAGAGCACATGTTCATTCATGAGCCCACATCTAAGGAAACCCCAAACCACTTTTCTAAGACACAGCAGAAAGAGTGGTGATTGCCCCCTCGATTCGGAAAGGAGCCAGGACAGAGATAAGAACTAGAGTCTCTCAGCCTCTAAGTATCCTCTGCCTTAAAATAATCCACATTTCTCCGTGATGGTAACATACTTACCAAAGCCTATAGTCTTTAATGGACTTTCATTCCCCACTTCAATCTGACATTTACTGGAAAAAGAACCACTCTGGACGTTTTGAAAAACAAATAAAAGATAAAACATATGAGCCCTTAGAGAGACAGGATCCCTCACAACCCCTCATAGCTTGTCCCAACAAATTCTTCTCAGAAATCTTTGTATGTACAGAAATATAAAAGCATTATATTTAAAATTGTAAGCTTTTATCTATTCTTGGAGAAATCACTGAATCTCATTACTAGCATAGAAATTCAGTTCGAGTTCTCATATTTGACATTCACCTGTTTTATGTTAAATTTGACTAAGAGGGTAACTTCATTTCTTTGTTATTACTGATCTAGCTAGTGATTTTGTAACATAAGTAGATTTGGCTGGTTTCAAAACTAATGTATATGATTGTTGTGAAAAAATAAGGTGAGATTTAGGTTTGACATAAAGTAGAATTTGTTTGTTTTGGTTGCAAAAAACAGAAAACTCTACAAAAACAAACTGAACCAGTTGAAACAAAAACCAAATGTATCAATTAGCTAAAAATAGAAATTTTTAAAACTCTAGAACCAACTGCAGCTATGAGCTAGTGTTTTGTGGCACTGTAATCAATTCAAGTGCAGGTATTCACTCCTTGATAAGCTCATCACTTGACCAGCATTCAAGAGACAGAGTTTATGTGAGAAAAACAGAATTACTCAGGGGCTAGCAACCCAGAAAATGGTGGACTCATATCTCTCTAAAATCCATCATGGCTTGATGACTGCAAGAAAGGGCTTTATAGAAAAGAAGAACAGGAAAACAATTTTTTAAGAAGAGTGAGTTACAGATTGGTGAGTGTCAAGATGTTCAATAAATTCACTCAGGGGTTGATTTTCTGAGGCATGCTTTCAATGTAACAACAAATAAAATTTCTGATTAAAATTTCTGTTTTGAGGCAGGTGGAGGTAGGAGGCAAGGGAAACTAGGAACATTGGTGATGAGAAATATACACTGCTGAAGGGTTGAGTGTTGGAATATTATATGATTGAAACCTAATCATGAAAAACCTTGTAACTGTGCATATCGTGACCCAATAAAAAGAATTTATTTTTAATTCCTGTCCTCTTATCCTTTAGAACAAGATAAAAGAAGCATTCTCAACATTTTTAATTATCTCAAATCAGATAAGTTTTCTGGTTACTAATATTAACTCCCGTTCTTCATTTCTTTGTGTTGGGTTCAACATCCCTAGCATTCCATATATCTTTCTCTATTTATTTTTTACAAAAAAAAATCTTTAAAGAAGTATTTTGGTGTTTGGTGGTCACAGCCAGCAGTTCACAGGGTCTGTGCTTCAGGGTCATTATATGTCTTGCTCAGGAGACCATGCAATGATGGATGTCAAATCAGAGCTCCCACATGCAAAGCCTATACTCAGACCATTGTGCTTATCTTTTTTTAAAAAAATATTAAATCACCGTGAGATAGTTACAAGCTTTCATGTTTGGGTTACAATCACACAATGATCAAACACCCATCCCTCCATCAGTGCACATTCGTTATGCTATCTTTCTGACTTCTCTGTCCCTTTGCTGACTCTGATTTATTTTTGTGTTAAATTTGCCTTTAAGCTGGCTTCAGCAGTACAATAGTTATAGCATATTTATAACCTAACATCCATACCTTATCATTTAAGATTAACTTCTTCTATTTAAAAGAAAACAACTTCCACATGTCCATGGCATTATATAAACAAAAAACAGTATCATTTCACTGTATTTTTTCCTATTCTCAGTCAGCTACGGCTCTATTTTGCATAGTTTTCATGCCAATATCTAGGATGATGGAGTAGCCTTTTTCTGGGGCATTGCTGGTGTTTTGGCAGGAGTGAGAGGGTGATAGGATGAAAGATGATTAAAACAAAGAAACGTTCTTAATACTTCTATTCAGATCTAGCTCACACCCCTTTCTCTTATATGCCATTGGTCAAAATAAGTCACGTGGACTGGTCTGTGTGCAATAAGACTGGGAAACATTACCTACGTGATCAAAATGAACAGAGGTATCTTTGTCTCAACATATTAAAATAAAATTTGAGAGTCATTAAAATTAGGGTACCCATGGTCAACTGGCGAACTAATCAAGTGCTTGTAGAACAAAAGGCTTTTATTGGCTTACCCAAGATCATTAACCTCTTGAATACTTAGGTTAAATTATTTTTCTACAGCCACAAGGATCCCACAAAGAAAAGCAGAGGTTTTGAGGAAAGACAAGGGAAATAATTGTTGGGGATAAAACTCAGCATTCAATATAATATCGATTATACTTAATGAAGTGTACATCAAAATTCTAGACAGGTCACTTAGTGGCTGCTAAAATAAAAGGGAAATTATACCACACCATCTTTGCAATCATCCTGACATGTATTATTTTCCCAGGTTGACCAAAAAAAAAAAAAACAAACAGGAGTTTGGAGAAATGAGAGACCCCAATTCCTGTTAGATTGTCTTCTTTGTTTATTGGCTTTGTAATTACACATGTGAAAATCCTCTTCCTAGCCTCATTTGTTAAATAATTTATTAATATTTATTAGTGGTATGTTAAGTGATACATTGTACATTGAGAGAGAAATGCAATAGATACTCTCCCCAAAAGTTCCTTTCCCACTCAGTAGGACTGACAGAAGTCTGATAATCGTCAAACATACTTACTTTTTTTGGCCAATGCTCAGGGCTTACTCCTAGCTCTGTGCTCAAGTTCACTCCTGGTGTTACTCAGGAACCATATAAAGTGCTAGGGATTGAACACTGGTCTACCCACTGTACTATATCACTCTGGTCCCTGCCAACACATTTTTATATCCATCAAACTATGCAACTCACTACATTATGGACATGATTTGGCTTTAACTGAAGCCTGCTCCTCTGCAATCATTTAGCTACTGCTTAAAGATAATTAAAATGTAGAAATTTAAGACTTCAGAATATTTTTCAGTGAATTATATATGGACATCTACTTAAATTTCAGCAAAATATAAGCTAATGTGATTTCCTCCTAACTGCTATTTAAAAAATGGCACATAGGGTGTGTCTATAAATCAGAAGTTCTGACACTCAGTGGCAGTTGTAACAATTGCAGCCCCTTGACCTCAGTTCATGCCAATTCAGGTATAAATGGAGTTGAGTACACGGATAAATCATAATTAGATTCATTCACTCTATGATCTGCCATCCCGATTGTATAAAGCTGACATCTCATCCCACACCTTGCTGAGTATTCTCAAAGCAAATTCCTATTTAGGAATAGGGAGGGCAGATTAAAATGCGAATATCAAATCAAATGACTTGCACTGTCAGTTACATAACGAAGCTCCTGTCACCTTGAGGGTTTCTTGTCCCTTATGAACACAGGGAAGAGAAGTCAGCAGGTCTGGTAGCTGTGGCAACCGCACAGTCAAGCTGGAGGGTGAACATTCCCCAGGCAGTTTTTTGTGCCCCTCGGGCAACTCATATACTCTGTTTAATATTAAGGCCTCTAAAATTCTCACTTGCTGAATTCATGCAGCTGGGAAAATTAGAGTTGTGATCAAGAGACAAAAGAAGCCATGCTTTGTGTCTCACAAAAATAGGAAAACATCCTTCAGTTGAAGTAGACATTCTCTTTGTGACCACCCAAAATAGCATCACAAGCAATAGTGAATTTTATTTTGCTTACATTCTGATAAGTGTATAGAATGAGTTTTGGGGAGTTAACATATCACTTCATTAATTGAAAATTGAAGATTAATATTAAAAAAACTGTGCCACCTGGATGAAGGATTTTTGTATTATACTTGAGTATTTTTGAAATACTTGTTAAATTATATTCCCATATACTATCACTGTATCACTGTATCACTGTCATCCCTTTGCCCTTCGATTTGCTCAAGCGGGTACCAGTAATGTCTCCATTGTGAGACTTGTTACTGCTTTTGACATATCGAATACGCCACAGGAAGATTGCCAGGCTCTGCCGTGCGAGGGAGATACTCTCAGTAGCTTGCCGGGCTCTTCGAGAGGGACGGAGGAATTGAACCTGGGTCGGCTGCGTGCAAGACAAATGCCATACCCGCTATTGCTCCAGCCCCCAGTATACTATAATTTATATAAATGTATATAAATTTATAATTATACTATATATACTATAATATAGTATGTATTATATATAATATGGTATATATACTATAATATAAATTACTATAATCTATAAATTACTATAATATATAATAACATATTATAAAGTGTATTAAAATATACCATAAATGTATACATTATACTATAATTTATATAAATTATAAATTATTTATAAATGGAAGGCAGAGGGAAAAGTCCTGCAAGGGTGAACTGAGGTCCATGACCAGGGGGTGATGCTGGACAGACAGGACCCCTGAGGGACACAACAAGACAAAGGCCACTCAGGAGGGAAGGTGTTACCAGCTGGGAGAAGCCAGCACTCTCAGAGGCATGTGGGCAGGAGGTCACTGAGAATCATAGAAAAACAGATCAAAGAAGAGTGTGGGAACTGCACCAAGCTGCCTTTCCAAACGTGAACCAATTTTAGTGAAAGCCTGAGGAAATCCAAGAAAGGAGTGGGGGAGGGATGGGGCGGGATTGTGTGTTCTCTATTCCCGGAGTTTTCGCCAGTGGGATTTCCACGGATGCTAACAAATGTAAATAATCTACACATAAATGGTAATTAGAAGTAGACTGTTAAGGGGTCCAATTATGTATTCCTTGGAGAAAAGGCAGGAGGAATTTGGAAGGGCTCTGTGAAACAGATCAAGAGGTATTGACAGAATAATCTAGTTACACATGGAAGTGTTACCGCTGTCCTGCACACTTGAGAGGCTCTACGGCTCCTACTGACATAGCGGTTCTCCCATTACCATTGACCTGTCCTTCGAATAAGAAAACATGCAGCTACGTGTCGCTTCAGTCTATCTCTCACAATCCTAAACTTCACCCGTTAGGTCAGGGAAAAGTGCCTACTACAAGGAAACATGCAAACAAACAAAACTAACATGGAAAAGGTCTTGTGAAAATAACAAAAAATTATGTCAAAATTTTGTATTTTTGTGCTGTCACTCTATAGACCGCTGAGATAGCTAGAAAGCTTATCTTAAATCTTCTTTTAGTATACAATAGGATTTTTAATTGTCTGCAGTGCTTGTTACCAAAGAATAGCTAGCCATTGGTTAAACGAAGTAGAAAAGAAATTATTTCTATGAATATGCAACAGCCGTAAGGAGTTTGCTTGCAGTCAAGAAGTTCAGACTCTGAGATGAACCAGTATGTCAAGGAGAAATTTTGGAGTCACACCCACATACTAGTAGGTATAGAGAGTGCTTATTAAACTCCATTACAATAGACAGGATTCAAATTGTTTCTGTTAAGGAGCCTGTGGACGGCTCCAAAGGAGAGTGCCTGCCTTGAGAGCACGAAGGCAACGAGACATCGAGTTCAACCCTGGCCCTGTCCACGTGCCTTAGCGCAATTCCTGCAGCACTACTGCTCAGTAATTCCAGCCACGACAACATGCACGATCTAGAAGCATCACAAGCAGGTGTGTGTGAGCCACCGCTAAGATGTGTGATATGCTCTCTTCCCCAAGCACACTCCAATCATTTGTGTGTGTGTGTTCCAGTATCACAGTAACAAAGGGAAAAGGAGAAGAAAAATATTAAAGTTACTTTTCACTTAAATTTTCATAGAAATTTTCATGATTTCTGAAGTTATAACACCTTTTTTTCTATTTTTGGCTCCTTTAAATTTTATTGTTCTAGTTTAATTTTTACTACAGAGACAAAGTTTATTTTAACTTGTTAAGTAATATTGTCTATGAACAGTCATAGGGCAGATCATCTACCTATAAAAGTCTTAATTTTACTACGTAACAATGGTGTCTAGACAAATTTTATGAGCATAATGCTATAATTTCCCATTCCAAAACAAAAATGTTATAAGACATCATAAAATGGAAAATTTGCACTATAGGCAAAAACCTAGGGGTATGAAACTGGGAAATCCAGTAATAGTACAACTGGAAATTCACTGAGAATTTGTGAATGGCATTTATTCTAAGTAAAAGCTACGTAAGGAACTTTCCATCTTTTCTCATATTTCAGTCTTTGAGTGACTAATGAAACTTCTGTCCCAGATGGCCCATGTGAATAGGGTCAAACTTTGTGTAGTGAAATAATAATTCCCTGGAGGCAATATGCAAATAAAACAAAGCATATATGAAAAGTCAAAGCCACAGTGAATAATTACGGCAGTACTTTTCTCAAATATGTCAAGCAAATCACCGTAAAAATATTCTCTTTAAACTTGTATTGTTGTTGATGAATTAAAAAACATAAATCTTGGGGCTAGAGCCATAGTACACCAGGTAGGTTGTTTGCCTTGCATGTGTCTGACCTGGGTTCAATCCCTGGCATCCCATATGGTCCCCTGAGCACCGTCAGGAGTAACTCCTGAGTGCAGAGCCAGGATGAACCCCTGAACATTGCCAGTTGTGACCAAAGAAAGCAAAAATAAATAAATACATAAATAAATAATAAAAAACAGAAATCTGAACTATAGACTTTGAAAATATTATTTCTGCTTAACTGTTTACTTTCAAGTGCAATTTTGCAACACAGAAAGCATTTTAAAGGACTAATTCTAAATAATAAAAATTAAAATAAACATTGGAGAAATGTAAAAATAAGCACACAAACACTGGAACTTTAATTACTGGTTTGATTTATATTTTATACTTTTAAAATATGTGACAACTTCATAGATTAAAATACTTAAAACAATTTCTTATTTCTACAGTATAACCTCTTATTTATCCTACTGAGGATTTCTGAGTGGTTTTCATTCTGTTCTAGACCCAGCAAAACACTGTGAGATTAATGGGCAAAATAGAAAGAAAAATACAGTGAGGTGTCAGAGAGTATTTAGGAATTAGAGACCATACCTTGTAAGCAGTTGACCCCAGTTGGGTCCCAGCCCCAACATAATCCCCAGAACATCATCAGGTGCAGCCCTGAAAACCCACAAGCATAACTACCAGGTGACTGAGTACTCTTTGATACTGCACTTTTCCTCTGACAAGTAGTATCTGATCCTTTGACCCTCACAATGAATCACTGGCCAGATGGGCCAAGAATTACTGGCTGGGGCTCTAAGTTTCCTGAACATTGCTTAAGATCCACCCAGTTCCCCAAAGAAAACAATGAATGGACTTAATGGCAGATTATATTTTATAGAAATATAATTTTTATAATTTTCATTACAGAAGAGCAATGAAAAGCAATATCTTATGGAATACAAACTCCCTAAAATAAAATAAAAAGAACAAAACTATTCATCTGGCCTAGAAATATATGTTTACTTGGAATCTATCATAGCAGGGAGACAACATAAAAATTTTGAATAAATGACTGTTAAAAATTGTTCAAATTTAATATTAACTAAACCCTTCAGATCCAAAAAGATCTAAAAGTTCCAGGTCTCATAAATATGAAGAAAATAATGCAAACACAACAATCAAATTCCTTAAATTCAATAACAAAAAAAAAAACACTTCAAAACAGCAAAAAAGAAAAAAAAACACAGGATACATATACACTTGTATCACTTGTCATCCCATTAATCTTCGATTTGCTCGTAATGTCTCCATTCATCCCTGTCACGTGCCAGTGTAGTCCAATGGCGTCTGCTCACTCCAGGAACAGGAAGGAGCCTCAAACCATTTGTTGAGGATTTTGACGAAGAAGTCTGACCATTTTGTAGGTGGGCAGCCACGCAGTTTTTTAACATCCCATGGAATCCAGTCGGTAATAACTCTAGTCCAGCGGTCATCTCTAAATAGCATTATGTGTTCATTATGTGTTCGGTCCATCTGATTTTTGAAGCCTTGGCAAAGGAGACAGCATCCCTGATTCTTGATCTAATGTTAAAGGAAGTCAGAACTCCGGATTCCTTCTCTCACTTGCATGAAACGTGATACTCCCTCCTAGCATCACTCTTTCGATTCCTCTTTGGGATATCCAAATAGAGTTCTCATCCTGTTTGCGTAGGGCCCAGGTCTCCGAGGCAGATAATAGTGCAGGAAGTATGATGGAGTCGAAAAGATGTGCCCGGAGCCGGAGATTCTTTGTCCTCTTAACCACTTCTTCGATGCTCTTTGAAGGCTTTCCACGCTGCTCTCGTCCTCCTTTGCTGTTCTGGAGCCAAGTCGTTCCTCGCATTGAGTTCTCAACCCAGGTACACATAGCTGCTGCATTCGGAGATGTTCCTTCTGTTAAGAGCAAATGGAATGTCAGGGACTAGTTTGTTTTTCATGAGCATTGTCTTGTTGAGGTTCAGCTGCAGTCTGACCTTTCCATACTCTTGGTCAAAGTCGGCCAGCATTTGTGCCACTTGGCTAATGTTTGGTGCTATTAGAATGATGTCATCATCGAAGCAGAGGTGGTGCAGTTGCCAATCTTCACTCCCATTCCTTCTCATTCCAGTGGTCACATGACATTTTTGAGGGTGGCACTGAAGAGTTTCGGTGAAATGGTATCACCCTGCCGAACCCCTCTCTTTACGTCAATATTCACTTCCTTGTAGAATGGTGAGAACCTGGTGGTGAATACATATATAATCTATTGTAAATCCAAAGATCAAGATAACAATCCTTTTAGCACTGTAACACTGTAGCACTGTTGTTCCTCGATTTGCTCTAGTGGGCGCCAGTAATACCTCCATTCATCTCTGTCACATGCTAGTGTAGCCCAATGGCATCTGCTTGCTCCAGAAACATGAAGTGAGGCCTGTTATTCTTACTGTTTTTGGCATATCAAATACACCACTGGTAGCTTGTCATGCTCTGCCGTGTGGGCGGGATACTCTCAGTAGGTTTGCCGGGCTCTCTGAGAGGGATGAAGAAATAATGTAAACTGGAAGGCAAATAGGATGGAGGGATTATATGGGCTGGGGACATTAGGACAATGGTCTTGGGAAGGGGACACTCTTATGGAGGGTTTAGTGCTGCAATATTATATGTATGAAACCTTATTAGTAGTAACATTGTAAACTATGATGCCTAAAATTAAAATTTTTAAAAATAAAAATTAAATGAACTAAATCAGTAAATACAAAATGAATAATACTATCACCCAATATGCCTAACACAAATAATCCAACAACAGAGTTTAAATTTTTTCTAAATTTATATAAAACTTTCATCAACAGAGATCATATTCTGACTCCATAAATGTCTCAGATTTAAAGAACGTGTTGTCTGATGACAATGAACCTGAACTAAAAATCGATTAAAAATGTTTTTTAGAAAATCCCCAAGTACATAGATTATATGTATCTTGTTTTTAAATGATCCATAAATTTAAAAAGTAAAAAAAGAGGGAATCAGCCCTTCTCCCCGCCCCAACGAGACCCCAAGTTGCCACCCATGAACGGCTCCTCCAGTTCCTGAACAGCCGTGATCCCAGAGGCACACAAAACAATCTCAGAACCCAGCAGCTTTTGGCAGAAACCCCTCCAGACAATTAGTAAAATATCAGAAATCAAAAGTTGCACAGCCACTACCGCAGCCACGCAATATCATATGCTCTTCATAATCAGCAATAGAAAACAAATTATCTAATGATGCCTTCTGGCAGATCTGATTGTTGGGGAAATTTTCAAATAATAATGGTGGGTCTTTTGTCGAAATATTGAATGTAATCAAAGTAGAGAGAGAGTAAAGTGGAAATCATCTGCCACACAGCCAGGGGGAGGGGTGGGATGAGTGTATACTGGGTTTCTTGGTGGTAGAAAATGTGCATTGCTGAAGGGATGGGTGTTTGATCATTGTATGATTGAAACAGCTTTGTAACTGTTCTCACAGTGATTCAATAAATGAATAAATAAATAAATAAATAAAAAGTCAAAAAGAGTTTATAAAATGTCTTAAGCTAAGTAAAATTTAAAAATTATGGGATGTCGGGCTGGATAGCACAGCGGGTAGGGCGTTTGCCTTGCACGCGGCCGACCCAGGTTCGATTCCCAGCATCCCATATGGTCCCCTGAGCACTGCCAAGAGTGACTCCTGAGTGCAAAGCCAGGAGGGAACCCCTGTGCATTGTCGGGTGTGACCCAAAAAGCAAAAAAATAAAAATTATGGGATGTTGTTTAAACAAAAATTTAAGATAAGTTTTATGGCACTAAATATGTCATAACTTCAAAGAAAAATCTCAATTAGGTTTTACCTTAAAAAAACAGAAAAAAAGAGCAGCATAAATTCAGAATAAACAAATTCAAGAAAATAACAAAATCCAAAGTAGAAATTAGTAGACAGAAATTTGGATTACCAGAAAGATAAGTGAGCCTAAATCTGGTTCTTTCAAATCATTAAAATTAATAAACTCTAGCCAGAGTGAAAAAACTGGAAAAAAGATATAAATTACTAATATCAGATAGAAATAGATGGTTTCACTATAATCTACAATTATTAAAAGCAAAGCAAAGGAGAATTATAAACAATTTTATGTCCATAAAGTCAAGAATTTAGATGAAATGCACCTAGATTCCGGAAATTCCTATTCTTTTTCTTTCCTTTTCTTCCTTCCATTAATATTTTCCTGTAGGAACTCCACTTCTCCAATTCAAATATCGAATGGGTAGATCAAAGGGTGCTCCTAGACTGAGATTTAAACCTGAAAGCTTTGTAACTTTCCACATGGTGATTCAATAAAAGAATAAATTTTTTAAAAAAAGGTGCTCTTAGGGCTGCCAACAGTTGTGCTTGAAATTTTCTTCAACACTACCTAGAGAACAACCTTTCTCTTGTGCTAGCTTCTATTCCCAGGAACCCATCCACTCATTCTTTCTCTTCATTCTGTCTCATTCATTCTTCTTTCTATATTTCCTCTCTCCTCTCTCCCTTTCTCTCTTTCATTTACTCTCTTGTCTCATTTTTATTTTGGAGGAATGATTCCTCCATCCCTCTTGGAGAGCCCAGCAAGCTACCGAGAGTATCCCGCCCGAACAGCAGAGCCTGGCAAGCTACCCGTGGCATATCCGATAGGCCAAAAACAGTAACAACAAGTCTCACAGTGGAGATGTTACTGGTGCACACTCAAGCAAATCAATGAACAACAGAATGACAGTGACAGTGACAGTGCCTATAGTTTAGGTAACATGGCTGTAAAAGCATTAACATTTATAGTTCTAATACACAAAGTTACTGATTTCTCATCATCACCAAACTTCCCCAAACCCTCTATTACTGTCGTTTTGTCACCTCTACTCTGCTTCTGCCTTCCACACACCCATTCTCCCAATTGCTTGGTAATCCAGTTGACAAGACCAGTGTTTGCCATCTTTCCATTGTGATTATTTCCTTGATTTTTTTCCCTATGAACACAAATGAGTGAGTTCATCCTGCATCTGTCTAAGACTTATTTTACTTAACATGAAGGCCTTCACCTCCATCTAATTTGTTGCAAACCACAAGGTTTCAGCTTTTCTTGTAATTGCATAGTATTACATAGTATGCCACAGTTTCCTTTCCTATTCAACTGACACTGGAAATTTAATTGATTTCATATCATAACTATTTTATTAAGTACTACAGTGAGCATAAATATGCATTTATCTTTTTAAATTAATGTTTTATATTTTGGGAATCAAAATCAAGACGTAAAATTGTTGATCATACAGAAGTTATTATTTTCTTGAGAATTTTCTCTCTGTTAGTGAAATATGTCCCCAATTTCCTATCAAATAAGGACATGTAGGTAATAAATTTACATGTATGGAGATATACTACTACTCTATTCTGCAACATGATTTATAGTTTTTCTGAGCATTTTAGGTAGAGTAATTAATCCACCTTGATTTCTCTAGCTCCCTTACACATAGATTATTAAATTTTATCTTGCTTCATGCTGCACGGCAAAATGGTTTTTTTTTGTGATTACATCAACTGATTTTCATACATCTTTTATCATATACAAGGATATTTCTTATATCTAATGTCATCTTCTCTCCTGCTCTTGATGACATTATAGATTTATAATTATCTTATATACTGTTCTTATGGGACTGGAGCGATAGCACAGCGGGTAGAGAGTTTGCCTTGCATGCGGCCAACCTGGGTTGGATTCCTCCATCTCTCTCAGAGAGCCTGGCAAGCTACTGAGAGTATCCCGCCCGCACAGCAGAGCCTGACAAGCTACCAGTGGTGTATTCGATATGCCAAACCAGTAACAACAAGTCTCACAATGGAGTCATTACTGGTGCCCACTCAAGCAGATTGATGAACAAATTGATGAACAACACTGTCACTGTGCTACAGTGACAGTGCTATTCTCCTTGAGAGATAGCACAGTGGGCAGGGTGTTTGCCTTGCATATGGTCAGCCCGGGTTCAATTCCTCTGTCCCTCTTGGAGAGTCTGGCAAGCTACCAAGAGTATCCCACCCACACGGCAGAGCTTGGCAAGCTATCTGTGGAGTATTCAATATGACAAAAACAGTAACGACAAGTTTCACAATGGAGACGTTACTGGTGCCCGCTTGAGCAAATTGATGAACAACAGGATGACAGTGCTACAGTGCTACAGTGCTACTGTTCTTTTGATGAGTGAATTGCAAGAAATTGAATTAAAATGATGGAAAAGAAATCAGCAAAAATTAGCTAGCATTCTATATCTCCACTTTTTGGTCACTATTTTATATTCTTATTAAACTGTTTGACCCATATGACAGACAATTTATAAAGTAGGTACTGCAAAATTTCAATGAATTAGAAAACTGAAAGCTTTACAATTGTTTAAAAACCTTGAAGGAAATGCTTGATAAATATAAATATCAGCACATAATTAGGAGTTGATATAAATTCTTTATCATTTTGAAGGTATAATAAACATTATTTCAGTCCAGGAGAAATGACTGATAGTTTAATTAATAGAACCTAAAACAAACTGTGGACAGACATGTCATAATCTTTCAGTATCTTAAAAGGGATTATTTATTACCTCTGTGGAGAGCTAGAATTCATAATTAAAGTATAGTATAATTACTCCAATAGCACTCATTATATATAAGTATATTGATAAAACATATGAATTTTGTATTTATGTCCTAATTAAAATTATACCATAATATAATAAGCATACTATTAATAGTATATGTTACAGAATATACAGTGTACTATGTAATATTATATTTGACATATATTATAATATACAGTATATATGCTAAATATATGCTTCCATATTGCTAAAATTAAATATATATTGCTACATACTAATTTATAATACATGATAGCATATAACTTACATATAAATAGCATAACCATAGATGCATCAGTTTGTAGTCTCATTTTCATATTTATCCTACACTTGATGTGCTATAAATACAAATTTAATTGATGGGAAATATACTGGTTTAGTTGCACACCACAGAATAATTTTCAGTGATAACTTCTGGAAAAAGAGAAAATGATGCATTCATGTTTTATTGATTTAAAAAAAAGGATTGTCTTGAAAAAAGAAAAACTATATTGAAAGATTGTTTTCTTTCAATAGGGAGAAAGGTCAGCTACTAAGAGGTCTAAGTAAAAATTATTCTATGAAATTATTTTAAATTTAATGATGAAATATGAGACATTTTCTGTTATATTCCATCAACTGGAATTTTCTACTAATACTCACTTCTATATATATTGGACTTCTCAATGATTCAGTTATCAAATGGGTAATGTGTATCTATCATGGAAAGTTGAAAGTTCAATTCACCGTGCACTCAATCCTTTCTACTTCAGTTGTGAAAAGGGAAAAGGTTTTAAATTATCTAATTCTTATCATTTTCCTTGCTTTGTTTAATTAAATGCACTGCCTAAGCCTTCTGGTACAATACTGAATATTTATTATACAGAATGTCCTTATATTATTTTTAACTTTAGATAAGGCATTTTCTATATATTAATAATTAAGATATTATGATTTTTGTATAATATATCTGCAGTTATCTTAAGAAAACTTCTACTTTTATCTAAGACATTTTTATATAAATTGGTATCAAATACTATAAAACACATTTTCTGCTTCTGTTAAGACAACCAAGTGGCTTTTTCATTTCTTTTATTGTAGTATTTTATGACTACTAAATTTTTACTATTAAATCAAGCAAATATCTACAGAATAATCTCAATTTAGTGTGATGCTTCATACGAATATCTTATTCAAGATATTTAATTTCTAATTAGATAAGAAAATGGTTTAAAATATTTCCCTTGTAATTGATTTCAAGGTTAGGCTGGGTTCATTCAGGGAGCTCAGCATTCTTTCTCCTTCTTTTTTCACATTTTGTCTTTTTCTCTAGAGAATGGCCCTTTATAAACCTCAAATGAAAATACAGATTATTTATGAGGGAACCTCATATCAAGTCTAAATTGCAGGTTTTTCTAAGTACTTCCAGATTTAAATTTAAAAAAATCAGAAGCTTAGCTTATTATCCCTTTAGCAAATGTATCTGCTGGGTTTTATGTATTTTCATTTTCTTTCTGTGTAAATACAGCCTGGAAGTAACCAGATGACTCAAAGAGAAATTGCACAGGGAATGCCATGCTTGAATCTTGGCAGATTTCTCTTCTCAGCACAAAATGACTTTCGAGTCTTAGATGTTTTAGAAATTCTAATTTCCAGTTTTCATGCCTTTTTTTCCCAACAGTGCTATGGAGTTGTGGGTTGTCACTTCCTCTCTAACCTGGTGCTTGATCTGGAGTTCTGAACTAGGGGCAGTGGGCCTGGGCCTCTTCTTTCTCTTTCTGATGTTCTAGCCTGGCAAGTTCTTCTCCTCGATTGTTCTCCAGTGATTATACAAATGTTTTCTCTGTTTTCTTACCCTCCATTTTACCTATCTTGTGAAATTCTTATCATCAGAGTGATGAGTCTGGTAATTCTTATCTGGGAAGAGAGGTGAGAGAGAGATGAGAGGTCAGAGAGAGAGAGAGAGAGAGAGATGAGAGATCATTTAGTTCTTAATAGCTGATTGAATTCTTAGTCAGTCAAGATCAGAATCTAAGCCCTTGAGAGGGTTCTAGAATAGAAGACTCTCTGAGCACTAAATTTATCCCTTTCTGAGCTGTATCTCCTCTCCTGCCATACTTTCATGTCTGAGAATACTGCTTTTGTGCTGAGTTCGGGAGTTTGAGCCCTGCTGTGTGGGCAGGATAAGAGAAAGGGAGAGCCACTGGGCTCTTTTGCGGAGGGAGGTGGGTACACTGGTGACAGTCGTGTTGTTGGTTATGTGCACGGGTCACCATCATTAATGATATTGTAAAATACAGAACTTGGTTCAATTTTAATTAATTTTTCGAAAGACTGCCTCACTCTGGAGTCCTGTCATTAAAAACTGGGTGTTAGCCTCTTGATCCATTGCTTTTCCTCAAGAGAGCACATTATCATGGTTGCACTTTCATAGCTTTCCATGTTAAATCATTTTACTCCAACTAGAGTTATTTTATTTGGGGGGCGGGGGTGGGGGCCAGGGTCGGGTGGCCTTCCAGGGGGGCCTTGCTTCCCAGGGCGACTCTCAACCGAGATCAGCTACTCTGCTCAGACTCTGAGCATTGTGGATTACCCACCCAGTAAACCCTTGTGGTGCTGGTGGCTACAAGGGCCACCCCGAGAGGTGCTAGGAGAAATCTGGCCTGTACTGCAGCCATCTCCATGGGCCATGTGGTACATGACCCCTGACCCCTGGACTCTCTTGCTATCCCCAAAATAGAGTTCTTAATTTTGTCCATTTATCACTAAAACTGGAAATCAAAATGACCATTTAAGGTATTTTTCCCCTGTCCAAACAACTGCCATTTTAGTGGGTGAAGGAAAGGTGAAATATTAATTCATAAATAAGAAATTTGAACCCACCACATGACCATCAATAGTTGATAGACTTGTGATTGATTCATTATTTGCAAATTCAACAGCCAGACAATATTTCAAGATATGTTGACAATGTAGATTTCTTCCATTTGGATTCATACCCATGTCCTGTTAATGCTGACCAAATACAATTAGAAATCTGGACTCAAATTTACATAGTACCAAATAACAAAGTTAGGTTCAGGGATATAACTCAAATAGTATGGCATGTGTTGGCATATGCAAGGTGCTGCGTAACTTATTACACTGTATAATAAACATCACAATAAACTTAGTTGATTAAAAAAAAAGAAGAAAATCTGGTCTCAATCAGGCCTCCTCTGGTCACTCAATTCCCTGATTTCTCTTAGAAGAATTCAAATAACTGAATGCCTATTTTCAAGTTTAGAAGTGAGATCCATTTACTGACATATTTTTGTGGCATTGCAGCTAAGAGTAACCTCCAGAAATGTTTGGTTAATCTCCTATATGAGACTGTTTTAACTTAAGATACTTACTTGTTTCTTGCTTGGTTATTTCTTTTGTTTTTTTTAAGGTCACACCTGGCAATGATCAGGGATTACTACTGTCTCTGCATTCAGGAATTACACCTGGCAGTTATTCAGAGGACCATATGGGATTCTGAGGATTGAACTTGGGTTGGAGACTTGCAAGGCAAGGGCCCTAACCGCTGTACTTAATTGTGCTTAATTGCTTTTCCAATGCAACTTAAGAGACTCATTCTGAGCCTGGAGTTTCCTAAATCCTTGGATTGCAAAAAAAAAAAAAATAGTGAGGTGATGTTGGGGGTTAGGAAGATAACTCAAAGGGTAGATAGACATGCCTTGTATGTGGAAGGCCCCGAGTTCCTGCTCTGGCAAAAGGGGCTTCCCAGGCACTATCCATATGGTTTTGGTTGTCCCTGACAGGCCAGGTCAAAATCAAGACTGGCTGTAGTGCCAGACCTAACAGCATTGGGAATGGCTCTTTCTCCAGACTGCCTCTTAAAAAGTGAAATAAAAACAATGAACATAGCTTATGATGACACTGAAAGCGTAATAGCAATATTTTTGAAATCACATGAAAAGGAATTAATAAGGAAGGATAGGAGGACGTGGGAAGTGAAAGGATCATTCCAGACTGTATTTCATACTTACGCTTTCATCTATAACTGAGCTTGCCTCTCTCCTAGTTTTACATTTGCTCTTCAGTCAGTCTTGGACAGACTTACGTGATGGAATCCAGGCTGCTCGTCAAAATGACTTTGCCAGAATAGCTTGCTTGTGCCCATCCAACCTTAAATGGCTCATATTCGTTGTAAATTTTCTTTGTTGGGGAAATTCTTGTGATATTTGAACTAACTCTATGAGCATCTGAATACATAATCTCCTTCATTATTCATTTCTTGAGGTGGTTGACTAAAACTTTTCAACTCTGTTATGGGAAAAGGACTCAGTTTCCCTCAAATGTAGATTCTTGTGACTCAGATAAAACCTAGCATCTAATAGTGTCTCCATGAACACCAGCTAGAATTAATGACTTATACAGTAACAATAACCAAAATATATCAATTTTACAAGGAAAAATACACAAAAAGCTTTTACAACAATAATTATAAATCTATCTTGAGAAAACAAATGTGGAAAGAAGGACTAGGAGAAAATTTCACAATTATCATACCCTTGGTTGTCAGCATATGCATCAGAAGCCTTCCAGAATATCTGTAGGGTTGGAAATTTGACAACAGACCAAAGTCTTTGTCAAGTAAAAAAATAAAAAGCGCCTGATACAAGGAACTCAGACCAATTGCTTGGAAGAATATCAAATTGTTCCTAGATATGTTACAAAAATATATTAATATGTACATGGATTTTACATTTACATATATTTGTAAAGTCATGTTCATAGGAATGTATTTCTTTTTCATTGAAGGGGAAAAGAACTATCATTTAATCATTTTACCTTTTATTGAAGTACCAGGATTTATAATACTGTTATACTTTTCATACATCTTTCCAATGCATTATCCCAATACCAGTTCCACCCCCAGAGTGTCTGTGTCACTCTCTCAATGTCCCATGAGCCCCAACTTCCCAGCTAAGGGATGTTCTATAGACAAAATGTCCAGTATCAAATACTTTTGACATTTGTTATTTATATCCCAAATGCTTTTTATCACACACTTAAGATTTTTTAAAATTTCATTTTACTTTAGGCAATGTAGTTTGCAAAACTGTTAATGTTATGTTTAATGGCATATGGGTTTTAAAGAAAATTTTATTCAATGGAGTTGAAATTTTGTGACAGGGAAAAATGATTACCTTTCAGGCTTCACTAGTTAAATAAGAGAAGAACAGAATTGTTTAACAGGGATGATATAGAGAAAGCTTTAAAAAATAAACACATTTTAAAAGACTAATATTTTAAATAAAAAAATTACTTTCTCTTTGTTATAATGAGAAAGGTCTTGGCTTACTTTTCCTATGAAAGCTTTAATTACAGTTATTCACCACTAAAACTGCATTGTAGAAGTCAAGATCCTTTCTACCTAACTCCTGTTTAATAGCTACCATAGAAGACTATAGGGGTTGGTCTTCTTCTTTTTTTTTTTTAATTATTTATTTTATTGAATCACCATGTGGAAAGTTACAAAGTTCTCAGGCTTATGTCTCAGTTATACAATGCTCAAACACCCGTCCCTTCACCAGTGCCCATATTCCACCACCAAAAGCCCCAGTATACCTCCCACCCCCCCACCCCCCACCCCTGCCTGCATAACTGATAAACTTCACCCCATTTTCTCTTTACCTTGATTACATTCCATATTTCAACACAAAACTCACTATTGTTGTTGGAGTTCTCCCCAAAAAAAAACAGCCCTACTGACAAGGAAGCATTTGATAATTAGTTTTCCATTGCTGAGAATGAAGAGATATGAAGTCACGCGGCCGAGGTAGCAGCCTCGCGGTTTAGGACTTTTGTATTTTAGTATTTAAGTTATAAAGTCCAGGGAGATTTATGCTACAAATTGCATCATTTCGCTTCCTGGGGCAGTATGAAGCAATGGCTTAGTTCACAGTCTAGAGACATGGCTGCAAGCAGTTTCTGGGACCAACAGTAGTCTAGCTGGCCTCCAGATCATGGTCAATCAGCAGCAAAGCGGCCGCACCAAAGCATGGCCACCCTGGTAGAGTCTCAGCGGAGCGCGGGATGGCCCCAGCTCGAGACTTATAGGGCTTGGTCTTCTTATGATGATCAGGACCTAAGTAAGTAGACATTTTGCCATCAAACTACATCTTTGTGTTTTATCTTAGGTGCAAGAATTCCACTGATTTTTTTTTTTCTTTTTGGGTCTCACCTGGCGATGCACAGGGGTTTTTCCTGGCTCTGCACTCAGGAGTTACTCCTAGCGGTGCTCAGGGGACCATATGGGATGCTGGGGATTGAACCCGGGTCGGCCACGTGCAAGGCAAACGCCCTACCCTCTGTGCTATCGCTCCAGCCCTCCACTGATTTTTTTTTAAATAGAAATTTGAGTCCTGAACGACAGGACTCTATTTGATTACTGCCAGCAACAAGAACTTCCCTACTCTGCAGTACTCTAACCCAGTTTAAGTTTTGTAAACCATGGCGCCTAAAATAAACATACTCTAACCCAGCTGAAGTCAGAAGTTCATATTTCTAACCATTACTCTTAGTCTTCCCTTTGAAAACACACATTGAATTTCACATTAATTGAAATCCTTCAGGTTTTAGAATGAATTCTCATATCCATACTATGTCATTACCCACATATTATTACAACTGACGATGCATCTCTGCCATTAAATGATAAACTATATAGGTGGACAATGCCATTTTTATATATAGGAGTAGCTCCTAGTATTGTTCAGAGAACGTAGTAAGCACTCACAGCATATGTTGGTTAAAAAAAAAAAGAGTTATTTTAGCCCTTTGACCTACAGATGGAGTCAAGAAAGCAGGATACAAGCTTGTTTCTCTTTGATTATAATTATTTCTAGTATCATTTAATCTCATTTCTCAGACTAATAACATAAAGATAAATTTATAGAGGTACTGGTGAATAGAGTACTTTCAAAAAATCACTAAATGAAATCGAGACAATGAGAAAATACTAATTCAGTGAGACCATTGGAACTTAAAATTCCCCAAACTTCCTGATTAATGGCAAGCATGGAAGATGACATTAAACCAAAAAGGATAACTGGGGATTAGTGGTGATAGTAATCCTTACAGTCAAGAGAATTCATCGTCAGAGTAAAAAAGAAATAAAAAAGAACTTATGGTTCTGATTAAAAAAAAATTAATCCTTTGTTGCTTCAGGCTATCAATTGGTAATCTGAAAAGGTAGCTTTTGACACTTTTTCCACTGATGTGAATTTTAGGTGAAAATTTCAACCTAGCTCAAGTTCTTTAAAATAAATGAGTCCCTCCTATTTTTTCTGTAGCACAGGGCATAATTTTGTTTGGAAGTAATTTTTAAAAGTTATTTCATTTTCTATAGCTATGTCTTTTGGGCCACACCAGCAGTGCCTAGGGCTTACTCCTGGCTCTGTGCTCAGGGATCATTCCTGTGGTTCCTGTGGTAATCAAAATACCATATGTAGTGCTAAGGGCTCAAAGCAGAGTTGTTCACATATAAAGCCAGTATCTTACCTGATGCACTATCTCTCTGGTTCTTTCTGTGTATTTTTAATGTGTTGATATATTTTCACAGGAGCATAGATGTTCATATGTTTTAAGTTCAATCTTCTTCCACCACTGCACGTAAACTCTTCCCTTTGCCTCCCAATTCTAGGTTTGTTTTCAATAGATGTGGTCTCTTGCCCTTGCTTTATATACCATCTGCGAGTGGGGTCATTCAATATTTGTCTTATCTTTTGATTTACTCCAGTTATCAGGACCCACTCCAATTTCATCCAAGACTTCATCTTCCTTATAACTAATAAAAGTTTATCTTCTAGTAGCAGAGATATACCATCAACTATATTATGTATAGATGTATATAAGTAGTGACACCACAATTCAACTTCTTTATTCATTTATCTGTCAATGGGCACTTGCATTGTTTTCAGATCTTGATTATTTTATATAGCCTAGAAATAATCATAAATATGCATATATCTTTTAGGATTAGTATGCTTTAGTTCTCTTGGAATTTACACCTAGGAGTTAAATTGCTACATCAGATGATAAGTATATTTTTATTTTTTGAAAATTCCATACTGTCTTTTTATAGAGACTGAAGCAATTTAGAATTCCACCAACAGTAAATGAGAATTCCCTTTTGTACACTTCTATTCTACACATGCTGCTTGGCTTTAGATTCAGTGATATCTCACTGGTGTTTTGATTTACATTTCCCTGATAGTTAGTGAAGCTGAATGATTTTTCATGTGTCTATTGATCATCTGTATGTCTTCTTTGGAAAAGGAACTCTTCTACACGATTATTATTATTGTTATTATTATTATTATTATTATTATTTTACTTTTGAAATGCACCTGGAAGTGTTCCAGAACTATTTCTGACTCGGTATTCAGGGATCATGCCCGGCCATGTTTAGGACACCACACTATGCTGAGGACTAAATTGAAGGCTCCTGTGTGCAATGCATATGTTCCATCACATAAAGCTATCCCCCAAACCATTTTCCATATTTTTTATGGGTTGTTCTGTTGTTTTGGTTGAGGTTTGTGAGTCTTTTATATGTCTTGGAAAACAGATCTTTGTCAGAAGTACAGTGTGCAAATATTTTCTCCCATTCAATAGGTTTCTTTGGTTTAGAAGCCTTTAGTTTGATGTGTCTCTGTTTGTTTATTTTTGCTTTTGTTTTCCCTGCCAACAGAGATGAGTAAATGAAGATATAGCTGAAAAATATGGAGCTTTCTTCTGTGCACTTTGTAGATTCTAGACTAGCATCTAAGTCATTGATCCATTTTTAATTTACTTTTTACATGGTGTGAAATAATCCAACTTTTGCATATAGCAAGTCATTTTACCCAACATGGTTTATTGAACAGAATTTTCTTCCTCTATTTTGTTATTGTTAACTATTTGCATATATAATGGTTTATCTACAGGATCTCAAATCTATTCCACTGGTCTGAGTGTTTCCTTTTATTCCAGTATCACACTGTTTTGATTATTATAGATTTTTGTATGGACTGGAGTGATAGCACAGCAGGTAGGTCGTTTGCCTTGCACATAGCCTACCTGGGTCCGATGCCTCTGTCCTTCTCAGAGAGCCCGGCAAGCTACCGAGAGTATCCCACCCACATGGCAGATCCTGGCAAGCTACCTATGGCATATTCAATATGCCAAAAACAGTAACAAGAAATCTCACAATGAAGACCTTACTGGTGCCCGCTCGAGCAAATCGATGAGCAAAGGGATGACAGTGCTACAGTGCTACAGACATTTTTGGGGGAGGTCAGGGCACTTTGGAGAGGAGAGGGGAGGGGAGGGTAAGGAAGGGGAAGGCTTTTTTTTTTCACTTCAACAAACCAACCTGAAAAAATTCTCTAAATATAAATGCTTTCTTTAATTCAATTCATTAACTGTATTTGCTTATTAAATAGGAACTCATTTCAAGCTTGTTGTGTGAGCTAGATGGAGAGGAAAAAGGTCATAGTCTTTGTTTTGAGAAAGCACATGTGGCCATTTTGACATTTCTGATCACAAATGGTTATGTGGCTGATACCTTACATTTCAGGTATTGATGATATTTCAACTAACTGGATAAATAAAATATAAATCTATCAACTTTTATTCCAGAGTTTTACTAAGTTCACTTCCAGTTCTTTCATTTACCTTTTTGGCAACCTAGGGAATTTGCTTCATTTAACTGCTTCTCAGTTTTCAATGAAATAGGGATATTACAAACTGAATCAAAATATTTATATTGGTGTTCCAAAAAGCTGCTGTGTGAAGTTCTTAGTAAGTACAACAAAATACCATGTCTGTAATAATGATTGCTTCATTCAATTAGTATTTATGATACATAGGTGTTGAAAATACAGTTTTTAATATTATAGTAACTAATATAGTTATATTATATACTATGTCTCCCACCATTAGTATTATTATTTCCTCTCATCACCAGTATTATACCAAGTATTTTTTTTAATCTGAAATGCCCAGATTCTTTTGCTGTATTTCATTTTGGCCTCGAGAAGCATCTGGGGTTGGAGCCAGAAGCCTGAGGGAGGCAAATCTTTTGTTACTAATAGAGAGACAGCCGGACTGGAGTACAGAAACCTCCCAAAAGCAGTTCCCTCGAGGGCAATCATCTCTGTCTCTCACACCCCTTGCCACATGCACAACATTCTTTTAGTCTCCAAAGGCTGGCGCTGGCCCCATCTCCTGGGGTTTATTTTGATAAATGTTTCAGGCTAGAGAGTGCCAAGAAACCTGATTCCTTTGCTTTTCAAATACCAAACCTCTACCTGAAAAAGGAATGCTTAGATCAGAACATGGAGATGAAAAGTTTGAAGGGAAGCACGCAGTTCTCCCCCGAATCTATTGTCTGCTCTGTTCCTTGACTCCAAAAAGTTGAAAAAAAATCAGCAGATAAACCATATTATAAATCACTAGTGAGAAGTGAAATATTATTTAGCAAGTGCTCCTTTTATCTTGGAAACTAGGGTTATAATGGAACTATCTTGTGTTTAAAGGCAACAATATTTCTGAGGTAATTATATATATTCTAAATAAAAATCATTTTTGCTAAGTCGCATAGCTCAAGTTCCTAATTGTATTCTAAACTTTTTATACTAAGCAGTCAAAATAAGACACACATGGTTTTTGTAAGAAAGAATACCGTATCCTTCTCCCTGTATGAGACAACAGAATTTTTTACTAACTGCTAAGTGTCACATGCTTCATTTTTCTTGTACTATTTAATGCAGCAAGGTTCTGTTGTGTTACAGACAAGAAAACTGACACTCATAAAAATTTATAAATGTCCCAAAGTTTATAGCACTAATAAGCAGAGGAGGTAGGATTCAAATCAAGTTGTGTGTGATTTCAAAGCTAAATGAAATGAAAACTGTAAAAATTTTGTGAATATTTAAACTACTTATTATAGATATATTAATATATTGATATCAATATATTAAGATATTATAATAGTAATATAAATATATTAACTATAGAGAACTTTCGTCTAACCCTACTCAACAGATCTAGAACAACCTCTGTATCACTGTATCACTGTCATCCCCTTGCTCATCGATTTGCTCAAGTGGGCACCAGTAACGTCTCCATTGTGAGACTTGTTACTGTTTTTGGCATATCGAATACACCATGGGTAGCTTGCCAGGCTCTGCTATGTGGGCAAGATACTCTCAGTAGCTTGCAGGGTTCTCCAAGAGGTGTGGAGAAATCGAACCCAGGTTGGCTGCATGCAAGGCAAATGCCCTACCGCTGTGCTATCGCTCCAGCCCAACATCCTCTAATTTTCAATATATTATGCTTCTAATATATAGATTTTTTCAAGTTTGAGAAACCAGGTATTATTTTAATGATCATTTCCTCCTCATTAAGTTGTTTTTATATTTACTGACTCTATTCTCCAATGATACTATAGACTTCATGGAAGTTATATCTTGCCTGCCTTTGTCTTTTCAGCATCTCTCTGCCTATGAAAATTCCTGCCAAGAAAATCAGCTCAATAAAATCTTGATTAGATTAATGAACAAGTGAATGTATGTAAAACATATTTCTCGTATGACTAGAATTTAAATGTTATGAAGTCAAATCAATGTTCATCCCTCTAGAAAGAAAGGCATCTGATGGTAACAGTCTCAGTATCTTGTGGCATTTTCTCATTGTGATATATATCACTGTATCACTGTCACTATTATCCTGCTGACCATCGATTTGCTCAATCGGGCACCAGTAACGTCTCCGTTCATCCTACCCCTGAGATTTTAGCAGCCTCTTTTTACTCATTCTTCCCAGCAGTGCCACATTGGAGGCTCTTTCAGAGTAGAGGGAATGAGACCCATCATTGTTACTGTATTTGACATATCAAATATGCCACGGAGAGCTTGCTTGTGACATGTATAATAGAAAATAAATCATTTCATCTATTTTGAAAATATTAGAACAGCAAGTCCTCACTTAGCCACTGAAAAATGCAACTTTAAATGAAACTATCAACAACAAAACCAGGTTATTGTACCATATTAATTTGTTAAACACTGGCTATCATTTTTTTCAATGTTTGAATGTAATTGTAGTCAATTAAATGGTATTATTTAATGAGCTCCAACAGTTTGTTATATCCAGAGAATATTATCATTACCTAGGAATTTGTCATGGCATAAAATCCATGAATTTGAATCATTGAATAACTTTCTATATTTCTAAAGTCATGTCAGAAATATCTTTTCAAAGTAAATTCCAAACTTCATTTAATCAAGTGACAATGGATGTAGTATCACTGGAGTCATGTAGTATGTATGAAAGTTTTCTCTCGCAGGTTTTTTCCTTACTAGCTGGCTCAGTTGGCAAGGATTTGGTATAATGAAGTCTAGGACATAGGTTAATATCTCCTTTAGAACTAAGTTTCTTCCCTAGTCACAAGGGTCAACTATGAGCCTCTTCCAGTACACTCTACTTTGGTTCTATGTTTCAAAAATAGCAGGGAAAACAGTCATACAAAGAAAAACATCTGTATACTGAGAGAATATTAGGACAAACATCTTTTTATAAAAAAAAACACAATAGTTCAAATTTATACTTCCCAGAGCTATATTATTGGACCATCCATTATTGACAATTGGTTTTATACATTTTTGAATTAGGATTGAAAATAGTTGAAGAAATAAAAACATGCTTATTTAAAATAACTGATTTATGTACAATAAATATAAAAAACTAAAATATTCAGTGACCAGAAATAACTCTTTGGAATAAAATGTCTCCTGTAATACATTAGCCAAGATTTCCCATTTCTCATTTCTCATTACCCTAATGACAAAATAGCTACTCAAATTATTCTATAGATAAATACACACTAAACATGAATTCAATACATATATATTCTCAAAAGAGTATTAGTGACTTTATAAGCAATAACAAAAAGGCTTCTCATTTCGAAGAATGTTTAGATCCTTCAGGGATATAGTTCCAGAGGACACAGTCAAGCATCCTACTTTCAACAAGTACTTATTCAATTTAAGCCAAGAACTGAATGAGAAATTGGACCATGGTTCAGCCCACAGAAAGATGACTCGTTGGACTGAGAAAAATGTTATATATTGAAAATACCTCCAGATCACATTAGCTTGCTGAATAAAATGCCAAATTTTTATTTGAAAGTACTTGGTCATGTGTGTGTGTGAGTGTGTGTGTGTGTGTGTGTGTGTGTGTGTGCTTATTTATAGACTCTCTAAAGATTAGTTCCACAAGTCCACTAGAATTGTTCCACAAGAATAGGATTTTCCTCTAGAAAACAACAATGTTTTCTTTAAATTTGGTTGCCTGAGAGGAACTAAGGCTATGAGGAACTCATAGCCCATTTTTGCTATTGCCCCAATCTATGAACGAATAATTAGTTTGCTTTGCTGAGACAGTAAAAGCTTGTATAATATTTGAGAAAATACACCGAGATGACTTCCAACATTTGAGAAAACAGCATGACTATCTTTAATGTGTAGTACTTTAAGTTATTTTCTTAACTTCTGTCACTACTTTTTTTAAAAAAATACAAAACATTGGACTTCCTTCATTCTTTTTTCTTTTTTTTAAAAATTTTTTATTAGTGAATCACCGTGAGGTACAGTTACAAACTTATGAACTTTCGTGTTTGCATTTCACTCGTACATCCCTCCACCAGTGCCCATTCACCTCCACCAATGATCCCAGTATCCCCCCAACCACCCCATCCCATCCCCCACCACCCCACCCTGCCTCTTCCTCAGGGCATTCCCTTTTGTTCTCTCTCCTTTTGGGTGTTGTAGTTTGCAATACAGGTATTGAGTGGCCTTCATTCTTGTAGTTTTATACATTTAGTTACAGATGGCCAGGACAAATAAATAGGTAGATTTTGAAGGCCTATATACTTTCATTTGGTTCCTCCTAGATTTTCTCTTTCTATTTTGTGGGATATTTACGTAAGTTTACCCTCTGTCTATTTTCTTTTCATCCTGTCTCTCATCCTTTTATTCTCACCCTCATTTTTAAAAGTCTCTGCTGACATATATCTACAACATCTATTCACAATTTCTATTGAGTTTTTACACTGATAAAGGATTTAAAAATTTTTTAATTTTTCTTCTTATTATAATATATGGGACATATTAAATAAGCCTGGCCTGTCTTTTTGCTTTTATTAATTTTGTTTTGAAAACAAAGTATATCTCACTTTAAAAAAAAAAGAAAGAAAAGGAGAGGTCCAATAGCTCCTCAGACCTAATTTGATCCTTCTTTAAGGCTTTGTATTTTCTTGAAAATAATAAATCTACATGAAAGATTATTAAAGATAATTTATAAAAAACACAATTATTGCCCACCTATAAGAAATGGAATATGCATAGCATTACATGTGAGCAGTGATGGTCTCTTATCTATGAAGCAGGAATGAGGGTTGTCTGTTAAGAATTAGACTATGACCATAGAACTAATTAAAGTTACCATAATGGGAAGAATTTTGGAAAGTGTTGGAGAGATATGTGCTGTTGGACAATGCATATGATGTGGTAACATTAAACCCCTAAACCATAAACATTATATTGCAAGTATTTATGATTTAAACCATATGCTTGAAAACCATTTAATTGAAATTGTAATTTGAATTAAAATTATTTTTATAAAAGATACTCTTTTATAAAATAGTGGATGCTATGGAGTAATAAAACTGAATTATATTTAAGAATTTTTAAAGATATATAAAAGGCAGATGAACAAGAATAAATAAAATAGTACCAACAATGTTCTAGTTTTAGCTAGGTAAGTATATGTTTGGGAGAGCATCATGCAGTGCACAAATGGGTCAGAAGACAGAGAAGACTCTGTCTAGATTCTGTAAGCCATTTGGGAGGTACTTCACAATGGCATGGGTTTAGCACTACAACAGGAAAAGTGCATGGCTTTGGAGTCTGGTCTACAGTGAAAGTACCCTGAACACTCATTCAGGATGTTCCAACTTTGAGAAGTCAAACACCTGACTTAGTGTCTGCTTTCTAAAGAGGAAACAGAGAAATCCTATTTGGTTATGGCATACCAAGCTTACTTACAAGTTCTGGAGTCCTTCTCACTTATTCTCTTTTCCTATTTTAGATTAAATAAAAAAAGAATTTGATACACGGTGTCACCAAGGTCATGTGTGGCTATTGGTTCTGGATGCCCTGGCATTCTCCATCACCATTTTGTACATGTTTTTGTTCTTGGTCAGAGATTTGCCATCTTTTTTGTTTGTTTATTTAGGAAAGGGGGAAAGTAAATAATTAAATATGATTAATCTGTGCAGTTAGAACAGATATCTAAATAAGCAATTATACAAATGGTTCAGGCTGACTCAGTAATATACTTTCTTTAAATTGTTACTATCCTCATTCATTCAATAACTGTCCCAGTTAAAATTCATCAATCCTATTCTTTACCCAGTTAGAGAAGATCAAATCCTTTCCCCCCAAAACTACCAATGGGCCACAGTGGGGAAAATCCCTTATTTCCTTTTTCCAATCAGTATGAATGAGCGAGGGCTTTTTTTCTCTCCTGTGTGTGTGCATGTGCTACATGTGTACTCATGCTATTTTTATTCTCTGTCTTACTTATCTTTGCTTGTTATATTTGTACATTCTAAGAATTCTTCTCGTTGTTGTTGTCTGGGGGACCACATTTTACAATTCTCAGGGTTTTCTCCTGGCTCTGCATTTCAGAGATCACTCCTGGCAGGGATTGGGGGATCAAACCCACTTGACAATTTGCACAGCAAGTACACAACCCTCTGATGTCTACGTCCATAAAGAAAACAAAATTCCCACGTAATCCCCAAAATGGCACATCAGTTTAAATAAAGTACTAAAACTCCCAGATAAAACACCCAACCCTAGCTGGGGTTTACTTTTTGATGAATTTGTCAAGGAGCAATAATATCGACAGAGGTGTCACAAGCTGCACATTTAAGTAAACAAGGATCTTACCAATCTGTAAACTTGAATCATTAATTGGTGCAATGAGAGACTCAGATTCACTATGGATGGTTATCCACAGTTTTGCATAATATTATCTTCTTTATTAACATAATTTCGGTTCTTCAAAATTACTTTCATCACTCAGCTCAGCTAGTGTGTTTAGTTGAGCATCAAATTACAATCTCCTGGGGTTATAATTCTTTTGACCTCCCCAAGGATTACTTAAATATATATACCTAAATCCTATAAAAATGCAGATGTTTTTAGAATCCATTTGTTATCATATTAATAAAGCCAAACATGTTAAATCTTTGCTGCCTTTTTTGGTGATCTACCAGGGAATTTTTCCCAAACAGACTGGAGTCAAGTAAAATGTTACTTTTTTTTTCTTGGTGAGGTGTTCATCTTGTTGAGGCTTTTCTTTTTCCTTTTTTTTATTGAATCACCATGAGATAGTTACAAGCTTTCATGTTTGAGTTACAATCACACAATAATCAAACACCCATCCCTCCACCAGTGTACATTCCCCACCACCAATCTCCCCAGTATAGCCCCCCTTTCCCACCCTCCCACTGCCTCCATGACAGACAATATTCTCCATACTCTTCCTCTACTTTTGGGCATTATGGTTTGGAATACAGATATTGAGAGGTTATCATGTTTCATCCATTATCTACTTTCAGCACACATCTCTCATCCTGACCGATTCCTCCAGCCATCATGTTCTTGAAGTGATCCCTTCTCTATTACAGCTGCCTTCTCCCCTCTGCTCATGAGGCAAGTCTTCCAGCTATGGAACAATATCCCTGGCCTTAAAACGAGGTGAAACTATAGTCACTATAGGGTATGTGTTTTCTAACTGATTAAACTGATAGGCAAATGTGCCACTAGTTTAGTTATTTTTTAGAGAGTCTAGTAACCCACAAGTTTTTACAAACAGCTCATCAACTAAAAAATAGAGGAGGTATTCTCTAAGTATTGGTTACATAAATATTAATGCATATATGTAATATACACCTATGGCTAGATACATTGAATGAAATAATTTTAAGCTCTTTAAGTGCCATAATAAAAAGAAATATTTTAGAAGTCTTAAAATTTTTCATACCTTTGTACCTCCATTGCTAATAATCTAGGACATAATACATACTTAGAGTTTGGTATTTGTTAACTCTAAAGGAGACAAATTCATATTTTGAAATTGTTGCTTTGATATTTGATATTCACTCACTTCTGTTAGATCTGCTCAAAAGGCTGACAGTGCAAGTGTCAGCTTTGCCATGACACTGAATGATGTGTAAGATGCTCTTATTGTTACTTTTACATTGTATTATTAGTTTTCTCTTGTATTAGAATATTCTGTACAAGATATCTTATATCATCATCATCATCATCATCATCATCATCATCATCATCATCATCATCCCGTTGATCGTCAAATTTCTCAAACGGTCTCAGAAACATCTCCATTCATCCAAGCCCTGAGATTTTAGAAGCCTCTCTCTACTCGTCCTTCCAATGATGCTGTACTGGATCCAAGCCCTGAGATTTTAGAAGCCTCTCTCTACTCGTCCTTCCAATGATGCTGTACTGGAGGCTCTTTCAGGGTCAGAGGAATGAAACCTAGCTTGTTACTGATTTTGGCATATTAATACACCATGGGGACCTTGCCAGGCTCTCCCATGTGGACAGGAAACTCCCAGTAGTTTGCCAGGTTCTCCCAGAGGAGCTGGCTTTTAAGTCTCTGGATGCTGGCCATTGACAGGATTACACGGTGCCAGGGGCAGTCCCTGGGTGTGACCACCTAGCTATTGGGAGATGGGAAATCTGGGCGGAGGAGGCCCAGTCCCGATCCAAGCAGCCTTGGAGGTCTCAAGCAGCCTTGGAGGTCTGATTTTATATCAATTGTTTTATAATTTTGAAGGCTATGTAAAACAGTTAAAATAAAATATTTAGCTTACATGATTAAGATATACTTAATCTGACACTTGAATTATAAAGTATTGAATCCCATGACGTACCTGAATTCACTCTCTGTGATGTGAACTAGAGAATATCATACTGAGTAAAATGAGTCAGAAGGATATTTCTTCTAAATTCTGCAGCTTAATAGCATAAAGTTATTTATAGTAACCTTTCATACTATTTTAAAGAAATGGACAGATTATTAGAACCATCAGAACAAGAAGAAAATATGTAGCCTGAACAGGTAAATCACAATCAAGGAAATTAAAACAGTAATTAAGACTCTCCCCGAGAACAAAACCCTAGTCTAGATGTGTTCACTAGTGAGTTCTATCAAAACTTCAATAAAGATAACTTTGCAGGGTAGTAAATTCTAGGTTGAAAGTATTTTCTTTCCATACTTTGAAAGTCAATTCACTCTTCTCTTGCTTGTATAATTTCATATGGAAGATCTGTTATTAATATTACTCTATTTTCCTTGTATTTGAGGTTTTTCTTCTCTTAATGCTTTTAAGTAATATGCTTTTTGTCATTTTGATGCAGTTCTTTTAATACTGTCGGTGCTATTTGGGCTTCTTGCATATGTGCATAAACGTCCCTCCAGAGCCTGAGTTCTTGTCTCAGGAAATTCTGAGCTGTTGTCTCTCCCACCACTCATTTGTTCCCCTTTCTCTCTTTTTCCTCTCCTTCTGGTATTCCTTTCATTCAGACATTATTCCTCTTGATGTTATTAGTTAAGTATTTTACATTCTCTTCAAGGACTTCCTTTTTTATTATTACTTCAGTACCAATGTTAGCGTGTATTTATTCTGCTAGCTATTGTATTCCTATGCTCCTTTGACTTCATTTGTGTGGCTTCTTTCATACTTCAAATCAATTCCTTGAACTGATTAAATTTCTCTTCTAGTGATTGCTCAAGTTCCATTGCTATTGCATAGAATATTGATTTACTTCTCATTCAGGCTCAAGAGTTTTGTGGAACTGCAGGACTTGTCTCAAATTCTGTCCCTGTCAATGTTACTGAATCACTTTGTTTTCCCTTTGTTCTTAAAGTTTTGTGGGTGCTGATACTGAATCTCTAGGTTTCTGGTCATCTGAGTTTCAATCTGATTTGTGATTTACATAAAAGGCAACTATGTATGCCTCTGCTATTCTATTTCTGTTATCCTGTGATAGCACTTCATCTGGACAGCTGATATAGACCTAATACCTCCATTTAGTTGCCAGAACTTTCATGGGAGTACTCTGGCATTGAATTTAGATCCTGTAATTTTCCATCTACCCTTAGAGTGTATGGGGTGGGTATTGCACAGAAGTTGTGGGTAGGCTTCAACTTCATCCATAAAGTACCAGTCTGCGGTTCCTGGGCCTTCAGGCTGTTTTCTCTCCATGGGGAAGAATGGGAGGGTTCTGGGTCCTGTCTCTGCACCTGGATTGGGGAGATTTAAATTGGCAGTAGCTAGTGTGAGTCTTAGTGGTTCTGTCTAAGGTAGAGATAGGCTAGGAAGGCTGCCAGCAGTCTATGTGGTCCCTCTGAAGTTGGGTGTGCTCTTCCCCTTTAAATCATTTTAAAACAGTGTTCACAATTTTCATGAGTAAGAGCCATTATTTCTTATATTACTAGACGAATTCAAAATATCAGGGATATCAGAATATTGGAACAAATAATTTCGTATTTTCATACCAATCTTCCAGTTCTGTTTATTGGCACACTTAAGAAAGCCAGCTTTGCCAATACATAGACAAAGAAGTAGATAACATTTTGAATTTGCTAAGTGTAAAAATGGTCGTAGAGAAATGTTGAATGGGGCAGGCTAGTCTCAGGTCTTCAAGTTCTTATCTTACTTGCATTGATTAACTTGTGAATTAATGAAAATGCATGTCAAATCTGCTTCATGACATGAAAATAAGGAAACTCGGAGTTGAAAGATGGGGTTGTAGGATTCAGTCTGAGGCTACAGTAGTGATTACTGAGAAAGCCAGCATAAATCCTGAAGCGACTGAAATCACTGCATCAACTGTGAGTGTGATATTCCAAAGCTGGGATCCGGTGCAGGGTCATTTGGGATCATGGAGGCCACTGAGCACTCAGTGTTGATTGCTTGTCACATATTTCTAAGAAGTAGGAGGAAGAAAATAATAAACTAAGAAAAATGTGACACCTGACATTTTATGCCATTTTGTATGAACTCTCCCTGTTTGATTTTTCCTAAGAATAGTCCAGATTTTCAGCATATTAGTAAAGGTCTTACTCTATCCCAATGAAGATAATATGTATTTTTCACAGACACATATGAAATATTGAATGCATTACATATCAATGTTATGTTTATTTTTTTCTACACTTACACCATCATATAATTTTAGGGGTCCAGAAAAATAATATAGGAGATAAGGAACTTTGCATGCAGCCAAACCCTGACTCAAATCCCTACACCACATAGAGTCCGTCCCCAGAGCACTGCCCAGAGGGACTCCTGAGCAGAGACCCAGGAATAGCCACTGAGCACTGTAGGATGTGACCCAAACCATCCCACCAAGAATAAGTTAAAAACTAATTCCACTTGTAAAAATTGTGGAATTTCAAGTCTCTGGAAAATAGGAAAATAAAAATCACTTCTCTTATTTCTTTCATTCTTTCATTTGTACCTCTGTGCTTCAGTCTTTCTCTCTCATCTCTGCCTCTGTCTAACTTTATCTCTTTCCCTATCTCGACATATCTCATGTGTTTGTGTCACTTTGAATTTTAGTTTCCCTGAATGAAATCTAAATAACTGTGACAAAACACTGGCCAAGTTTGATCAAGATGTTCCAGGGAACAGTAAGGAGGATCAAATTTCCCTGAAAAGATTTGAATTTTCTGGACTGGGTTGGATTACTTCATGGTGCTGAATCCAAACTACCCCTAATAAATCAGGAGCAATGCCTTCCTCCTCTGCCACTGTACACATGGATCCATTGCGTACTCTCAAGGAACGGCAAAGAGCTGGGGAGGTTCCCCAGGGTCATCTTCTCCTACGACCTCCAGACAACTTTCCTCTAAAGCATTCCAGATCCCTACCCTGCTCCTTCCACAAACAATTTTCTTTTCTTTTTTAATTTTTAATTTATTTTTATTAAAAAAAACACCTGATTTACAAAGTTGTTCATTATACAGTGGTTTCAATCACTGAGTGTTCCAAAACCAGCTGTGTGACTTCTCCTCCACCAACATCCCCCGTTTCCCTCCCAATCCCAACCTGACCTTTTTGGCACATAACAAATTTACATTAGATTGCTTATTCCAACAAAACTTTAAGAAATGTTAACTATGATGATCAGAAAATAAACTAGTAAGAACCAATTTCTGATTACTGTATGGTTTTGACCAATGTAAATAAGAAAATTAAAACCAATTAATACAATTTAATAAAATGCCTATCCCATTTACATATATAAGTTTTCAACTGTGGAATCTAAGATATATTACGTTGGGGCTAGAGAGATAGTACAGCAGGTAGGGCATTTGCCTTGCATGTGGCTAACCTGAGTTTGATTCCCAGCATCCCATATGCACTGCCAGGGTAATTCCTGAGTGTAGAGCCAGAAGTAACCTCTGAGCATCACTGGGTGTGACCCAAAAAACAAAAAAAAAATTTTTTAATTAAATAATAAAGTTTTATTTTATTTTGTACTTGGATTTCATTAGGGTAACAATCATGTCTCACCTGTCATTAATAAAACTTTTACAGGGGTATGGTGCTGCCAGCAGGTAAACCTGTACCTGTGGGGCAAGTATATCAACAACCTGATGATGCCTTCAGACTTCCAGATACACCAAAATTGCTGCCTTGTTTTTGGCCAGACCCCAACAACTTGGGGCCAAGTTTACCAAGAATTAAATGGCCAAAAGTTAGTATGTGGGATACACACCCACAAACCAACTCTGGCTCAGCCATATAAGCTCATTTATTGGCCTTATTTCAGAGACCCATAAATCTCGAAAGAGATCAAAAGATGCAGTTAGGGCCTGTAGTGCAGAGGTAGGCGGGAACCCGTGACTGAGAGCCCCAGGCTCCCTTGGACCAGGACTCCTCCCCCCAGGCCCTCAGTTTTCCAGTAGCTTAGCAGTCACAACTACAAACTGCCCCCAGTGCCATGTAATCCCATCAATGGCCAAGCCCCAGAGACTATAACCTAAAGCTCCCGGACATTATATTCTATCCATAACAAGCAATACCAACAAATCATCTAGCATTGCCTTTTGGGCAGGCTTGAGGGGTGGTGAGACTGGTGTCAAAATATCGTATGTAACCAAAGTAGAGAAAGAGTATGGGGGAAATTGTCTGCCATACAAGCAAGGGAAAGGTTGAAATGGGGGGAAGGGATGTGGAATACTGGGGATTTTGGTGATGGAAAGTGTGCACTGGTGAAGGGATGGGTGCTTGATGATTGCATGACCGAAGCTCAAACATGAAAGCTCTGTAAGTGTATCTCACGATAAATCAAAAAAAGGGCAGGGGGGATAATAATAAAATAAAGTTAACATTCAGAATAGAATAAAATAAAAGTAATGTAGAGTTCATGCCCAATTCAGTCAGCTTAATCAATGACTGAATAAATAGCAGTACTCCTACATTATTAAAAATAAAGAAATAAATAGATAAAATAAAATAAAACTTTTAAAGCAATTCTATGTTATTGTGAAGTTTACATGAAATAGATCAGGCCTACATATGTAAATATCCTCTCTATGCTTTATACAAATACTGTTGTTTACAAAGTTATTCATGATTTATTACAGGTATTCAATATTCCAACGCTAACCCCATCACCATTACACCTTCCCTCCACAATTGCCTCCAATTTTCCCAACCACCCTTTAAACCTGCCCCCCAAATCAAGCCCTACATAATTTATTTATTATTGCTTGTTATCAATAATTTGCTAACAGAATGATTTAAATGTTTCCTTACAAGTCAATGTAAATTGGAGCTGGAGCTATAGTACAGCAGGGAGGGCGTTTGCCTTGCATGCAGCCAACCCAGGTTTGATCCCCAGTATCCCATATGGTCCCCTGAGGAGTAATTCCTGAGTGCAGAGCCAGGAGTAATTCCTGAGTGCAGAGCCAGGAGTGCCCCCCCCAATAAAAAGAAGAACTTAATGTAAATTGTTGTATCTTACCATGGAGACATTACATCCTTTTATGATAAATTACTAGGAATTTATTATAGGTAAAGTCTTGTGTGTTTATGTTTTGTTGTTCAAGATTAGCTGTCTTCTACATTATATCCATCCAATCTGGTATGCTACTACTGGTTTATCAGTGTTGTCATGTTTGAGATGTCTGCATCCAAAAGCTCCAGGAAGTTCACAATTTTTAATGGGGTGGTACAGTTGGAGTTAAATTTTTAACTGGTGGCAGCTTTGAGGTGTGGACTTGACTGCTGGGGCTTCTGTATATGGGGGAGAGGTAGCCCATTCCAGCTTTGAGAAAGCATGGAGATTTCAGTCACAAAACCCTCACACTTGAATTTTCTGCAGGCTAATTTCTCGGTGAGGTTCATCCTGAGATGATGCAGTCTGGGCCAGGAGCATGGCAACAATTTGGAGGATGGGAGCAAGTGGCTGCTGGGGCTCTGTTTGAGCAGCCCACCTCCAGCGTCACCCAGATATCTCAGTCATGTGTAGTTATTAAAAAAAATTTCTGTCCACAATTTTCTTTCAATGATTTAAGGAATTTATGGTCAAATCTAATGTCTATAGGACATTAATTAGCGGTCATTCTATTCATAGGCAAACTCTATGTTAAAGATGCATTTTAAAGTCAATTTGGCTTTTGTTTTCTTCATGTCTTTTATAATACCATTTAAAATTGCTATTAATAGGAGGTCAAATCATGGGCTCAAAGAGTTATTTCTATTTGAAGCAGATACTTAGAAACAACAGAATGATCAGTTAGTGTCTCTATCAGACTCCTTCCTGGATTTAGCCTTTGGGCAACCATTTTCTTAAAGAATTCTGAAGGCATCTGGCCTGATGTGAATGAGAGCAAGTTCCACAGAGTTTCTAGCTAAAACGAAATCAAAAAGGTCAGAAACCTTTACAAATAGATGTTAATTAGTGGCAAAGTCTACTCCACAGCAGAGTAGCAGGGCAGCAGGGGCTTTGGGTAGAGAGACACTGCTGCTTTAAGAAGCAGCTGAACTTGGCAGCTTTTGGACTGGGGGAGTTCGCCCATTTCTCAGATCCTCACATACTTTAACTGCGCTCTTTTGTTTCTTATAAACTGTGCATCTACATGTAGAAAACCAACGTATTCCTCACTCTTCAAAGAAAGATATTCTTTCCATTCTTTTCCTCCCCCTACATCTGCACTGAACATTATTGTCTCGGTGAGAGTGAGAGTTCAACACAACACATGATCATATTTAATAGCCTCTGAAATTACTTCTGTGAAATATCCACCTACTTGCCACAGCTTGATTTACTACATTGCCTGGAAATAACAAATGTAATTACTCTGGAATCAACATAATATGAGGCCAGATTGCCTTAACATTCCTTTTGCTTGAGAGGAACTTAATATGAATGAGAACCAGCTGTCTGTCTGTCATCAGACACACTTGGTCAGCTTTCATAACTGATGACAGATATGGCTCTTTTGGAAAATACTTTAAAGTCACATAATTGTAATGACCATTTTCCCCTGACAGTTTTAATATCTCTAATGAATCATATGAAGCACATGTATCTTACCTGAGACCAAGAGATAACTTGGTGCTCTGCAAGTGGTTGTCTCCTGGAGAATAATTCCCTTAGTTCAGTTCTTTGGATTTTTGGGGGGGAGGGGGTTGCAAGTTCTAAATCAAGAAGAGAAAATGAATGGGACCTCATAGCTAAAAAATGCCCTCATATGATGAACTTGCATGGCACGAAAGGTTTCAGAGTGTTTTAATGTATGTGTACATGTATGCATGCATAGATCAAGGTTAGTCTAATTAACCTCTTTGAATCTTCTATTATACAAATTTGTTAAAAAGGATAAGCACGGGGGGTGTCTCTACTTTGTGTCTGGCTATCTATGTTTACTTTTTCTCTTTTTAATAAAGTTTTCTTTTTAGTTTAGGCATCATGCATATATCATTCCAACATTACAAAAAATATCCTGTTTCTCCCACCATTTTCCTAATACCTCTCCCCAGTTACGTTCCCTCCATCTCTCCACCATATTAAGCTTCCTATTGAAGACCAGTTCTCAGCTTCTGTTGCCTGGGGAATTTATTTCCCTACTATATTTATATCCCACTTATAAGAGAGTTCATTCTGTATCTATCCTATTCCTTGTAACTTCACTCAGCATGATCTTCTGATATCCATCCATGTAGCAGCAGCAAATTTCATGATTTTCTTATAGCCAACTAATATTCCATTGTGTACATGTACCATAGTTTTTGATTGACTCATCTTTTATGGGACTCAGAATGGTTCCAGGTTTTGGCTACTCAAAATACTGCTGTCATGAACAGAGGAGAGGCATTTCTGTTCAAAAATATCTTGTCTGAATAGAGTTTTTGGGTAATATGGAAGCTCATTTTCCAGTTTTTGTAAGTCTCCACATTGTTTTCTAAAGTTTGGAGCAGTAAACTTTCTAACCAGCAGTGAGCAAAGGGCTGTTTTTCCCACCTCAACACCAACACTTGTTGTTTTTGTGGTTTATGATGTGTGCCAGTCTCACAACTGTGAGGTGATATCAGTTTGATTTGTGTTTCCCTGATAAGTGACACAGAGCTTTTTTTTCATATACTGTTGATCATCCTTATGTCTTCTTTGGAGTATTTTCTGTTCATCTCATGCCCCCATATTTGGTTGAGGTTAATATTTTTCATGTATAGTTCTACTAGTGTTCTATTTGTGATATTAACCCTTTGTCAGATTTGTGATGGAAAATACTCTCCCACTAGTTTGTGGTGTGTTTTTATTTTGCTCATTGTTTCTTTTACAGTGCAGCTTCTTAGTTTGATGTAGTATCTTTTGTTTCTCTTTGCTTCCATTTGCTTGGTCAATGGCATGGATCACTGAGGATAAATACAATGTCATGATGTGTTCTACCTATGTTTTTCTCAATATTACCTATGGACTCATGTACCAAGGATTTAGATAACAAAGCCTTTAACTTTCTTACAATAATCCAATAGTTCTCTGTTGTGAGATACATATTACATGCCACACCCCACCCCATTCCAAAAAGAACACTGAAGCTTAGTGACACTAGTAACATTCCCTTGGTCACAAGGCTAGTGAGTTGCAAAGTTGAGAGTAGAATCTCTGTCTTCTTTTATTGAAGTCAATAATGAAACCACCAATGGGGATTTGGCAAAACTAGTTAATATAAGCTGTATCATTTAAAAATCAATATGTATCTGAAAAATAACTGTTTATACAGTAAAAGAAAGAAAATAAGCTCATTCCTCATCAGAGTAATAGCATTAATACACAATTATATTACAGCACAACTACATGTATGGTTTCTTATATATGACATAAGCATAATTACAATATAGAATGATGAAATAAAATATTAGTGATTGCTGGAAACAAAAATCAACAAAAATCCCTGCTTTGTATTAAAAATATTCCAGGGACCACACAGATAGTAGAGCAAGCAGGGTGCTTGCCTGACATGCTACCAACCTACATTCAATCCCCAACACCAAATATGGTCCATGGAGCATAAAAAGGAGCACAGAGCCAGGAGTTGACCTTGAGCACCACCTGGTGCAATCTAAAATTAAAAACAAAAAGTTTCAATAATCTTAAATACCTTAATTACAGATAAAAAAAATTAGATGCTTTAGAAGGAAGTTAAGGAAATTTAATCATGTTAAAATATGGAAGAAATTTGTAAATAAAATATTGATATTTGTCAATAAAAGCATACATGAAATAAATTGTCTATATTAAAATAAGAGTACTTTGTATTATAATGAAGCAACATAAAAAGTAAAAATGTAAGTGACAGACTGGAAAAATGTTTGTAACATATTAAGATTTAGCATAGAGAACATATAAAGAAATCAAGAATCCAATAGGAAAATGATCAATTTACAAAATTGGAAGCACACTTGTTTAATATATTAAAAGGTGTTTAACATTACTAATTAGGAAAATTAAAAGGGAAATCAAATTACATACTATTTAACATATTATCAAGTTTAAAAAGGATCTTAAGTCTGCAAGTACATATTGTTGGTGAGATGTAAAGCATCAAAAATTCTCATCTGATTGGTGAAAGTGGAACGCTATTTATGAGTGTAATCTAGTGAAAGTCAAGCTAGACAGTAACAGTTAATTCTTTCTATATATATCTTAGAGAAACTCTACTGGAATTTTGAAAAAAATGTTGCTGCAGAAATTCAAATTTAAAAAGATATAATTTGATATTTTCATAAAATGCAATACTACTCAGAAGCTAGGATTAGTAAGCTAAATCTATTTAAATAACAATGATAATGTTCAGAAACTAAATGTTGATAAAAATAGTTAAAAAGCCTTTATATAGTATGATACAGTATAGAGAAAGAGCAAAATATGCAAAAATGTGACATACTGTTTATGGAAGCAATTTATGCCTTACCAAACTGTGAAGCATTCCATTTATATTTGTGTAAAAGAATAAAATCATACGTATAAAAATTAACAATAAAAACAGGATAGTGGGGCCACAAAGATTACAGTATGGGGATTAAGAAACATATCTTTTTTTTTTCTTTTTGGGTCACACCTGCAATGCACAGGAGTTACTCCTGGCTCCGCACTCAAAGATTACCCCTGGCGGTGCTCAGGGGACCATATGGGATGCTGGGAATCAAACCCGGGTCCGCCACGTGCAAGGATAACACCCTACCCACTGTGCTATTGCTCCAGCCCCAATAAACATATCTTGAAACTGCCAACCCTGGTTTAATCCATAAAACTAGAGTCCCCTAAGCAATGCTGAGTTCAACCCTGGAGGACCTTGGGCACTACTAGGCTGATCTGGGCAACCCCCAGCATCATAGGGCCCAAGTGACAGCTGCAACTTTGGTATCATTGAACCACTGGCACAGTTTGCCAAAATTATTACTAGGGCTCCCCTCTACCTGCGGACCCCTGAGCACTGCCTGGGCCCCCAAAAACCTGAGAGTATTTCTCTCCAAACAGGAACAGATTAGGATGAAATCAGGAACTCTGATTAAGGAATTGCCTTTCATTTTTCTCTTTTAAAAAATCTGGACTAAATGTGTTGTTGGGGTTGGGAAGAGAGAAGAGGACGGAGGCAGAACAGATAAAAGGGATGACTGAGAGAAAGAAGGAAAGGAAAAGACTGAAAAAGGGAGATAGGAAGGAAGGGGAGGAAAGAAAACTATGACTGCAGCCTAAACCTCCGTCTCAAACAATGAGATATCATTTTCTAAGATAAGTTTGTTTAAATTGAAAGAAGAAAAACTGAAACACAAACATTCATATTTTTAAAACCATAATATAATGAACAAATTGAGGCCAGGTTTGATCAAATGTATTAAGATTCACCAACTAAAATCAATTAGGGGAAGGCCAATTTGAATTAAACAAATTTAGAAATGTTGAGTACTTAAATGCAATTATAAAGCATTCCTGCCTACAACTATCTGAACTTGACAGTTCCCGTAATGTCTTTAGCAAGTTTGTATCTTGCTACATGAAGCAGTTCGATAACTGTGTATCTCCTTTTCCTCTCACTGCACCCCTAGGGCAGTATTCCCCTTTCCCAGAGAAGAAAAAAAATCAAAGAAACCTGTAAGTTCAGCGTCTGATTAAAGACAAAATACACAACTTACACAATAAGTTAAAACTTAACATGATCCAAGGTTCTTGTAAACTGCAGCTTTAAAGTGAAACCATGTATAATGAAACACACCTTGCCTAAGACTGAAGGCTTATAGCACAGAGGGAAAAGAAGTTCAAAAACTCTTGTCTCACTGAGGCCAGACATTCCAAACTCCACAAAAAGTGTGTGGCATGGGCAGAAGAAGGCAGAAAACTACCGTGATACCCAGGAAAGCAAATCTACGGAGCTGATCTTCCATGGAAATGTAGGAGAGCCGGGGCCTCTGGGAAATGTGGGAAGGAAGCAAAAGGCAGCTTTGCCTAGAGAACAGTTTATACTCATAGCTTGGAAAGGGAGCGAGTGAACTGTCTTCCTTAGTGGACACCATGATGGGTTCTCTGTGGAGACAGGACTGTTCTGGGTAGAGGAAAGTCTGGCCACTCCCACAGATAATCCATTTGACAACTGTGGGCAAGCGGCTTTTCAAGAGGGTTGGACATTTTAAACTCCCCGCACAGGAATTCAGGCATTCTGTTACCCTAGAGGGACAAGGGGATGTGTAAAGAATGCTGCTGCCTGCCCGAGGGAAAACGATGGAGGAGCCATGGAAATTTTATCCTGTGCCAATCTTCATACAGTTTGTAAATGCCCCTTGTCCCAGTGTCTTGGAAACGTGAGCATGAAGGCCAAATGGTTGAAACGTTGTGGGATCACCTGAACTCACTTTTACGTTAGTAGTAACCCTTGTCTCTCCTTCAAATCTCCCCCACTCAAGACCAATTTCGTGTGTATGTGGGTTGTTGGACACGGAGCGGGACAGGAGCAACTCCATCATGCCTGGTTCCTGCTCCATTCCTTGTTTTACTTGACCCTTTTTGTTTTTCTTAAAACCATGCTTCTCCCTCCTGGCCATCTGTGAGGGAAGGACATTTGGGCTGAAAACTCGGCCTTGGCAAATAGTTTCATAACCACTCTCCACTATCTATACAAGGGACACAGGCGGGGCGGGCAGCCGCCAGGATGTTCTGAAAACATGTTTAGATGACCTATCTGTAACTATTTGTTTGTACTATTTGAAAATATGTTTTCCTCTGAATTATGAAACTTGCAATTTTCACTTACATTTTTGTTTGAATTTGTAAGCACAGGCTATAATGTAAGCATTGACTATAAAATTTGCGGCTTTTCTCTTGTTAGGGGTCTTGCTTTGTCCTGTGTGCCTGAGAGCTTGACCCCAGCTAGCTGGTTTCATAAACTCCACATGCACACACACATGCACACACACACTTATGCACTTGCTCTACCTCATGTACATGTGAATTATTTTCCCCAGGTTACAAAGATATGCTTTTACCTGTCCTAACACTAAAGGATTCTAGAAGTCTACAAATCTTCGAACTTCAAATCTTTGCTCTGTGCTTTCTCAAATATTTCCTTGAGTATTCAGAAGTTACAATAAAGTTTGTATTTTATTTTAGGTGTTACTGGTTGTTTCCATTTTGATTTCTAGAAGATTCAACATTGACACTTGTGCTTTCTGTCATTTAAAACTTATTTGTCAGAGCTGTAGGATAACATTAGTTTGTCCTTTCTCCTCCTCCTTCCTTTCTCCTTTGTTACAGGGAATTTCGGTTTATTGGGTTACACCCATCACAGTGCTCCTGAGGCACTCCTATTCCTCTGTGTTAAACCTTTACTTCTCCTTTGTGCTCTGCTTCCCTTATCTGCTTTGTTGTTGTCGTTGTTTTTCCCTTATCCGTTAATCACATACATCCAAAAATAAGACCTGTGACTTATAAGTTTGGATTCGTCTAAGGACGATGGATTTTGTATTTGTAAGTTAAATATTGCTTTTCTCTTTCCCTTATGTCCTTTGCATAGTTTGCTTTAGAGCAATGTCCTTGTTGTATAGACACAGGAAGACAGTTAATGCTATGTTTCTGTAACTTGAGGAATTCAAACCCTGTGGGACTCTATGGTTTGAGTGTCCCAGTAGTATAGACCTGAAAGTTTGGTGCTCAGGATAAAACATGACCATGCTTTGTGGTACCTGGACAGTCATGCAGTGCCAATGATAGAACTTGGACTCTCACACATGCTAAGAATTTGCTCTACCGATTGAGCTATCTTCCTGGTCCTTCACTATCATTTCTATGGTAGAAGCTAGAACTAGTCCCTCAATGTAGTTTATAAAGTCCAAGAAATGAGACACACACAGGCAACTCTCACTGTTAGTAATCCTTGCATAGATTTACTCTTTGTCATAGTGACTGCACTCTGAGCTTTACAGAGAATTATTGAAATTTTGTGATTCACTCTGGGTGGATGAATATCAAAAAACAATGCTAAATACAGAGGAACTGCCTTTCAAAAATATCTTTGAATTCCTCTTTCCATTTAGAAGATATTATGAATTCACATTTCCTATAGTTTTACAGGAAAACTTTGAAAGTATGTGGGTCAAAGAGGAGCATATGGAGAGACGATCTCATAATTAAGTGTTGCTCTCATATCCAATAGTCTCTCTTAACTGATATTCTTTTTTTTTAATTTTATTGAATCACCATGAGATAGTTACAAGCTTTCATGTTTGGGTTACAATTTCACAATGATCAAACACCCATCCCTCCACCAGTGCACATTCCCCACCACCAATATCCCGGGTATACCCTCCCCTTTCCTATGCTCCCCCTGCCTCTAAGGCAGACAATATTTAACTGATATTCTTATTTAGAATAAGGAATTAGAGCGAGAGCATATACTAGTGTGCTACAATTTCCCCCTTATTTGATAGCTAAAAACCAGAGAAATTTTTTGATCATTTTGAAGGCCCAACATAAAAATCAAGGTGTCTTAGAGTTGTATACTTCAGGAGATTCTGATGGGGAATTCATTCCATGCCTTCCTCAGAGTTTCCTTATGGTGGTCTGTAATCCTTGCGTTCATAGGCTTGTAAACACTCCGATTCAATTTCTTTGGTTGCTTCCCCCTACACACACCTATTTTTAAACACCAATTCCACTTCAATCTTTGCCTGTCTCTCAACATGAGCTCTCTCTCTCTCTGTGTCTCGATTGCCTTCCAGGTGCCCTCTTCTTTCTCTTATATGGTAATAGCCATTGGATTTAAGTCTCAGCCCAAAACTAGGATAACCTCATGTTAAGATCCTTAAATACAGTACCAGGAATATACGAGTGGGACCTGTACTCAACTCACTATAAAAATTACAGAAATGACAGAATACGCTAATCACACTGATGCACTAGAAGTGTAGTACATGCTGACTTCTAATTCTCATTGGCTCAAAAGATGGGAGAACTCAACAAATTAATAGTATGCTGGATTGCTGATAGAGAGAGAAGAAGCAAGGGAAATAATTAGTCTGTAGAAATTATTTCAAGAACAAATTGTTTGGTTGAAATTATACTGGATAAATATGTGTGATCTTAAAAAAAAAGACTGCAGCTGTTTAGTTGTACCATTAGCAAAGCCATATAACATGTTTATACTCGTCCAAACCATTTGTTCTTTTAAATTATTAGCTAGATATTTCCCCCTAATTTGTTCACCTAAGTACATCACTTTCTAGCCTATGAAGTTGATGTTTGACCTCAGAGCTAATTTTAACAACCTCCGGGAGAAAAAAAAAGAAATTTATTAAATAAAAGTCAGAGGAATTACTGAGATTACCACATGTTCTTGTGTATAAAATATTAAAAATGATATGGAGAGTGTGGGGTATTTTTGTACTCAGAAATTTCTTATACTTGATAGCATAGTCTTACTGGCTTTTATATTTTGACTGTGATGTTAAATTATTTTAAATAGTTTGAGCAAAAGTTCTATAAAGCAAGAAATAGGCTATAAACTCTGAGGTGTTACAGAAAAGTGGAATAACTTTCAAAAAATCAATAAAAATATGTTTGTTATCCTATTTTTGCCCAAAGACTAAGGATACATTTTGAAAACAATACCCTAAATTCACCAGAAGTTTATGACATCAGAAAAATGTGGACATATTTGAAATAATTTAAATTTGAGATGAAACACAAAGGCATATTTATCGACACATAGCAAACATGCATCACTGCAAATTTAGGAGAATCAAGAAGAGGAATATATTTGCGGAGCAGGTTCAGGTGATTTAAATTATATATGCATATATAATATTTATTTTTCAAAAAATGTGTATGCTAGGGATTTATGGCAAAATGCTATGGTTTGCTGGTGTACTTACTAATAAATGTTATACTGTTTTTATTATTTCTCCAGTTCATGCTTAAAATGGTTTGCAGTGAGAAATAATTGTGGTGAGTTAGCATATGCACAGATATAGGAAATAAGTACCCAAACATACAAAGAATCAATCAAATGTTAGTCAAATGTTAATTTTCCCTATTGAATGTCTACCAAAATCATAATATTTTAATACAATGTAGAACATATTGAAAATATAGTCAGTTGTGGCCCCCAAATGAACAATCATAATAATAATACAGACATCACATCATTCTGCCAGTTATTAGACACATGACTCCAAGAAAAATATCTCCTAAACAATCACCTACAGCTTTTTCAATTAAAAATTTGGACCAGGTGTTAAAGTGTTAGTATAGCAGGTAAAGCACTTGCTTTGCACCAGCTGACACAGGTTCAATCTCTGGCATCATTTATGATTCCCCAGCACCAACAGGAGTAATCCCTGAGCACAAAGCCAGAGGTAAACTATAAGCACCACCCAGCATGGCCCACAAGAAAGAAAAATTAGATCTCAACCCTATCTGAAAAGATTATTTTGAAGATTATAAATAATATGGGTAAAATTCCTAAGAATATGGTCTTTCACTTGAGAAATCAGACAACCAGAGCTAGGTATGCTTTGCTGACTCATGTAAGTGTAACAAAATGTGAACACTTTTCATAATGATTGCAGGTAAAATTTGCATATAAAAAAATCACAGTTTCTATTTATTTTGTAGCCATTAAGGAGTAGTGTAAAAATCCATAATGTGGCAGCGATGTGCCATGCAGATCCTCCTTCCAGAGAAGACTCATTTGCAGTCCGTGAACAGTGTGCTTGGGTTACTCCCTCCAGCTGTTAGTTCTTCAGTCTGTTCAGCTTTCTAGCCCTGGCCCCCCAGTCATGAGGTGACCCCAAGACTGAGCCAGATCTGCTTTCAGAGCTCCCGAATTGTATCCTATCATATCAAATCCGCAAGGACTTGCATTATTAAATGACAATAGGAAACAGCTATGGATGGGAAGGTAATTCTTTATTACACTGCCTAAAATATTTAAAGTAGGTACTCTTTCATCTAACAAAAATTTCTAAGGCATAGTTGCATATAAACATTATAATTGCACAAGTTTAAAGTACATGCCACGATTCTTCTATACTCACATGTTGAGAATTATGATCGCCATAGCTCTAGCAACCACCTTTATTATACAACATAATGACTATTCTTTTCTTATGGTGAAGCACATTTAAGACTTACTTTCAGCAATTTCTAAGTGCATATTACAGTATTATTAACTAAAGTCACCATATTTTTCTTTAAGTACCCAGAATTTATTCATCTTCTAACTAAAAATATGTATTCTTGACAAACATCTCCCACTTTTACCAATGTTGCACCCCTTGTTAACCAATAACCTATTCTACATAACAATTCAGAACTACAGTCTATGAAAATATATTAAACCAATGTCAATAACTGTGTGTTTTCCCTCCTTGTTTTAATATAAATTTTATTACTGTAAGTTAAGCAGACTATTTCATGTACTCACTTAAAGATAAGAGTGAAGCATCTACATTGTGATTCAAAATATTTAATCACACTTTTCAAAAATATTAAGATTCTCAATTCTTTAAACATCCCTCTGAGGTCTTATTTTCCAAGTTATTAATCATTTTTATTGCTTTCTCTGGATGTTATCCAAACTCTCCACCTTGCATCTGTCTTGAGGTAAAAAGTTTCAAACTCATAGCAGGTCTCTAGTAAATACAATACTAGCTATAGAAAATAAGATAGAGGCACCTGACGGTTGTAATGTTCCTGACCAGGGTTAGTTATAAAAAAACAAGCAACATAAACTTCCTAGTTATGTTTATCTCTGCCATTTAGTTATTATATAGTCTGAGGTATTTTTATCATAAAGAAGATTTTGGATAATATTTAAAATGCATTGTAGTCAGCAATATGCAAGGTAAGACTCCAGCTGAAACACAAAATCAGACTTGGTATTTTCCATCGATTTCATAATAAATATTTTTATCTTCCAATTAAAATAACAAGAAGGCTCTTATATGCAACCATATCTCTATTTATTATGATGAAGGTCACATTCTTTAATCTTCCCATACAAATATTTAATCTTTTTTTTAAAAAAATAAGCACCCTCAGCTCTGCTTGCAGTCCTATTTTTGTGTGCTAGCTTGCTTGCCCTCCATAATACCTGTTTTCCTAGCTCATTCTCCAATAATCCTTTAACTCGCTTTAAATCCCAGATAGATTGTGCCCTCAGATGCATTCCTTCCCCCGTTTAAAATAATTTAAGGTGTCTGAAGTCCAACTTGAAAATATCTTTTGCCTTGAAGTCCATATTCCCACAGTTTTACTTCTTCCCAGAACACTCCGTTGCACTATACCATTCTAGACACTATTACCAGACATGCAAATGATCTTTTATCGGTTTCCATGGCCAGGAACAGCATCTTGCTTGTCCAACAGCTTTCTGCAAAATGTTCATCCAGTAAGTCATAGAATTGGCCACAAATGCATGCCAGGCATGGAAGTAAGTAGTGGAGATATGACTACAACCAAAATACAACTATAAACAGAGATGACTTGATAATATCTTTGAGGAGTTAAAACAAGTAGGAGAACGAATTACTGAAAATACAATTGCTGTAGTTCAAATAAGATGAAGAACACTTGAACTGGTTTAAAAGACAAATGAGTGGTCCTAACTCAGACTTCAAGCTAAGGGAACTCTGGTGATGACAGATATGTGAACACAGAACCGGAAGAATGAGGATTAGTGATAGTTTCTAGGGGTAGAGAAGAAGCCTGAAGAGAGAAAACACTGGCTGTTAAAAAGCATTAAGGATGTAACATGATGATGGTGTTAGGGTCAGGACTGGTGGATGGGAGTTTACTTAAATTTACTTAAGTCAGGCTGAGTTGTAAGCAGAAACCAGGTCATCGTAAGTCATCTGGGGAAGTTTGAATATTAGCTGAGGACAATGACAAGCCACCATCATTACAATTTGCATTTTAAATATTCCCTCTAGATTTGATACAGTGGCTAGGTGTAGGTCTCAAGGTAGCAGGACTGTGAACAGGGAGAACAATTAGGAGTCTGTCACGGTAATTCAGGCAAATCTCAATAGGGGGTATAATAGAAGACATTTTCATATATCTTAAGCAAGTACAATTTTCCAAGTTCTCATTCAAATGCATATCTAACAACCCTCACCCTCATCATAAATAAAATTTTAAGTAAAAATGACAGAAAATATGCAGTTCTCCATATGATCAAGGGGCCTCTGACTGTCCTGTGCCAGATTGTCTCATCCAACATCTGGATTTTTAATACACCTGGTTGCACTTAAGCGTTTAAACCATAATTACCATGGAGAAATTCAGTGAATTTCCAAGTGTTGTTGCAGTTCACAGTTCACATGCTCAATCCATCAACACTGCAGGCATTTTTATTTCTGCAACAGGCACAATTACAATTCTTAATTGATAAATACATAAGACATATATACAGAGAACCTATGCAACCTTGGCCAGGATGGTACCTGTCTCTCCTCATTCCTTGATTACAGACAAAATGAGTTTGCACTTTTGATTCTGTCTTCCACTAAGACTAATTGGTAGATGAGAAACAGTATTTCAGAACCTATGTGATTGGGAGTCTTTATTTAATAAGGAAATAATAGAAAGACTCTCTTTGTACTACTAAAATACATTTTGAGTGGCAGAAAAAGAGAGATGAAATATTCCCCTTATAGCTATAAGCATACTCCACTCCCTTCCATCATCACCAGGTCAAAATAAAATATGTGTTCTCCTGAGTTTAGATAACACTGTGTTATGATGAAGAACTAGCAATCATCTTAATAGTTGCCATAGCAACTAATATCAGAGAGCAGAACCACAGATAAATCATCTTGAAACAGATAATCTCCTTTGGAAAATGCCCTCTGTTATCTAATTGACCCCAAATTAGGTAATTAATTCACTAGGTTACCTCAGCACATATTTTCTTTAAGCCAGAGATATGTAATAATTTTGTCTTAAACTATTCAGCAAGAAATTAGATGGCTTTTGTCAATGTTCTGTGTATTCTGAATGTAATTGGTATTATCTAGTTCTGTTTAGTCTTATAGACAGTTTATTAATCCTACTGTCAGGGTAAACAGCCTTGAATCCTTTGTTCCCTAGTACAAAGCTGAAGAATATACAACCCCCTCTTAACTATTCAAAAAGCATTGCCAAAAAACAAAAGCATTGTCATATTAAATTGACAGATGAATGATATGTTAGCATCATATTGGTTTTCTAGCTAAGTTGCTTTAGTTCTTTATGTATTTTCACCAACTCACATCAGCATACACTGAGGGAGAAAAGAGAAAAGGTGTGAAAAATAACTCGAAGATTCAGGATTACATTTACTCTTCAGATGCTGTCAAAGTGTATTTTTTGTTTCTTTGTTTTTTTATTACTCAGTGACCTCTTTAAGAGTACCCACAGGATAAACTCCTCATAGGTCTTAGCATCTGAAAGTGCTGTGTATCTCCCCAGGCAATTCTATTTCATTTTCCTCTATAGGGATCTGGTAATATTCCTTTCTTTGTGATGATTTCTAGAAAGTCTGGCCAAAATCAGTGGCTTATAGATTCACATTATTTTATGGGTATGTGCTTTCTTAGTACAAAGAAACATAGTTATTTAAAAAAACCTGAAAATTCTGATGAGCAGAAATGTAGGATGTATAGTTTCATTACTTTATGTCACTGTTAAATATTTGCTATATTTCTTAAAGTTTCATTTCTATATACATTCTCTTTATTCTTTCATACAAAATAAAATTATGCTACAGATCACAACTTGCCCTTTTTACATAATGTAAAAATTTGGTTCATAAAAATAAAATTACAATATATTATAAAGTTCATATAATAAAGTTCATAACATAAAGTCCATAATAAAATATGATCCACATTTTCATATTGTTTCTTTACAACCATTTTAATGACTATTTAAAATGGGCATTCCATAGATAGACAAATGTCTATTTGCTAATCCCTTTAGAGTTGACTATTATTGTCTCCCCACATTTATATCATAAATATGTTCTATAATGTTTCATGAATATGCAAACATGTTTTAGTGAATGTCTTTATAGTATCTATAATATTTTTATAATTAGTTACTTTTAAAGAATTTTTATAAGTAAAATGTTGAGCTACAATAAATGTAAAACTAGAAAATTATTGTTAAGAATTAAAAATTTTTTCTTCTGAAAGGCTGCAAGGTTTTAATTTGACTGTTACTTCTCTTTAATGTCAACTACAGGTGTCTGTATGATTTGACAACCACACACTACATGTACTCACCACACATTCATATTTCAGAGAAAAACAGTATATCAATATCTGCTGCTTAGTCTATTTGAACAAGTAGGAATGAGGGCGTAGCAACAGTTCAACACTATTCCACTGAATCTAACCCCACTGGGATATGCCCCAGGTTTCTTATCTCTGCTTGGTGATCCTGTACAGAGCTGTCTAAGAGTGGACATTTGGTGCAAATCAGACCATTTTATTCCCTCTCTTGGAAATTTCACATGTAGACAAAAAGAAGTGACTTAGAACCAGAAAGCTATTATACTTGAACTATTAGCTTCCGGCCCACTGAGAATATTGAAACTTCCTGCCACTGAAATTCTAGGAGCTAAAATGACCCTTTCTTTTCTGAGAAAGTTATTATCAGCATCAGTGTAGACTAACCTTGTCAAGGAATAATGATTAAGATAGGAATAAAACAAGCATTTATGTATTCATTATAGAAAAGTAATATTCTAGTAATTTTATTTTTATATTAATTCAATCTATATGAACAGGCTTAAAAGTACAAATAGTCTGACTTTTTATGTAGGTTTACTGGTATTTATTTAGCCACTGATTAAGCTGATTAAAGCAGCCATGAATTCCACATCACACTTTAAAATATTTTTTAATTTTTATTTTATTGAATCACCATGACAAAAGTTACAAAACTTTCAGGTTTAAGTCTCAGTCATATAATGATCAAACCCCCATCCTTTCACCAGTGCACCTGTTTACCCCACCAAGAACCCTAATGTACCCTCCTCCCACCCCCCCGCAACTGAGTGGCCAATGATCTTCACTTTATTCTCTTTATACTTCGAATACATTCAATATTTCAACAGAGAACTGACTATTATTATTTGGAATTTTTCTCCAACAATCAATCCTGCTGAAAAGGCGTCATTATTGATAATTTGTTTTCCATTGCTGAGAATGAAGATTACATGAACTTGCAGCCATGTAATTTGGGATTTCTGTTATTTTAGCTCAGTTCACAGTATAGATGCATTTCTAAAATAAGTTTCTGGGTGTCAAAATGGGTTAATGGACCTCCCAAATCATAGTCTTTAAGGGGCAGAGGGGTCGTGTTGTGTGCGGCTGCTCCGGATCTCATCTGGGCAGAATGTACCGGTAACACCCCCCCATCCCATGATCTCTTGCACACCACTTCACTGCAAGCTCGTACCTCCAGATCTTATCTGGGCGGAGAGCGTTAAAGTTTTTTTAAATTTTTTAATTTTTCATAAAATTGTTCACAATACTTGTTTCTGTTCAATATTTTAACACCAGTCCCAGCAGTATTGCACTTTCCCACCGTTACTTCAAATCTTCCCACCACAACCCCAGCCTGCCCCTTAAGCAGATGCTAAATATTCATTTTGTATTGCTTTGCCATGAATAGTATGAGGCATCATGCGGCCACAAAAGTGGCTATGTGCTCCTGGAATTCTAAAATTTTTAAATATTTGGGATCCAGCGGCACATCTATGGCATGCTTCTCTCTTCCGATACTCATTTGTGAGTCCCTGAATCATGGCCATTAATGAGCTTAAATGGCACCCAGAGGCAGTTCTTGGGCATGACTGCCAGGAAATGGGGAAGGCAGGGAGATGGAGGGAATGTCACCCATCCCTTACTTTGTGAAGCCTGGAGTTTTTAGTCACTGGTTTCGCACACCTGGATTTTTCAGTGGATTCATTCTCATGTAAGGGGACCTCAGGACAAGCCTGGGGAGGTCAACCATGAGCCAGGAGGCGATTGGGTTCTGGAGGTTTGCAGGTACTGGGGTTCATTTGGGGCAGACAGGATGACACACATGTCCCCCTCTGAGGTGACCTCGTGAAATCAGCCTGGCACAGGGTGGGGAAACATCTCTGCAGCGAGCCGCTCTCCTCTGAGATTCATTTTGTGAGTCTCTGAATCACGGCCTTTAATGCACGTAAGTGGCCTGCTTTTGAACTCTTTTGAGATTTATTTATGGGTCTCGGAATCAAGGCTGATAAATGAGTTTGCATAGCTGAGCCATAGGTGGTTTGTAGGTGTGACTCCCGTATACCTAACTTTTGGCCATTTAATTTCTCAGGAAACTTGGTCCCAAGTTATTGGGATCTGGCCAGAGGCACAGCGACAATTTGGGAGTATCAGGAAGCCTGAAGGCACCACTGGGCGGCTGATGCACCCACCCTGCAGGTACAAGCTGGCCCGCGGGACAGAGGCACAGAATAGTGATTTCCCCAGCGGCCCAAGATCTCGTAGCTGACAGCGGCAGAGCTGGGATTTTAAGCTAGAACAATTAGGTTGCAAAGCCCATTTTCCTACTTACTCTGCACTCCTTAGAAAATAATACAAAACTCTTTCACCACACTCAAACAACTGCACTGCCACCACCACTGCATGCGTGACACATGACACATCCTGCTAATTCTCTGTACTCACAGAAGTCAGCATTGTGACATAGGTGAAGTCAGCATAGTGACAGACGCAGCTACGGCACCTGGAGAACAGTAAATGGAAAGGTTCATCCTACCCCAACACACTTTATTTTCTCATCCTAATTGCGCCTTGTAAAAGATTCAATATGGACATTTCACTTGCATCTTATAGTAGATTGACCCTTAGGAACTCTAGAAACATGATCGAGCTCTCAAGGTTGGGATCTCTTATTACTATTGCTACTTTTTCATAAGAGGACTCAGGGGTCCCCCAAGAAACAAGAATTGAATAACAGCGTGATAGGTCACGCCAACAGATAAGCAATAAATTATTCTTCACAGCTATCAGCAGTAATAATATCATTTTAAAACAAGTTCAGTGAATGGATAGGAAGTAAGATGTCAGAATACTAAGTGACATAACTTTTAATGTAATCATTTTAATTACTGGGATCTTTTGAGATAAATGTATTTTCAATAACCAATTTAGAATTTTTTTTTACTTTTTTATTGAATCACTGTGAGATAGACCCTTAAAAAGCGGTTCATGATTGGATTTCAGTCATACAGTATTCCAACACCCATCCCTCCACCAGTGTACATTTCCCAGCACCAGTGTCCCCAGGTTCCCTCCCATCACCCTCACCCCCTGCTTGTGCCTTCTCTCTCTCTTCCTCCCTCCCTCTCTCGCTTCCTCTCCCTTCCTCCCTCTCCCCCTCTTTCTCTCACTTTTTTCTCTTGGGCATTGTGGTTTGAAATATTGATGCTGAAAGATTATCAAGAATATCCCTTTATTTACTTTTAACACTCAGATCTTGTCCAGTTTGATCATTCCCAGCTATTATTGTTATACTGGTCTCTTCTCTATCTTACCTACCATCAGTCCCACACACACTTGTGGTTAATTCCAACCTAACCCTGCTTTCCTTCACCATGAATATTAGTCTTCAACTTTATATATATATATATATATATATATATATATATTATATACCACAAATGAATGCAGTTATTTTATATTTGTCCCTCTCCTTCTGATTCATTTCACTCCACATGATACTCTCCATGTCCATTTATAGGCAAATTTCATGACCTCATTTTTTCCTAACAGCTGCATAGTATTCCATTGTGAAGATGTGCCATAGTTTCTTTATCCATTCATCTTTTCTTGGGCATTCAGGTTGTTTCCACCAATCTGACATTCTTGAATGGAGATAATAAAGAGATAGAGTGGAACGTGATGATAATTAACCTATATTTATTCCCTATGATATAAAAATATTGACTTGAAAAAATTATCAAGCTAATAATGAGAAAACCAGTTATTTCTCAAATTTTACACTACCCTCCAGTTGTAGACCTGTCGCTTTCCCTCAGTTCCCTCCTAAATAGTCTTGGTGCTCTCTGGTGGTGGTCTTTTCCCTGGAATCAGAAATTTCTCCAGCTGACTGTGACCTTTATCTTGGAATTCACTATTAAATCAGGTGTCATTGCTGAGTGGACACCAGCTAACAGTGCCTGGGCCACTGAGATTTCCACTACGTCTGTACAGAGGCCCTGAGAAGAGACCTGCTCTCCTGACTTCAATTTTCCAAATGTCCTGTTCAGCAGGGGCAGCCCTTTGTCCCTCACATAGCCAGTGGCCACAGACAGCCTGGGGAAGTGTTACTTCCCACACTAGAGCTATTTCCTTTACCAATTAGCATCCAAAAACACCTTTGTTTTCTTTCTTGGCTCATCATGGTATCTGTTCACCCCTCCCCCTTATTGTCCTTCAGATATATGCCTCTCCACAGTTTCAAGTTTTCTCTTATAAACAGACAGCCCATACAATCAGACATTGCAGGCCTGTCAGAATACATGCTGATTAGGCTCCAACTGAAATTCTTTCTATTATATCTCTCATCATTATTGCTATTACCCTATCATCAGCATCATTATGTTGTTGACGATGAACTGGAGTTTATTAGTGGCACTACACAGTAGATTCATGCTGAGAAAAATTAGATGAGCTCATTCAAGCCACTTTGTTTTTCCAAAGGAAAAACATTTCTTAAAGATAGCCAGTATTTAATAAGTTGAATACAGCATTTTTCTTCTTTAAAATAGACACAATTGATGCTACGTGCTAGAGACGAGATGCATATAATTCTTCTTCCATGAAATTTTCTTCTTGCCTATGCAAGCAATTGATTTTACATATTAGAAGGAAAAGAAACTCTAAATGATTTTTATGGCATAATTTGTTCAAGAGTTGAAAGGTCTAGATTCTAGTCACACCTCATTCTTTAACTTACTGTGTATGTTTGGAAAAACTCAGAACAACTCAGACTTCAGATTCAGTTGTTTTGAGACATATTTTGCAGATATTCAATTCAAATAACAAAGTGAATGTTTAACAAATAATAACCATTTTCATTCTAATCATTCATTATATTCCAGGATGTATAAAAACATCATGTTTTATGTCAGTATCAAAAACTGCTGTCAAAGTTATGAGTATATGACTGACAGATGAAAACATCTACTGAGAGAAAGATAGATAGAAATAAGATTTTTAAAGGGAAAATTCAAAATATCTCATCACCAGTGCATTAAAGATCAAAAAATTGTACATCATGGCAGTGTACAAAATTAGTTTCCTTTTGGATCTAGATACTTAGCTGGCCAATCTGTCAGTTACTACTCTATCTTTGTCCATTTTATTTGAGCACAACTACACAAGCACAGCTTATTTTGATCCTATGACTAGGATGCTGTAACAAAAGCTACAAGAACCTTAGAAACAAGTGAGAAACTAAAGAAAGGAAATTTGTGGTCTTGTTTTTCCTTCTTTATTACACTACTATGGATGTTTCAATATCACTGGCAAGATTCTCCTCATACCAAGAGTAATGATAAATACTATTTTAAATATTATTTTAAAGTAGTTAAGAAGCTTGGCATTAACCTGAGACAACTCATTATTTTTCTTTTAAGAAGAGATATGTAAGAGCAAGAGAGATAGCACAGTGGATAGGGTGCATACCTTGCATATGACCAGCACCCAGGTTCAATGCTTCAAGCCCCAGAACCACATATGATCCTCCAAACCCTGCCAGACACTATATTAGACACTATAGTATTAAAATAATGAATCATACAGAGATATTTTCCTCGAGGAACTAGTATTTAAGAATCTATTAGACAACTGGATTTTATACTGATGGTGGGAAGTTCATACTGGTGAGAGGATGGGTGTTGGAAAATTGTACATCTGAAACCTAATAATGATTAACTTTGCAAACCACAGTGACTAAATTAAAAATAAATTATGGGAAAAAGAGTAAGCTTTTTTTTTTCTTTTTGGGTTACACCTGGTGACGCACAGGGGTGCATGCATTCAGGAATTACTCCTGGCAGTGCTTAGGGGACCATATGGGATGCTGGGAATAGAATCAGGGTTGGCCGCATGCAAGGCAAATGCCCTACGCGCTGTGCTATTGCTCCAGCCCCCAAGACTAAGCATTTTTATTAAAAATAATTAAAAGACTAATCTTGTTGCCCTGATTAAAATATCATCACAAAGCTTAAATTAAAGTTTGCCATGACTGAGCGCTATCCAAAAGGATATACATTCGCTTACAAGCTCATTCAAGGTGTCAGATAAACTCAGCCTTTGCAACTATAGAACTGAAACTTCCACTTCTTTACTGGCTGATAGTTATAAAATGGCCCTAGAGATCTTTTCCAGTTCTCTCTTCTCCATCATCCAACCAGAAGACTTTTCTTCTAACTTAAACCACAATAAAGCCCTGCTTTTACTTTTATGTGATTAACAGTGAACCCACCTGTACAACTTAGTGTACAACTCAGTCTAAAAGCATTTGATTTATAATTTCAATTCCATCTGTAAAGTCTCTTTTTATCTCAAAAGCTATGGAAGGTCATATACCTCTGGTATGGCACAAGCGAGTGAAGGTTGTAGAACCAAAACTACTATATGAAGAAAGTATTTTCTTGGTCACAAGCAAATAATAGTCTTATGATTTTCAAAGCTCTATTTAAATATCATATTAATATATTTTAAGTTTTTACAAATATAAACATATTTTAAATGTTCACTATTTTATAATTTAAATGTCATCTACTTTCAAGTATTCTCAATTTTTTTGACTTCATTATTACTTAACATCTATAATTGTCAGCAATGTGAAACGGTTCCTTTTGAACAAGTCTGACTTGGGGGGGGGAACTCCAAATAATAACAGTAAGTTTTTGTTGAAATATTGAAGGTTATTAATGTAGCAGCCACCTCTCTGGACTGTGAACTAAGCAAAAGCCCCACGCTGGCCTAAGCGGCGTGGCGTACACCATACTATGAGGCGAGAGAAGGGGGATGAGGGGGAAAAAAAAAAGGGAAAAGGAAAAAGGAAAAAAAAAGAGAGAGTTATGTACTTGTAGCAGTGGGGCTACATATCTCTTCATTTCCAGCAATGGAAAAGTAATTATCAAATGCTTCCTTGGTAGTAGGTCTGTCTCTCTTGGGTGGAAACTCCAACAACTATAGTGAGTTTTGTGTTGAATTATGGAATGTAATCAAGGTAAAGAGAAAATAAAGTGAAATTCATTAGTTATACAGTAGGGGGTAAGGGGTGGGGGCGGGAGGTATACTGGGGTTTTTGGTGGTGGAATATGGGCACTGGTGAAGGGATGAGTGTTTGAATATTGTGTAATTGAGACATAAACCTGAGAACTTTGTAACTTTCCACATGGTGATTTAATAAAAAGTTAAAAAAAATAAAAAATAAATAAATATTTTTTTTAAAAAAAAAGATAGTAAACCATGCATTTGTATTCTCAGTGCTAAGAATTTTGATCAATTAAAGAATAGGCAAATGGCCCCATATTTCTTGAAATCTCACTGGAAAAGCAAAGAAAAGAAACATCAAATAATAGCAACTACATTTTTGTGGGTTTTGTGCAACTTGTATCCTTGGGGCGTGAAAAAAATAAATAAACCATGAGTATTTCCAAAGAATACATGTTTCCAAAAGAAGTAATTTTCCTTTTGGAAGAGCATACTGTGTGTTCTTCAACAATGTTTTGTTTTTAAACTAGGATGAAACTTTTGTTCATCCTCTTTTCTTTCCCAAAGCAAAAGCCTAGTTGGAGCTCAGCTTGCAAAAACACAAAGAAGGAGCAGCTTCTAGTCATTATGTTCTGACCTCCTTCTATCACACTAGTCAAATTCTTTAGGCTCTGGCACAGACAGCTGGAGAGGCAAGACATGCAAATGGCAATGCTACCCCAGTCTAAACAACCAGAAATTATCTCAGTAATCTTAAATCCTACTCCAAGTGTTACTTGCACTTTAGGATAGTATGTAAAATATGCAGGATTTGGAGCAGCACTAAATGATCAAGTGCCAAGTATCCTAATTCTACCATACTCGGTTATGACCTTTAAATATTATTAGTTTGGCTGTAAGCTCTTCCAAATGGACTTAGGTCTATGGCAGTGCAAAAAAGTTGTCACTGCACTACTTTTCTTTTCACATCATAATTATGATTCTTGCAGTGTCCTAAAGTATTTATCCAGCACTGTCTGTAGCACTGTCGTCCTGTTGTTCACTGATTTGCTTGAGTGGGCACCAGTAACGTCTCCATTGTGAGACTTGTTGTTACTGTTTTTGGCATATTGAATATGCCACGGGTAGCTTGTCAGGCTCCGCCGGGTGGACGGGATACTCTCGGTAACTTGCCAGGCTCTCCAAGAGGAATGGAGGGATCAAACATTTATCCAGCAGTTTGAAATAATTTCTTCAGAGTGTTAAAAGGTTACCTCAGACAACATCCATCTCTTCTCACCAGTTATCAAACAGATCATTTGACTTGGACTGAAAACACAATTTATTCTAAAGCATACCCAAGAAGTTATCAGCCAAAGCCAAATACATCATTGCCTGCTGTTCTCAATTTCAGTGCATTTGCCAAAATTTTAAATAAATTTAGCAACATTACACACAGTGTCTCCTCAACAAGCCTCTTTATGCTACTCAAGACAGTTGAAAAATGGGACTGAGATTGGCTACAGTTTTAGTTCTCTTAGAGTAATATTAATGAGATCATTTTAATGACATTGACAAATAGTATCATGTTTTGTCTTTGATACTTTGATACATTATTATCACTTTTTATGGTGCTGGGGTCAAATACAAGTCCTCCATGTAAACACAGCACAAGTGCCTCTACTGTTGAGTAACCTCCCCTGGCCCCAGCTGTCTTGCTGCAGCACTCTGCAGTTTAGACTATTCCATTATACTCTCAAAAGGAAAGAACCCAGGAAAGGTGGGTGGGAGAAGGTAGATGATCATGTAAACAGAGGAGGATGGTAAAGGATGCTTCAAAGATGATCCAGGGCAAAGAGGGGCTGTTAGCTGACAGTGGAAGCCAACAAGACAGGGTGGGTAGACAAAGAGAAGTCCACGAGTATGGGGAAGAAACAAAATGACAGATGGGAAAAGTTCTTCATTTTTTTTTCTTGTTGGGTCACACCTGGTGATGCTCGGAGTTACTCCTGGCTCTGCACTCAGGAATTACTCCTGGTTGTGCTCCGGGGACCATATGGGATACTGGGTATTGAACTTGGCTCAACCACCACGTGCAAGGCAAATGCCCTACCTGCTGTAATCACTCCAGCCCCATGAAAATTCTTAAGAGCCTGGTGCCATGGAATTTAAGGACATTAAGAGAAGTGGGGTAAGGGGGGTAATGAACAGCACTGAATAGCACAGAGGGGTCTGTTATGATGTATTTTAAGTGTTCCTAATATCTCAAGGATCCTTTGGTTTTAAATTTTTATGATAATTTTTATGATTCAGTTTTTTTATGTGGGGTGCTGTCAGCCAACCACTGAGTGACCTGGGACTCTACGCAGGTGTTCAGCCTGGCACAGACCCTCCGAGATAGGGTCCTGCTCTACCAGCTGGAGTGCTCCGGGTGCTCACCATCAACCTCAAAGAAATCAACCTGAGGCTGCAGATGCCCCAGGTGCTGCCCAGAGACACAGGCAGGTGCGTGCTTGTCAGTGTGCAGATCGTTACAGCATGCCAGTCACCAAAAGCTTACATTTGGTAGACTGGGAACACCTGTAAAGGCGATTAGAGGCTGCCCCAAAAGCCTCCGTCCCTCTCAGAGAGCCTGGCAAGCTATCAAGAGTATCCCGCGCACATGGCAGAGCCTTTCAAGCTACCCCTAGTGTATTTGATAAGCCAAAAACTGTAACAACGATGGTCCTCATTCACCTGATCCTGAAAGAGCTCCCAAACGCCATCGGTCTACACTAGCATGTGACAGGGATGAATGGAGACGTTACTGGCACCCGCTCAAGCAAATTAATGAAAAAAAGATGACAGTGATACAGTGATACTTTCATATCATAGTATGTGTTATGATATTAATTGGACTCAAATATTAAGTCATATATTAACTGGACTCAGGAGCAACCTAAGATTTTCACCAGGTATAAACCACTAAAGAGTTCAAATAATTTCTCAGCTAAATTATTTTCCAAATAAATAATGAATCTTAGCTTCACATCAATCATAGGGGGTTAGTCAAATTTCTCTTAAGAAAGTTTTAACTAAACTAAAATAAATTAATGTACATAATACTGAAAGCTCTCTTATGAAATAACAACTAACACCATCCACAGAAGTCAATTTGAAATGGATTACAGAGCTCTATATCAGACCTGAATCCAAAACCTATACTGAAGAAAGCATAAGCCAAGCATTTCATGACAATGAAGCTAGAAGCATATTCAATGATACAGTGCCACTGACCAAACAAATGGAGGCAGTGATAAACAAATGACAGATGGGAAAAGTTCTTCATTTTTTTTCTTGTTGGATCACACCTGGGATGCTCGGGGTTGCAATAAATTACATAACTTCTACACTGCAAAATTTCTCAAAAAGAGAGAGCTAGAGTGATAATACATTCGGTAGGACATTTGCTTTGCATGTGACATACGCAAGCTCAATACCAGCACCCCATATGGTCTTCTAAGCCCACCAGGAATGATTCCTAAACACAGAGCCAGGAGAAAATCCTGAACATTTCGCGGTGTGGGCCAAAAATTGGGGGAAATACCCACCCCAAGCAGAGCCCCGGCAGCTGAAAATCTCCAGAACCCAGCCAAAGCCATGCTCAAGGCCACTCTCCACACGCTCGGATGAGCCTCATCCATGAAGAAACCGACAGAGGAACCCAGGTATATGGGACCCATGGCTGAGATCTCCAAGCCTGCTCAGATTGGGACTGGGCCTCCTCCACCCAGGTCCCGTTTTCCAGTAGTTTGGCAGTCACACCCACAAACCGCCCCCTACCCCACCCCCTGCCCCAGTGCCATGTAATCTCTTCAATGGCCAAGATCCAGAGATTATAAAATAAAGCTCCCGGAAGAGAGCAATGCAGCATTTTCTGGAGCGCACAGCTGCATTCGTGGCCACTTGACCTCTTATACTCTAGCCCACTGATGCACCTAAAGTAGCACCTGTGTGTTTGGTTTTAACAGACTTGCTTGTTTTCTTGTATATACGGGCTTAAATGGCCCCAGAATGAAATACAACAACCTTCACACACTTCCCTCTTATTGTGGTGGAAAGATGCTTGCTGGTTGGGTGGGTGTTTGGATATTATCTGCAGTGAACTGCTGTGAACTACTTTATGAAAATAAAATGTATAAAAATCATAAAAAAAATTTTTAAGTGGGGGAAAAATGTTGACCAGAATAAAAATACAACCACACACTGGGAGAAAATATTTGGCCACCACTTATCTGACAAAGGGTCAATATCCAAGATATATAGAACATTAATAGAACTTTGCAAGCTAAAACAGCCAACCCTGGTAAAAACTGGGGAAAGATGTGAACAAAAACTTCCTCAGTGAAGACAGATGGTCAAAAAGTTTATGAAAAACTGCTCTGCATCTTTAAGCATCAAGGAAGTGCCAATCAAAGCAAAGAGAAATCATCTCAGAAATCATACTGGCACACATCAGAAAAAAACAATCACTGTTGGCGAGAATGTGGGGTAAATGTACCTCTCATCCTCTGCTGTTGGAATGTCAACTAGTCCAACCTTTCTTGGAAAACAATGTGAACACTTCTCAAAATAGTAGGAACTGAGCTTCCACATGACTCAGCAATTCCACTTATTGGCATCTAGCCCAAGGCCCCCAAACTGTATTTAGAGAAGACATTTGAGCTCTGATGTTTATTGAAGCACTATTTGCAATAATCAGAAAATCTGGAAACAACCCACATGCCCAAGAATGGCTGGATAAACAAACCTTGGTATATGCACACAATGAAAAACTACTTGGCTATAAGACAAGACAACATTATGCGACTTGCTGATACATGGATTGTACAGATAGAGTATCACACATATAAAATTGGTCAGAAGAAAAAGGACAGATACAGAGTGACCTCTGTCATAATGGTATATAAAGAATCATAGTCAGGAAATAACAAGAGGCCAAAGGCAACAAAACCTGAGAATGATCTATAGAACTGGTGGTCGGAGAGGCAAAGAAAGGTTGGCGGAGTGAACTCTGATAGAGTATGTGATATTGGAATATTTTAGACAGGAAATCCTGTCATTAGCAGTAATCACATTCATAAAAATGTTAAAAATCAGAACAATGTAATATATGTATGTATAGGATTATAAAAAAAACTGACAATTAAATTAAGGAGTCCAGAGCAGAACTCAGATAGTTTTTGAAGCATAATAAAATACATCATGCCTCTGTGTCCTTCGCATGCCAGGAAAGTAAATAAATGGGAGGGGCGGAAGATCATAGACTGATGTGAATCAGAATTTCTTATTTCAAAATTGCCAATAACTTACACACATAATTTTTACAAGGAGCTATAAACCAGGTTGTAATCAGGAGCTTATCTTTTAGGTCATTACAGAACTGAACAAAACATTCTCTGATCAGGACAGTTTCTTAAATAACTAATTTTACTCAAGGCAGAGAACTACAAACAAATTGGTCCCCTCTAGAATCTGATGTGAGCAAAAGAGATGAGCAGAAAGTACACAGAGAAAAAGAGGCTACTTTGAGACCTAATGTAAGCTCTTTTTCAGAAACTGTGAAGCATGTAATGCCATCATAATGTAAAATGCATTAAACTGTCAGAGAGAAAATCCTGTCTTCAATCATGCAAAGTCTCTTAAGATTTCCATAGTAAATTTTGCATTAAGAAGTCTTCTGACCATTTCCCCAGCCCCAAAAATGTTGCTTTAGAAAGGAGTACAAGTTGAAATATTTCACTAGAAAGTGTGGTACATGAGCATACACAAAGTAGAATTATAAAATATTTTCTTAAGTTAAAAATATTTAAGTCACAAATTCCATGGATGTTCCATAAATATTTTCATAAGTAATTCCATGAATAGTATTAGTTAGATGCCATTATGGTTAATACAGAAAATCAAAATCTAGTTACAATGTGTTGACAATCAATTTTTAGGATTATATTAATTCATGCTTAGTCTTTATTGAATAAAATTTATCATTTACATACATATGCAAATATCCTTATTATCCTTATATTTATCTCTATTATATATTTTGGAATTCAATTAATCTATTTTTAGGCTGAAAACGTACCAAAAATGTCTGTTTAGAAAGTTCTAATTTGAGATCCCAGCATTTTAAGATCTATGGACTCTTGCTTTATTAACAGAAGATTTACTGATGAAAAACCAGATGCTCTGCCTTTATAGACACAATGAGAAAAATGAGAGACATCTCCTTTACCTCTTTTTCCTCCTTCTTTATTTCTGAGGGTTTTTTATTTGTAGTACAGGAGCGTGGTTATGAGAACTTGAATCCTAATTATTAAGCTAAAAGCTACGGCTTTGTTGAACATGAATACCCACATGCAATCTTCATGATCTATTGTCCTGCCACCGATTTTCATTTCTCCTAAAATTCCGTGTCTTTTATGCATAATAGTCAAAAAAACCAACACTCATAACTGATGAGCCACAGAAAATCGTTCTGAAAGTCCAAATAGATTTTTTGCCAGCTATAGAGAAACAATATTGAGTTCAATGACTATTCTTCCTAAATTTAGAGATTTTTCTCTTTGTTCACAAATTATCTCCCATCCTTAGTCAATAAAACCTGATTTTGAAATATAAAAATCTAGTATCTAGAACTTAAGGAAAGTATTAAAACACAGAAATATTGTTATTAATATTGGGAAGTTAAACTATTCTTCCTTGAACATTTTAAGAAATAATTGCTTTACTCAAGAGGCAATCAGAAGTTTTTATTTTTGCCTAAATCCCTGACAATATAACCTGCATTTATAGAGTAACACAGTCTATCATTTTCTGGAGCCAATAAGCCAAATTATTTATGGTATTCTTCAACAAAAGAAAAATTACCACAAGGACTGGAGCCATACTAATGAGCATTAGAAAGACTACACAGCTTGCAAGCCAAATAAATTATTCAAAGTATATGACCAGAAACATTATATTATAGATATTTTAAAGCATTTTTTTAAATACTAAAATACTAGTTAAGCAAAATTTTAGAATCTCAAAAAGATTTCAAAGAGATAAAAATAGTTAAAATTCTAGATGCACTAATTTTTTGATGCAATGTTGGTTAGGTAATATGGTTATAATAATGTTTAAGTTTATAGTTTTGATAGACAACGTTAGTGCACACCACTGCTACCAAGGTCCCCAAGGCCCTCCACTACCATCCGTGCATCACCTATGGCATGATCTTAGCTTCCTCCCTTCCCTCCCCACACTATCTGTTAATCACCTTGATCAAAATAAGTCAGAGGAAGAACAAATACCAGATTATTTCACTCATCTGTGGAACATAGATAAATTAAGGGAATAGACAATACTGAACAATAACAAACTTTTGTCCTTGATTGCAAAACTTACCGACAGATGTTCCCATTGAAGTGGTTCCCAGTGCAAAGGCTCCATTCTCAATTTCACCCATAAGCCCTGAGATTTGCTTCTGACATCTCTATGAACATCCATTCAAGCAATTAACTTGAATTCACGTGCAAAAAAATTCTGAAGACCTAAATTTTATGACTACTACTAAAAAATTAGGGAAGCCTCTCCATTACTCTGAGTCTACGCTGCATAGCTGAGTTTTCTGGGCTAACATCTTCACTCATTAAACATGGTGAGGTTGTGCAAGTTTGCAGTAGTTTCTTGTTTTTGTGTGACCATGTGATTACAGTTTTGGAGTTTGTAAGTTCACAGTGAGTTATGGAGACATAAAGAAAGAGTGACGACAGAGCATAGAATAGAATCTGTTCTCTTGTGTGGGGGCGCGTGGGGAAGGACAAGATGGTTACCTGGAGTACCAAGTCAGCCTGTGGAATCAGCTGCTGCTGGCTCACCTCAGGCTGAGCCTACTCTGTAGAACAAGGAATAGAATGACTGCAAACGCTGCAATAATCTCAAGATGGTTTCGATAGTTTGGGACATGTTTCATTATTGTTCACATCCTTTGGTCGCATCCAAATCTGTGTAAAATTTCAATTAAAAATATATGCTCCCACTACATTGTTTCACCTTCATATGAGCCAAGCTGACAGATCAAGTAATGTAAAAATAAAAATGTTGGTGCACTGTTCTTTCTCCACCATAGCTGTTTTTAAATCATGCACAGAGGGGTCATTTAATCTAATCATCCTGGCCCTCAATTTCATTTGTGGTCTCTAAACAATTTCAGGGTTTATGTCTAAAGTCAGGTTCTATGAGTTCTTCAAAGAAATGGAGCAAGCACTCCTGAAATTCATATGGAACAATAAGCCCCCACGAATAGCTAAAGCAATTCTTGGGAAAAAGAAAATGGGAGGAATCAACCTCCCCAACTTCCAACTCTACTACAAAGCAATAGTCATAAAAACAGCATGGTACTGGAACAAAGGCAGAGCTGCAGACCAATGGAACAGGGTTGAATACTCTGACATACACCCCCAAATATATGATCATCTAATCTTTGATAAGGGAGCAAGAAATGTGAAGTGGAGCAAGGAAAGCATGTTTAACAAATTGTGCTGGCAAAACTGGGTGGCTACATGCAAAAAAATGGGCTTAGACCTCCACCTATCACCATGTACAAAAGTCAGATCAAAATGGATTAAAGACCTCAACATCAGACCAGAATCCATAAGGTACATTGAAGATAAGGTCGGCAAAACCCTCCACGACATTGAAGCCAAAGGTATCTTCAAAGCTGACATGCCACTGGCCAAGCAAGTGAAAATAGAGATAAATAAATGGGACTATCTCAAACTAAGAAGCTTCTGCACCTCAAAAGAAACAGTGACTAAAATACAAAGACAATCTACAGAATGGGAAAGGATATTTACGCAGTACCCATCTGATAAAGGGTTGATAACAAGGATATACAATGCACTGGTTGAACTCCACAAGAAGAAAACTGCCGACGCGATCAAATAATGGGGTGATGAAATGAACAGAAACTTTCCCAAAGAAGAAATCCGAATGGCTGAGAGGCACATGAGAAAATGTTCAACATTACTAATCATCAGGGAGATGCAGATCAAAACAACAATGAGATATCATCTCACACCACAGAGACTGGCCCACAGCCAAAAAAACAAAAGCAACTGGTGTTGGCGTGGATGTGGGGAGAAAGGGACTCTCCTTCACTGCTGGTGGGAATGCCGACTGGTTCAGCCCTTTTGGAAAACAATATGGACGATTTTCAAAAAATTAGAAATTGAGCTTCCGTTTGACCCAGCAATACCCAGAGAGGGAATATATCCCAGAGAGGCAAAAAGATATCTGCATGTCTATGTTCATCCTAGCACTGTTTACAATAGCCACAATCTGAAAAAAAACAGAATGCCCAAACACAGATGACTGGTTAAAGAAACTCTGGTACATCTACACAATGGAATACTATGTAGCTGCAGAAAACATGAAGTCATGAAATTTGCATATAAGTGGATCGACATGGAAAGTGTCATGTTGAGTGAAATGAGTCAGAAAGAAAGAGACAGACATAGAAAGATTGCACTCATATGTGGAATATAAAGTAGCCGAGAGGTACAAGCTTGCAATGATGCAATTTCTGGCAGATATTTCTCTAGACTTGTCACTGTCACTGTCACTGTCATCCCGTTGCTCATCGATTTGTTCAAGCGGGCACCAGTAACGTCTCTCATTGAGAGACTTATTGTTACTATTTAAAATACAGAAATCCAAAACCGTGCGGCTGTTAGTGTGGCCGCTTGACCTCATATCTCTTCATTCTCAGCAATGGAAAACAAATTATCAAATGCTTCCTTTTCAGCAGGTCCATCTTTAGGGGGAAGAAACTCCAAACAATAATAGTGAATTTTTTTGTTGAAATATTGAATGTAATAAAAGTAAAGTGAAAGTGAAGTGAAATTTATCAGTTACACAGGCAGGGTGGCGGGCTGGGGAGGTGGAGGGGGAGGGGGAGGTATACTGTGATTCTTGGTGGTAGAATATGTACACTGGTGAATGGATGGGTGTTCGAGCATTGTATAACGGGGACTTAAACCTGAAAGCTTTGTAACTTTCCACATGGTGATTCAATAAAAGAATAATTTTTTTTAAAAAAAGAAAAGAAAAGAAAAATAAATAAATAAATAAATAAATAAATAAATAAAGCCAGGTTCTATGAGTTTCTTACATATTATTGAAGTTTGAGTTTGCTTTCTGCCCCTACCTCAAAGAAATAGAATGTTCAGAAAACTCAGTAATAGAATTTACTATTTTCAGTTTAGTTTCACAAAACTCATGAATCTTGCAATTTAGTTACTATTAGACCAGATAAAAAGTCCATGTGATTAAGAACTTGACTGTTGCAGAAATTCTCTAGTTTTGACTACGATGTTTATATGTGAAAATAGAAAATATCAGTGTCTCTTTAAGTGTACTTATTTTAAGTGATTTAAAGCTAGTCTTTTTTAACCAAAAATCATATAAAATAATAAATAGACCACAAAAAAAAACTAAAAAGAACTCAAACTTATAATTACTGAACAACATGATTCTAAAATATTCTTGGGTATGTGAATAATTCAAAGGAAAAGTAATAATTACCTAAAAAGCAAAGGGGGAAACCATGAGACAAGCTTTCAATAATATAAGATGGAACAAAAGCAGTATTAACAGGAAAATTCGTACCAATAGAGATCCACATGAATGAAGAAGTCTCAAATAAACAGTTTATCTTTACATGAGTTAGACAAAGAACAAATCCAAAGTCTATAGAAGAAAGGATACAGTAAAATTTATTAAAATTAACAATGCACTAAATAGAAACTAAAAAAGAATGATGCAAGCCATTGATGAAATTAAGTCAGATATATAAATGGATAAAAATATCGTTAAATCCTTTCCTAAGTTAACAATGGAAAAATAGATAGAACCCTATATGGAGCAATATTTTTAAAAGAGGCAAAGTTACTCCAACTATCACAAAAATTTCACAACAGTGTCAGGCCAGTAGGAGCACAGCAAATTTGATGAGAAAATTGCATAGAAGCCCACCCAGCTCATTCAGCATACAATTAAAATTGCATAGAAACCCACCAAGCTCATTGAGAGATCTCCCAGGTACAGATTCCAAGTCTTTCAAAGCATGAATTGGCCGGGATTAACGCAGGTTTAACAAGAGAGTTAAGGATAAGCCTTAAGATTTGGCAATTTTGGTCTGATAGAATTACTCAAAGTGAATTTGGAAACTGGGTGCCCTCTAATTATCCATATAAGAGATAAATGAAGAACAAGAATACTTGTACTGGTCCTTAGTAGGAAGCTTGCCATAGAGGGAGGAGGATTAGGACAGGGAAGGGATTACTATGAGGATGATAAGGGAAAGTGGTCACTCTGGAGGAGAGCTGAGTGTTGAAAGAAAATAAGGTGATACACATGATATTCTTTCAGTAACAGTGTTGCAATCATAGTGTCTAAAAGGAAAAAGTTAAAAAGAGTGCTTGTCATAGAAGTAGACTGGGGAGTAGGAGGAACTCTGGGACATTTGGTGGAAAGAGGACACTGGTAATAGGATTGGTGTTTGAACGTTGTGTGCCTGAAATTCAATTATGAGTAACTTTGTAATTCATGGTGATTCAATAATTTTTCTTTTTGAATTCTTCTTGGTCAACTAGTTACCAAAGAATAGAATGAATACATATGGTATAGCCATTGATTTACTATTCCCCAAATAAATACAAGTTCTACAAACAGTAATGCTTAGATTCAAGTTATGCAAACTATTTCTTTAACACTTACGTACAGACTTCTGAGATATTCATGGCTGATTAAAAAAGTTTTTTTCTTCAGTTTTTCATCCTCGAGTTCCAGGGGAAGTACTTAACTCTCCTGCCTAAGAAATTCAAGATTGCTCATGAAGCTGCCAAGCCACCAAACTGTCCCAGGTAAATCAAGCTCTGGGCTGAAAATTTTGTGGCCTTCTGGAAATGGGGGAAGGCAAATTCTCTTCCCTGCTGGATAGGCCCAGCATCCCACACCAACACTCAACCTCCTCCAGCTTATAAGTGACCCGGACCCATAGCTCATGTAAACCAAGTTACCTCAGTAATGCTTTAGGGTCCCACACCCTGCAATGCTCAGGGCTGATGCCTGGCTCTGCACCCAGGAATCGCTCCTAGTGTTTACCTGGATCAGCCACATGCAAGGCAAATGCTCTGCCCACTATACCATCTCCCCTGCCCAATATATATTTTTTTAATTTAAAAATATCCTCTTCCTATGAGTAAAAAAAATGTTGTTTTAGTTTTCCCAACACATTTTTCAAGTTGATAAGCCTGTGCAGCACACTTTTAGGAGGATGCTAAAGTCAAGAACGGGGCAGAAAAGGGAATTATATGGTCTGGAGGCTTCTGTGTGTCTTCTACCAGGACCTACACACGAAGGGAAATTCTTTTTTAATTTTTAATTAAAGAGCTATCATTTACAAAGTTAATGATACTTTATTTTTCTGGCTTACAATAATTCAACACCCATCTTTTGGAGAAAGGGGTTCAAGAATCCGAAGCAGTTATCAGCAAACTGGCTGGTGCTTCTGTGTAAGGGTCTAAGGAAATATGCTACTGAGGCCCTAGAGTCTGTGGATTCACTGAGTCACTCCACATTCTTCCTTGGTCAACCCAGCAGTTCTTGAGGGCTCCATGTATGCACCCAGTGATGGTTGGTAGTTCATGTAATTCTCAGGATAGACCCAGGATGGTTGGTAGTTCATGTAATTTTCAGGATTGACCCAGGGTCAGCCACATTCAATCACATACCTCTAGGGTATATGCAACCTGAGAAAGCCAGTAGATAAAAAAAGAGAAATTAGCATGAGATTGCAGAAGTTAAAACATTGGTGAAATCAGGATAAGATCTTTAAGGATGAAAGCTCCTATATCCCAGATAAACTAATAAATAAAGTGTCTGTCTCAATTTTGTGAGAGGTAAGGAGCAGTCATCCAACCAGAGTTCAGAAGAGTGGGGGTCACTCCTAACTCTACTTGACTCAACTATTTGAACAAAGTATTCTCAGCTCAGGTCTAGAGTTTGTTCTCATGGGGTCCAAAGAAATCTGGGAGCATAAGAGAGATACACCCAGGAGTACTCAGGGTGTATCTCACAAAGGACCAAATCTGAACTATACGCATGTGAGACTTATGTGCTATTTTCCTGGCCCAATTTTTAAGACATATTCAAAAATCATGTTGTCCAAAACTACCATAAAATAAAAAGACATTTTTAGGGAAGAGAGAAGAAATTGAAAATTTATTAATGAAACATTAAACTTTTCTTATTATTAGATTTCTTGGAGCCTGACTAAATTATTTCATGCAGGTGTATAAGCAAGAAAACAGAAATAATGACCCCCAAAATATCATTTTACCAAGCAGGCTTTTTAAGCTAAACACATATATTGGGCTTGAAAATCTGCCGACTGCTATAACCTCATTTAGCATGCAGACCACATCTAAGTTGGGAAAATATGATTGCAAAACCGATAAAAAGCTTTGAGGTTTGTTTCCCTTCATTTGGTATAAAATAGTAGAAATAAGATGACTCTCCTTTTATTTTGACCTAAGGCTTAGGCATCACAATTATGAATTATGCCCCCAATGACCTCAAACAGAAATCAAACAGGTGCCTCCCTCGGGGACCCGCAGTTATTTCGTATTCTATTTGAAGGCCACCTCCAATATGCATATGCAGTTGTTTGAAATTGTCCTTGGAGTTTGCATCTAGCTAACTTTTTACTAAGATATTTAGAGTAAATTACACACAGCCTAAATGAATCTTGAATCCTTTAAGGACAGGTGTACCATATGAATACAGACACAGGAGAAAACTAGGAGGAAACTCTATTGGCTTAAAGGATAAGTTCAATTGTGCAACCTGAAAAATAGAAGAAGGAGTAGAGCTTGGGATATGCAGTCAGAAATCCCCCAGCACTCAGGGAACAGATGATGGAGGCAGCCAACACCACACAGGAACAGGACCCTCTGGTCCATATCTGTGCTGATACCCAAGTGTTCTGGGAGTAGAAATGGTGACCCAACTCCATCTCCACCCACCAGATCAATGAAATTCAGTTGAAAGGCGACGTTGAGCTTCTTCAAGAGTTATTTATAAATTTCATTCACTATCATTCCGAGAGAAGGATAATAAGCTATCAGTGTTCTTTAAAATAGCGAGAAAGCTCAAGATAAAAGCAATACCTAGGAGGAAATTTTATGGTTACACAGAGGTCAAAAGAATAAATGAGCCCTAGTCCCTGAAATCTCCTAATGCTAGCAAGATTTCCACTAGCTCCCTAGTACGTATTTTTTCTTTCCGAACACACAGCTAGCCTGTACTTCTGGGCCTGCACTGGGCTGGGTGCAGCCCTCTGCTGTGTGCTGCCAATTAAAAGGAGTTAGATTTTTATATATGTCACTTCCAGCCTCATCCCACAGAAACCTTTCCTACATACCTCAAGTTCTCCAGCATGATGCAATGGATGATTCTCTCCTTCAGAAGCTTGCTTTTTTGGTTTTTTTTTAGCATCTTGCCCCTGAATCTGCAACACTGGCATGAACTGACACTCACTAGAAATGCATAACCTTAGGTTCCATCACATTCCTTCCCAAACAGAATCTGCATTTTAATAAACTCCCTAGGTGATTCAAATTTCCATAAAGTTTTGAGGCTCAATAGGCTCAAAATAGTAGGGTGGCAGGATGAGAAAAAGCATGAATCCTTGAATTATCACATGGAAAAATACCATGAACTGACTAGAAACATCTGTCTGGGGTGCATGAAAGACTGGGAAATAAACAGTGTTGTGAATTCTGTCGTTTTGCTTCCATTTGTTCACACAGATGAACTTGCTCAAATGAGACAATAAAGCATCTCTGTTCCTACCCATCTGAGCCTGCACTTTGCCCTTCCAAAAGCTGGAATTGCAGCAAAATTTTTAGAAGCAGCTTGAACTAACCAAGATATGACAAATCTCTGCCCAGCTCCAAATGAAGGAAGTCTTTGTTGTAGTAATTTCTAACTAGCAGGTAACTTGTGCACAATAGACATAGGATTGTTCAACTCCCACAGGTTTCCAAGTCTCCTTTTTTTATTATTCTGTAACATTATCAAATGCATTTTAAAGGGCCAGTATTGGCTTCAGCATTCTTACTACCTTTGAGAATCTATCATTTAAAAGAATGAAATCATTCTTTGTGGCATATTATGAGCCTTTTTTGTCAGGTAGTTAACTAAACTGGCACCACTTAACTGTGATCTAAACTTTATATTGACAGATCTGGCAACAGACTGACATTCCTTGCACTAATTTTGGCTGTCCAATCTGAAAAAAAATATGCTTGAAATATGATTTATCTTAAGCTGACAGCAGTCTTCATCTGTGTGCCAGCCACTGACAGAGGCAGGGAAAGGACCCATCATAAAATCCCAGCTGAGTATGCTTTCAAGGCAGGAAGAAAGAGCTTAGAGCCTTTGCTCCTCAAAGTCATAATTTAATTTCACAACCAAGGCTGGAAGGAAAACAAATGTTTCTTACTAAGCCTCATCATCAACAATCTATTTTTCTTCTATACCACATTAGTCTTACCTTGTAAAGCCCAGGATTACCATCCCCAAGTCTTACAATAATACCTGACACACCAACTATTCTAGCCGTTCAGTGGAGCCCCTGAAATACAATTATAGGAAAAGATCTAATAAGCCAAAGATTAGCAACAGAAATGTGAGCACCGTTAACTGTTTTTCTTTGGCAGCCTGTATAAAAGCCAAAAGCCAACCAGCTGAAGGAATAATGACACAGAAGGAGCTGACAAAATTGGAAAGATCTATCAGCATAATAATGACTCAAAAATGACAGTATCTGAGTAACGGCAGAATCATTTGACCATTAGACCCTAAGTTGTTACATCTCTCTTCCCCAATGAAAATGAGATGCAGAATACTTTCAGACACTAACAAGAAACTGTCTGGAATGCTATTAATAATTCTTAGAGCAATTGTGCTTTATTAAACATCCAAAAGCCATGGTTTTTACAATATGCCAACATTATGTACCAATAAATTAATAGATAGCCATTCACTGTCATCTCTTACTCTGGACAATTTGGTTTGGAGGTGTGTGTTTGGCAGGATGAATACTAATACTGAGAAGATAATGAAACCCTATCTGTACTTAGTGTTTAAGTCCTTGCATGGGCATTGATGGCAATATGCAAGTTGGAGCAGGGAGCAAGCTGGAGCATATATTGCCTAGAAGCTGAAATTATTTCCTCATGTCATCAAATCAGAATGAATGCGCCCTCCTGAGGAAATACCCTTTATTAAGATGAGCTAAATTAGAAACTCTGATGTGTTTAAGTGATCATTTGCCCAAGAGTTAACCTCTAGTAACAAAATAAAGAAACGTGAGAAGAGAAAAAAAAAACTCCACCTGTTTATCACTATTTACAGATATTCATTCAAGATGTAAAGTATATTAAAAGCACATAAAAGATGAAACCTTAGCCTGCCGTGTACGGCAGACCTCCTGTCAATGTGCCATTGGCTCTTTGTTCTCTGAACACTCTCTCCGGTCCACTTTCCTCATCACACAGGGCACCCCACCCCCAATCGCCCCTTCAGATGGTGTCCTGAGATTCTAGTGCAACTTTGCAACCACTCTTCCCAGACACACTTCTATATTTTTCATTGTTCCTCCTTTCCCCCTCCCCTCTATTAAAGTCCTTTTCCATGTACCCATTTCTTCCCTTCCCCTTCAGATTGGGTAACCCACCCTAAACTACCAGAGGCGTTCATTCCATTAGTGCTTTGTAACTGGATAACATTTGTGTGAGAGGGGCTGTCTGTGCTTTAACCTCTCTCAGAGTGGCTCATAGAAGAGTTTAGTATTGTGACAAAGCCCAGGGCTGGAGCAAAAGGGAGGAGAAGGACAGAGTTTTGAGTACATAGAGTGGATTCTTAATTCCTTTTAAATTGATTACGATGACTGCTTTTCCTGCAAGTGTGGGACACTAGCTTTGACAGCATGAATAGTTTCAAGATTTGGGACATTAGATTAAAGAACAGTAAGACAAAAGAAAATGAGAGAGGACAGAGGATATTTGGGAAGATGAAGGGAGCAAAGCAATAGTAGATATAAGTTATGTTTAAAGTGTATAATATATACACATATAATGTCAGGCGAATGAGGCCCATTGTTGTTACAAATATATATATATTTTTGAATATACCTATATATGGATTTAATCTTAAAGTCCTATATAATTCAGTTTCCACATTTGTTCCTCATATTTTATTGGTGATATTTCTGAGGATTATAGGTGCAAAGTAACAAGCCAAGATTACAATGTGACAGAACCAAGATTTAAAACCATCTCTCTGGGTCTTAACTTCATCCACTTCCTTTGGCCCAGTTTGTCTCAGGCATAGCATATTTGCCCCACATTTCTGTCAGTTAAATGAAATGGCAATTTCTTAATTTTGCAGAGAAGGATTTTCTAAGATTCCGTCTTGGAATTCAAATCTTCTTGAGTATTTGCTTTCTTGATGTTTCTAAACTGCCACTGTTCTGTCCCACTCTCTTTGTGCCTACCTGTTAGAAGTGCCTTGGCCTGAGATGACCCCTCCTAGAGATCAACGTCAAAAATATTTCCAACTTTGTCCAATATCAATGTCAATATTTCCAACTTTAATTTTCCAATTAGGAAAACAAGGCTTACTTGCAATGTGTTAAAGATGGAGTTTACAAGCAAGCAGAATACTCTGTGGAAAAACAAAAGAAGATATATCCTGTGAGAGTCTTTGGGAGAACCTGCAAATTATTAGCAGCTTGACCAACAAGAATCCAGGGAAACTGCCCCTCCAGCCTCAGTGCGAATACTCAGCTGCCCTCAGTTCTGGACGTAAGAAAGGATCCAGGTGAAGCTCTGAGAAGATGAATACTGGCAGCTTTGTGGGGCAAGGGGGAGTGGGCTTGGGGGTACAGTGGGAAAGGATGGTGAAGCATAAATGAAGGAGTTGGGAGACCGTAAATGCAGCCTACTGTCATTTTCTTCTTCCCAGCTCCAAGTTCCTTGTTCTGTGCTGTGAAATGAGCTAGGATTGTGTAGGAGAAAGTGACTTTCTTGTTGTTGTTTTTAATCTGTCCCAACTAATAAGATTGCATGTAAGGCAGCAGAGTGATGCAAGAAAAATGCCTCAGATAGATCAGAATAAAGAAAGGGCATTGGAAGGACAACAGAACTGATAGGAAATCTTTGCTACTAGGTGGGACTTTGCATGTATGTGAGATGAAGGGATGAGGAACGTCATCATTAAAGTCTTGTCTAGGGCCAGCATTTCTCCTCAACCTCCTCCTTCACCTATTCACTCAAAGTCTTTGAGACAATGACACATGGAGGCCAAATTTCAAGCAGATTTGATTTCTCCCACACTTTTGTAAGAACATCTGAAAATACGCTTTTGCTGGTGATTCTCAGTGACTCTTTTCCATGTCACCACTCAGCCAAGCACAAAGGGAAGATTTAATTCATAAAAACTTAACATGAGTAGCTATGAAGAAGCATGCTGAGCACTTCAACATGCCCTATCTTATTTAATTCTTTTTTTTTTTTGGTTCTTTTGGGTCACATCCTACAGTGCTCAGGGCTTGCTCCTAGCATTGTGCCAGGGATCATTCCCGATAGGCTTAGTGAACTAGAGCTGAAGCCAGGGATCAAACCCAGGTCAGCAGCATGTGAAGTAAGTACCTACTTACTATACTATTTATCTAGCCCCATTATTAAATTCTCATGGAAACTGCATGATATTTGTTATTATCACCACATTGGGGATGAAAATATTGAAATATAGGCACACTAAGAGAGTAATCTAAAGCCATAAGCAAGAGTGAGTTGAGTTTTGAATTTATATTTTCTTACAACAGGCCAACTATTTTAAACCTTATTTTTTACTCCTACAAATTTCAGCCAAATACAAGCACATGCATTGTAGGCATGCACACACCCACCCACACACACACATGCACACATGCACACACACACAATATTTTATCATATGCATATGCAAATGCATGAGATAAAAGATGGTTTGGGGCTGGAGCAATAGCACAGTGGGTAGGGCATTTGCCTTGCATGTGGCCAACCCGGGTTCTATTCCCAGCATCCCATATGGTCCCCCAAGCACCGCCAGGAGTAATTCCTGAGTGCAGAGCCAGGAATAATCCCTGAGCATCGCCAGTGTCACACACACACACACACACACACACACACACACACACACACACACACGTTGGTTTGAAGATGCACTGAAGACCTACAGTGATGAGATTCTTCTTCCAAAATGTCCAAGTCAGGTTCAATAACAGAGCTGACCTTCTGCTCTTCTGCTGAGGAGGAAGCGGAGTCTTGGTGCGGCATGGAAGCCGCGCAAGTTTGATAGTGGGGAATAGGCTTCTGGATCTTCATAATCTGATGATTCAGAGGGGAGGCTGGATTTCTGCAAAGTCCTGTGACACCACGTCTGAGATATTAGTGCTCTCTAATAACATTCTGAGCTGACCCAGAAGTTGGAAATGTAAAAGAAAAATTTCTGGTATTTAAATTACATGACCTACAAAATGTCTCTAACCCTCGAAGTCCATGAGGGAAAATGAGGCTACATTTTTTTCTTTAACCTTACACATGCAAGAAAAGATGATGAGAAAACTCAGGGTGGCAATAACTAGAAATGTTTTAGCTCTCACTCTGTGCAAATGCTCCTCTCTCTGATTATTAGATGCTGCAGCTCTGCACCAGATGGACAAAGACAGTGGCAAGCGGCAGAACAAGGACAGCAACAAATTAATTACCAAAGTAGGAATTTAATTTGAGTGGAGTCCAAGGGGAATTGTAATGAATTCTGGCAGGTTGCACAAAACTTGTCTTGCCCTTTAACAATGTAAAGAAAGCATGAGACAAAGACAGCTTCAGGAGGCAGCCACATCTCTGCCAGTGCCCCTGGCATGCCCACACCCACGAGTCTGCAGGAACAGAGTGGGACTGTGGAAAGGATGATGTCTCTTGTGGTGAGTCTCACTTGAGGGTATGATCTTTTCTGAATACTCAGTCTCGGGGAGCTAGTCCATCATTTTTTTTTATTATTGGTGAATCACCACGAGGTATAGTTACAAACTTACAAACTTTCATGCTTGTATTTCAGTCATACAACAATCGAGTACCCATCCCTCCACCAGTGCCCATTCTCCACCACCAATGTTCCCAGTATCCCTTTCACCACCTCCACTCCATCCCTCTCCACCCCACCCCCACCTTTGTGGCAGGACATTCCCTTTTGTTCTCTCTCTCCTTTTGGGTGTTGTGGTTTGCAATAGAGGTATTGAGTGACCATCATGTTCGGTCTATAGTCTACTTTTGGCACACATCTCCCAACCAGATTGGGTCCTCCAAAAACCCTGTATTTAGTGTTCCCTTCTCTATCTGAGCTGCCTTTTCCCCCAGCATGTGAAGCCAGCTTCCAAGCCATGGAGCAAACCTCCTGGTACTCATTTCTACTATTCTTGTGTGTTAGTATTCATTCTATTACTTTATATTCCACAGATCACTGCATAATTCTTGATGCTATGGTTTTAGTCATCAATGGGAATTCTCTTCAGTTTTCTCTTTTGATTAGTATTCTTAAGCCTTTGGGGATTGAGTCCTTTTTAAATGTTTTTCTATAGATTTCACAGATAAATGTTCTATAAAAAACATTCTAAATGTTTTTTTTATAGATTTCATATATTTCAGTCCTATATAATTATTATGGTCAATGAACTAGAGATTTTCAATCTCAAGTAAACCTCAGAATCCCAAGGTTTATATTTCTCAAAAAAATAAAAATATAACTATCACATTATCCATCAAGTCTACTCTTTGGTATCTATTCCAGAATACAACACTAATTCAAAAACTACATGCACATCTATCTTCATTGCAGTGCTGTTGACATTATCCAATGTCTGGGGATAGCTGAAACATCCAACAATAGATGAATAGATAAAGTCAGGTATTTATACACATGGAATGCTGTTCAGCTATAAAAAAAGAACATCATGCAATTTTCTCCCGTGTGGATGGAACTAGAGGCTACCATGTTGAATGAAATCATTCAGAAGGAAAGGGGAAGATGCAGACTGATCTTTCTATCTCACACATTATTTACAAAGAAGCATAGTAAGGGAATAAGAAATGCCTTAGACAATATACAGAAATAAACTTGAGTTCAGTCATAAGACAGACCAGGAACTTAGGCACCAGACTGAGAGGACTGAAGTTTGAGAAGCAAAAGAAAAGCTACCACTTTATGAGAACAGTCAGCATGTAAGTTTCAGCTCACAGTGAACAATATCACCACCCTTGATTTTAAGTAATCAGTAAGTTGCCCATGCTGTTTGCTTTGGTTGAAGCCCCAGCCCTATTATAGCCAAGTCATCATTATCTTTAGGTAACAATGATCTTTTCTTAGCAGAACTCCAATGCAATGTGAGGGCAAGCTATCAGCAAGTGAAACAAATTGGGATGGTTTACACGTTCCCTTTCTCCTGGCTATCTTTATCCCTATTTACTATACAATAAAGGTATTCAATATTGTACAATTGCATTCTGTACTACAAGATCTCCTATAGGTCAAACTCAGTTCCTGTCTAAAATCTGATCCTATTTTCCATAAAACACAAATACATTGAATGTTAAGGAATTCAATTTCAATCATTGCCTTTCACATAATTATGTATATGAATGGATTAAATTTTCTATATTAAGTAATAAAATTGTAAACCAAAGTAAGCCATGAGAAATATAATTTTATGAACAAGAAAATTTCCAATACCAATATGAAATCAATATTGCCTAACAATTTGCTCTGAAATTAGCTAAACCTAAAGTTTTCAGAGAAATCAAGCACAAATTAGCCATGGACAAGATTGGTTTGTGAAAGCATGAAAGTATCCTCTCTTCTTGACTCCAAGACTGAATTTATCTGACCATTTTTACATACTATTCATACTGATCACTATATGCTTCAGTTATCCCCCCTTTCCTACTTAACTATAAACAACTAATTTTATTTAGAAATAAAATCTAAGCAAAATATTCAGATATTATATCCAGTTACCTTAACAACAATAATTTGGCATCCATCCACAGAGCTAAGTGCCTTTGTGAGAGCGGGGACAGGTAGAGTTTGTGAAACCCCAGTTAAGACTAAGAATGATCAGAACACTTTTGAGAAAACAGGCATGAATCTCCAACTGTGCTCCTGGTTACAGTCTTAAAAATAGCTCAGAACTCCTATCATAGCATCAGATACACCTTATTTGATTTTGGTTCTATCAACAGCACCAAGACACAAACAGACCCAGGAGAAGTATTGCTCATCTGGGTATCAAGTTATTAACTTACAGGGTCTGTGGGGCCAACAGTGGCTTATAAACCAGTTCCAGCCCCTCTTGTTCATGGACCAGATTTCCCTGGAGAATGCTAATTTAGATTATAATTCATAGATGAGAGGGCCTTTGTACAAATTCAGGAGTTCACCATAGACATTTAAGTACACCACAGGAGCAAGATTGAACCAACTGAACAGAGCAAGAGGAATAGTTTTGACTTTACCTGCATTACCAGTCTTCCATAGTGGCACAGCCCAGTGCTGAGAGTCAATTACAGTTTATAATTTATCCCACAGGATAAAGACTGAGCATTTAAATATCAGAGCTTCCACGGGTCTCTAGAGTACTCCCAGTAAGGTACATGACTCTCTTGCTTCCTGTATTATTGAGTTGTAGGCTTTGTGACTTAGTGAAGAACTCCCCCAACTATAAACAATCCCAATACTGCATGCACCACACCACACCACACCTTAACAGGTGACTTGTGCATTAATAGGTAACTTAATAGGTAACTTGTGCATTAATGATAGCTATGAGTGAGCTTTTATCAGGGTGCTAATAAACACCCTGGGCCAAAGAGAGCTGGCCCAAATCTGCAAGACCGGAAGAAACCACAAGCTTCAGCATTCATCATTGTCCTAGGAAAAGCAAAATGAATGTCATTATTCACTAAGACTGGCTTTGCGGATCAAGAAAATACATATAAATTTAAGAGTGATAAATTTAAGAGTGAAAAAGAAATGTGGATTATCCATACCCATTAATGTGGAGAGCCTCCACGGGACCCTGCTTTGTAACAACAGTTGCACCGTGCTTGTAAATTGCACGCTGCTTGTAAATTGCACTGTTCTTTGTAAATAACACCTGTGTGCTTGGAAAACAACTCCTAATAAGGAAACAGGATGTCTTGCCACGCCCATAAGCTGTAAATAGCCTATCAGCTGCAGACACGTGGGAGTAAGCAGGCAGCGAGAGGTATATAAGGGGGGAAGCTGCCTAGCTAGTCAGTTCCTCCTGGTTGGTCCCTCTCTCCTCCTCTTCCTCCTCGTTCCCCCTCGTTTGGTTTCTTCCCCCTTCAATGGAAAGTCCCTGAATAAATCGCAGCAAGAAGGAGCAAGAAGGATCTCCGAGTTGCGTGTTTCTTCACTGGTCGAATTGGCGCGCGACTAATTAAGGTTTGAGAAAGCCTCATAATCTCTAGCAGAGTTTATAGAAAGTATTTACCAAAGTTAGTCAATTAACTGGAGGAGATGACTGCTACTTCAATTGTAAAAATAGCATGGCAGGACTCCAAGGAATAGGACAACTCAAGGAAATATGATACCATTAAGAAACAATATTTTCTGCCTGCCACAGAGGCGGGAGGGTTAGGGAAGTCGGGGAGGATGGGGTGGTGGTGGGAGGGATACTGGAAACATTGGTAGGTGGAGAATGGTGACTGGTAGAGGGATGGGTTCGCAATTATTGTGTGACTGAAATGTAAGCACGACAGTTTGTAAGTCTGTAACTGTGCCTCACAGTGATTCACTAAAAAAAAAAAATTAAAAAATTGAAAAAAAACCCTGCATTTTCACATTAAACAATTCCATCAAAATAAAGGTCTGTGCTTTATCCAATAAATAATTTAAATATCTAGAATAGCTATGTGAAGGAAATTTGATTAGCTATAAGAAAAATACAGAACAAACAAAAAAGATAAATCAGAAAAATAAAGCATGAACAAAATCAAATTGATCACAGGTTGATAGAAAATAACTTAAAAAAACCAAACATAAATTATGCAACTAAGGAATACAATTAATGACACCTCCTGAAAAGCAAGAGCGTTGAACAGCAGAATGCTCCAAGCAGAATAAAGTCCTTGAAGTAGAAAACAGGAACTTTGAAACTATCCCATCAAATAGAGCAAAGACAATGATAGTTGGAGGAATTGTTCAGGATGGGAGATGTGTGCTGAGAATAGAAAAGGGACCAAACATGATAGCCACTCAGTGTCTGTATTGCAAACCATAATGCCCAAACGTAGAGAGAGAGTATGGGGGAAATTGTCTGCCATGGAGTCAGGGGGAGGGTTGGAAAAGTGGGGAGCATACTTGGGACACTGGTGGTGGAGAATGTGCACTGGTGGAGGGGTGGGTGTTCGAACATTGTATGACTGAAACTCAAACATGAAATTTTGTTTCTGTATCTCATGGCGATTCAATTAGAAAAAATTTTTAGAAGTCTTGTAAAAACAATTTAACAACTGCATATGAACTGACAGAACCTAAATAAAGTTAAAAAAACTGAAAAAAATAATAAAATAAAATTAGGAGCTTAAAAAAACAAATAGAATAAAGAAATAATATTGAAAAAGAGTGAATAAAGCCTATGTAAATTATGGGGTACTATTGGGTGCTATTAAAATAATAATCTGTGAATAACTGGAGTCCAAAGGAGAAAGGACCCTCTGTTGCTTTAAATAAATTGTGACACCAAATTTCTCATACCAGGGGAGGTATTTGGGTATACAAGTTCAAGCTAAAATATTACTTCAAAGTTTCTATTTAAACCAGTCTTATCCAATATACAGTATATACCTAAAATCAGGAGCCAGGAGATAGTACAGCACGCCAGTACAGCTTGAACCAGGCCAGATTCAACCCCCAACACCTTGTGGTGTGCAGGGACACTCCAAAAGATTCAGATCCTAGAAGTGGTGAGGACAAGGGGGTTGGGTTTTCACTAGGTACACTGATGCCTCAGAGTGATAGAGGTTGAAGTTTCAGCAGCTCATGTACGAAGATACACAGAACAGCATCCTGCAATGGAAGATGTAAGTTACGGCTCCATCCAGCCACCCTCCCCCACAACCCCAGGTCTCTGTTAATTGTCTGAGCTGAAGAGGCCACTGAAAGCAGCAGGCCACCCGAGCTCCAGTGGGGAAGAGGCTAGAATCAGGCTTCAGGCTTGACTCCCAGCACAGGTTCCTGTTCGTTTTTATTGGAGGCATTTGTCTTTGGAGATAAATATATGTGATGCAATGTCAAGAAAAATATATTGGCAATGTAGCATCATCACACTTAACTTATAACCCACAAATTTCACATCAGAAGTAAGAGAAGCATTTCCTTTGGGGGTTACCAGCATCTAATTTTCAATTTAATTACTAAGATCCCACTAGAGTCACAAAGTAAATAATCCAATATTTCCTCTCTGATTACTGCAATGGCTGATATACACCCATGGAAAGAGAATGACCTTACAATATAAGCTAGAGAAAAAGTGTTACTTTCAATGATAAGAAAAGAACTGTATTAGAAACACTAAAGAAAATCCAGCTTCAGGTTGATTTTTTATGTTTTCAAGGTCCTGAAAATTCCTCAGGGTTCTAGGATTTGATTCTCTCAGCCAGTATTGTATGCTTTTCTTCACTCTCCACTACAGATATTCTTAAAAGTTTGTTGAAAATAATGTCATGATAATTACTGTTAAGATTTTAATAAAAAGGTAGATCCCTGGGAGCCTCCTGCACCCACCCATGCTTGACAAACAGCACTTCCAGCGGATGCCAATTTAAATCGCTCCAGTCAAGATGCATCAATAAGACAGGGTGTCTTCCCCACCCCCACACATGCCTGATGCCAGGGTATAGTCAGAACCAACTCCCAAGGCCACAGGTACACCCAACATGGCACTATTGTATTTTAGCCACCTCACACACCCAAAGAGGTGGTGCAAAACCACAGAGTCTTGTTTCAATGCCAGGATATTCCCATAAAAGTCCTGGAAATTAAAACTAAAATGGAGAAACTAGATCTGTACCTGCATGTTCCACTGAAATACCTTGACAGTGTAATGTAAATAGTCTGAATAACAGAGGCAAAACAGTAGTCTGTTAGTACAATGTAGTAAATCACGTCAGTACTCAGATAATCATGAACTTAAGTCTCCACTCTCAGCAACCATAAAATCCAAAGAACAATGAGAAAACCAAAGAATTTAGCTGTACTTGCTGAGACAGAACTCCAAATAAGTCCTTGAGTTCCTCAAAACTCTCAAGCCTGGATGAAGAGAAACTCAAATCAACACCTCATGTGATGCAATGGAAATTAGGTGATCACTGGTGATAGCAATGACAATAAGAAATTTAATCAACTAAAGGAAAAAAATTGATTCAAAGTATGAAAAAATCCATACAAATAAAATTAAAATAGATAAAGAATGCCATATCAATTCATAGCAAAAGAATTTCTAAAGTGGAGAGCCTTATCACTTATCTTGAAAAATATTACATATTCTTGGATTGGAAAAACCAATAGGATAAACAGGACCACCTAAATTAGTATATATACTAAGTGCAATATAAATCCAAATCAGATTGATATTCTTCAAGGATGTAGAACTGTCAACATAAGGTTTTCATGGAATCATAAAATACCCTGAAAAGTCAAAGCTATATTGAGAAATAAGAAATTGAGAGGTATGTCCTTATCTAACTTGAAACTATACTATAAAGCTATTGTGATCAAAACAGTATGATATAACTAGGGAAGGACCCTGTGACCCATGGCTTAGAATCAAGTACACAAAGACATATGCCCAAATCTATGGACAATTAATTCTGACAAAAGAGCTTGGTACATGAAGTGGAATATTGGTGGCCTCTTCAATATATGGTGCTGGGAAAACTGGATAACCACATGTTAAAAAATGAGGTTTATCAGTACATCACACCTTACACAAAAGTCAATTCAAAGTAGATCAAAGATCTTGTTAACAAAGCAAAATCCTTAAACTACAGAGAGGAAAACATTAGCAAAGATACTCAAAATTTGAACCTCAAATATATTTTCATGATATGATCCTATTGGCAAAGGTAACAGGAACAAAGGTAAACAAGTAGGACTTCATCAAATTGAAAAGCTTATGCATGGCTAGAGAAACATCAGCAAAAATTAAAGACACCTAACTGAAGGGGGAAGACATTTTATTCAATTCATCAGATGAAAACGAATATGCTAGATATATAAAACACAAAGATCAACCATAACAAAACATCCAAAACCCCATAAAAATGAGTAGTGAAAACGAGCAAACACCTGGGTCTCTTGACAGTCGGTGCTCGGGGAGATCCTCTTCCACAGTATGCTGAGGGTGGCTCTGGTGGTGTGGGCTGGTCCAGGGGAAATGATGGTGGCTGGAATACCCTCCTGGCAGTAATTGCCTGAGTCAGCTCCCCATGGTGGGACCCTGAGCAACCCATCAATTCCAGGACCTGAGTTCCATGGTAGTGCCAACTTGGACCTGAAGAACCCTATTCATTCACACTAAACTCTGCTTCCACGGCAGTCAGCTAGCTCTGAGGGAGCTCTCGGAGCTCCGTGGGCTTGAAACACTGATGTGGTTTTTTCCTGGCCTATTTATTATTTTTAGACACCACTGTCTTTTTCCTGGCCTATTCATTATTTTTCACTTAAAATTTGTAAAAGACATCATGGCATTTTGATTCACATACTTATTCATGGTTGAGTTTTAGGTGTACAGTGTTCCAATATTTATCCCTCACCTGTGTCTCCAGGCTCCTGCCTGGACCACTGCTGCCATCACCACTGGGGCCTGGAGGGAGCAGAGCAACCAGAGATCAACCTGGACCTGGGTGGGGAGGGCATCATTGATGGTGCATTTGGCCTTCCTAAGACCCCCAAATCACTGCTTTGTCTCTGGCCCAATTCCAACAACTCAAGACCAAGTTTTCTGGGAAAGTAACAGACAGAAGTTAGATATATGGGAGCCACTCCCACAAACCACCTCCAGCTCAGCTACACAAGCTCATTTATTGGTCTTGCTCCAGATATCCATAAATTAATCTTAAAAGAGATCAAAAGCCACAGTAAATCTCAGACCCAAGCAAGGCTGAACAAACCAGGATAGATTGGAGGGGGGCAGGTCAGTCCACCGCCCACTCAAGCAGAGTCCCACACAGTCCTTTGGTCCCACAGTCCAAATCACCACCAAGCCCTGGCCAGATTCACTGTCTTGGGACATACCTCAGTGAGATATTAATCTGCTGAAAATTTGAGTATGTGGATTTTGTGACTGAAATCTCCAGTCTCTCCCAGGGTCTGGATGGGCTACCTCCTCCCATCTCCTTGTACTTCCAGAAGCCCTGGAAGTTGTGTCCACACCCCAAAACTGCCACCCCGTTGGAAAAATAAAATCTACTCTAGCTGTACCTTCCAGATTAAAATACTGAACACTATGAACAAACACAATGACCTCTTATTACCTGTATTGCAAACCATAATGCACAAGAGTAGAGGGAGAAAGAAGAAAGTTGCTTTGTCATAGCAGCAGATGGGGTTTGGGGGAGGTTGTTTGGTGGATAGTGGAAGGTAAATCTGGACATTGGTGGTGGGAAACATATATTGGTGGAGAGGTGTTGGAACATTGTATGACTGAAATCCCAATCATGATCAGCTTTATAATGGTCTATCTCACAGTGATTCAAAAGAAAGAAAAAGAAAGAAAGAAAGAAAGAAAGAAAGAAAGAAAGAAAGAAAGAAAGAAAGAAAGAAAGAAAGAAAGAAAGAAAGAAAAGAAAGAAAGGAAGGAAGGAAGATACAAAGATACAAAAAAAGAAACAAAGAAAACAAAATAATAAATCGGTGGTAGGGGCCTAAGAGAGAGTACAGTGCAGTGGTTAGGCACTTACCTTGCACACTGCTGACCTAAATTCAACCCCAGGCAACCCATGTGATCTTCCTAGCCTACCAGCAATGATCCTTGAATGCAGAGTCAGGCATAATCCCTGAGCACAGCTAGGTGTGGTAGAAAAGAATAAAAATAAATTATTTTCATATATTATAATAAGAATACATTATAATATATTTCTTTCTTATTTTGTATACAATAAAAACTTCTAATATTATTCAGTGGTTTTTCACCTTCTAGCAGATTAAATGTTAAAAGCCATTCTAAAAGCAGTCTGCTTTTTCCCAAATAAGAGGTTTTGATTTTCCTTAGCACAGAATGGCAACCAATTACAGTGATATGCTGTTCCATACTCCACAGATATGTCATGGGTAGATAAATGTACATGTTGTGTCTACTGCCATTAGCCCAAGAAGAAAGATTGATAATGGCAATGAGAATGTTAGCATGCTTTTGTTATCCCTTCTCTGTTTTCTAGAAAGTTTTCTCCTTTTGTTCTTCCTTCCATACAGAATATCATAAACAAATTTTGTATCAGGGTCTTTAGTCAAGGAAATTTTAAGAAACTTCCTTTATACATATTCTTTCTAGTCTCTCAATTCTCTATAAAGTTTGCAGCATGTTAATATGCAATTGAATCTTAAAGTTGCATAAGATACCTACTACTTAAAATTCATTGTTAAAGTACCCTACACTCATATTTATAACTGCTGCATGTAACTGAAATCATGTAGCTTCCTACTTTTCCGTTTTCAAACATACCTTTCTCCACAGAGTAAAAACAATTATACATAGTAAATAAACCAAACTGCAACATTTGCCAATATCAGCATGATACCAACTTTTTCACCACACCTACCATGGACAACACCACAACCTGAACAATCCTCCTTAGTCACAAATCAGGCAACCAGAGGAGTGTTTCTGTTCTTGTGCTTCATAGAACAAAATCCCTAAAATTGAAAATATCTGAACCATTTCTGATTGTTCGAAAGACTGAAGAAAGATAACAGGGTCACTAGAATGAAATTTTGATATTCACTTTTTTCTTTACTCACAAAATTTAACTAAAGTTGATATAGCTGGAGTTAAAATCGCTGGAGCACAGTGGTAGGGCATTTGCCTTGCACGCAGCCAACCTGGGTTCGATTCCTCCACCCCTCTCCGAGAGCCGGGCAAGCAACCGAGAGTATCTCACCCGCACTGCAGAGCCTGGCAAGCTACCCGTGGCGTATTTGATATGCCAAAAACAGTAACAACAAGTCTCACAATGGAGACATTACTGGTGCCTGCTCGAGCAAATCGATGAGCAACGGGATGACAGTGATACAGTGATACACAATTTTAAAAGGTAGTCAACAAAAAACCACACACACATGCATACACACACACATATATATATATGTGTGACACACATATATATATGTGTGTGTGTATGCGTGTGTGTGGATATATATGTATATATATATACATATATATATATATTCTTTACTCCCCTGAAGTATTACCATAACAAAAAAGTTACTAGCTCGTCATGAACTTATAAGAACAAACCAAGTTTGGTCACTTAGGAGCACAATCACCCATAGAAAGTCAATGACATGGCAGACAATATTCCCCATACTCTCTCTCTATTTTGGGGCATCATGCATGGAGGCAGGGGGAGAGTGGGAAAGGGCGGTTATACTGGGGAGATTGGTGGTGGGGAATGTGCATTGGTGGAGGGATGGGTGTTTGATCATTGTGTGATTGTAACCCAAACATGAAAGCTTGTAACTTATCTCACGATTATTCAATAATATTTGGAAAAAAATAAAAATTAAAAATAAAGTCAACAACAGGTGTTGTTTTCAAGTAACACGAGTATTCACTTTAAAAACACTCCATCTACTGATCTGCTTGCTTAGATATTAGACATTGACACATTTCTGTAAAATAGAAATCAGTGTACAATATTTATCTGTCAATTAAAGAAGTTTTTTTTAAAAAAAAGACAAAACTGAAGTGGGCTTTCCCCTCCACCACAAAAGGGCAAAATATGACCAGGGAAATAGCTCAAAACATTAGAACTCATATCTGGCATACAATGGCCCAAGTATGATCCCTAACAAGGGATAGTTCTCCAAGAACTACAGGGTGTGACCCTGGTGGACCCCAAGAATCAAGTTGGTCCTGTGGTCCCCAGTAGCATGGGGCTCAAATAGTATCACGTTGTTGGGCCTGTGCATTGAATCTGGACTCTAACGTCTAAGTATATAGCTAAGGTATGGCCCTCAAATCCCCTCAGCACTGTTTAGAAACTCACCCACCAAAAAAAAAAAAAAAAGGTTAGATAAGAAAGGCAGCTATTCAGCTAGGAACTAAGAAACACCCAACACTGTACAGCTCCAGGGAAGAAGTTACCAGAGACTTGAGCAGTACCAGAAGCACTTCCAGGAGCCAAGGTTCGTGACTCAATAGCATGATATTTACAGATGAAATATGGAAGGCAAGAGTTGTGACACCTCCATGTACAGATTGAAGTAAAACAGATTGCTCTCTTAAAACTCAAAGACTGGTTAAGAACTGAAATTATTCCCTTAACTACATTTTATTAACAGTTTTACAAATCTCAATCTAAAAAACACTGCAAAAATAACATTAAATTTCTACTTGTGTATTCAAAATATCACTTGTCACTGTCACTGTCATCCCATTGATCATAGATTTGCTATAGTGGGCATCAGTAACATCTCTATTGTGAGACTTGTTGTTACTGTTTTTGGCATATTGAATGCAACACCGGCAGCATGCCAGGCTCTGCCCTGTGGTCGTGATACTCTCAGTAGCTTGCCAGGCTCTCCGAGAGAGGTGGAGGAGTCGAACCCAGGTCAGCCGTGTGCAAGGCAAATGCCCTACCTACCCACTGTGCTATTGCTCCATATATTTCTCCATATATTAATTCAAAATATATGTAGTGAAATAACATACAATTATCATTCCACCACACTTTTATTCATTACAAGCCAATCCTTCTGATTATCTTTATAAATCAAGTCATGGGGGATTTTTATATTTGTATTTTATATTTCCATTTTATTCTTTCTTTTTATTATTTTAAATTATACCTTAGGTTACATGGTTACAATAGTTTAAAAGTTAATGATATTGATGTACAACATTACTGCACTCCACCACCAGAAAAGTATTCAAGACTTTCCACCATTGTCCTTTAAATCATGAGTTTTAAAAATGAAAACTCCAGATATCTGATGTTCTTTCAAGGTAAGAACCCTAGAAAAATCCTCTCTCTTAGTGATTGCTATACTTATTCAGAAATTCTAGCTATGAAAAATTTCCTCATCTCACCTGAAATATTAAAATGGTTTATGAGTCATAGGTTCCAGATTAGCTCACACAATCTATGACAGAACAAAGATTCTGTATTGCCAATTGTCAGCTCCCCCCTCTCAATACCTGTATGCAAATAAAATATTACCCATCATGTACCTAGTAAATGCACAAAGAGACAGATGCCACCTAGTGTTCGATAGACTCAAGTGCGTCGCATTTATACCCTGAATCTAGATTGGGAATACTCTGATATTAAGTGTATCAAAAGGTACAATTGTACATTGGTTGAAACTAATAATGAATGGGAGAGAATTCAAAGGCCTGGAGTGCATGACTTACATGTGGAAGACTCAAAGTTCAACCCCCAGTTTGCATTTTCTGCCCGCCCACCCTCTCCCACTGCCAGCACAATGGATACAGCCCAGAAAAACTGCTCCAGAACCACTGGGATGTGTTGTTGTGACCTCAGCACTACTGAGCCAAAACAATGTCTCATTGGCAACCAAACAATAGAACACTTGGCCCAGTTCTCTAAGTATTGCTGGAAGTGGCCCCCAGATCTCCTGAGCATTTCTTGGAAGCTACCCACATCCACTGCCACAAATTAAAAAGAAAAAAATTTTAGTATATTATGGTACTATTTTTTCATCTTATTTGCACTGGAAAAGTCCCCTCTGTGTCAAATTAGGTGCTTTCCTTGACTGTTTATGACTAATATACTCTTCTATTTAGTACATTTTATACTAATGCAAAACCTCCAATGAAAATCTGACCTTTATACATTGAAATCTTGATATAGAGTAGAAACAAAACCCAGGAAATAACAAAGTCTCTAAGGCTAATCTCTTTGTATGTTGGCTTCACTTGGTAAAGCGGAGTATTTCCTGTATCAATACAGCATGGTTTTGAAGCTAAAACCCAAATGTATTAGATCCTTCTAAACAAAGATTTGTCATCAGGTATAGCAAGGAAGAAAAGAAGACAGAATAACTATAATTTTAGGTAAAGACCGCTAACAAATCCCTATCTAGCATTCACTGACATGCTATCTGCTTAAACTTTTTTTAGTTGGAAATAGAAGGAAAAAATAAATTCTCTGACCTTATAGGCTAGAAAATTCTGTAAAATCCCAACTGAACTAAGCCATATGACAATGAAAACCATTCCTGAAAGAAATACAAATAGAAAGTACAACAAAACATGCTACAGTAAATTTTGTTTCTCATTCCCATAAGATCAACTCCTGCTTCAGTTTGAAAATAGCTCTGGCATATAGCCAGAGCTTTATGAAGACATCAGCCGTCTCTGACCCAAAAATTCACTTTGGTCCTGTGGTCCGAGAGACATGCAATGGATCTGGCATGCCCAGAGATATTTCTTGATGCTCAATAGGTGGGAATGTAATAAACAATAAATAGGACACTGGCCTTCATGTCTATGAACGCAGATTTATCCCCTGTGCACCAACTCAGCAAAATATGGTCAATCCCTTGCAATCTGGACAGTCTATAAACCCGTAGAGGACTGTGTACCTGTGTATCTTTTCTCCCTTTACAGTACAATCCTGCCTGGAAATCATCCCCACTAACTTGAATCAATTCTAAACAAGTCTTCAGCCTGATCACAAGCCCAGTTAATCTTGATGCAGAAGAGTCCCTGATTGCCAACACTATCCCACATGTCAATTTGGAAAAACCTCTTATTATGGGTTTTTTTTAATCACTTATATAACTCTCATGACAGCTAATTCTCCAGGTTACTGAATCTCTTCAGATAACTGAAGCAGATTCTGTGTTCTGCGAAGACTTAAGAACCACTAAACATTTAACCCCTCCTGGGAGTCAGTCATCAGCTTTTCCCCATCATCCTTTATATTGAGTTCCTCCATGTCATTCCATCCTTAATTCCATCTAAGATCAATTGTGCCTTATTATTGAATGAGTGATATTTTCACCTCTTTAAAATGACTAGATACCAAATGGACTTGAAGACAGAAGGGACAATGTTACTAATATATAGAGTGCCTCCATTCTTCCATTTTCTCTAAGTCTCCCTGAAGGCCAGTGTTGGATGGCTCCAACTGACTTGTAAATTCTTTGTAAATAGCCAACCAAATACACTGTACTCTATATAATAAATCCCTTGTTCCAAAAACAATTATTGGATCACTCTTCAGGCTTTTCTATTCAAGCTACATAGTTAAAATAGTTTTCATTTACTTTCCCCTGCTCACTCTATTATCTTCTACTTTCTTTTAGGTCTCTCATATTCTAAAATTTTCAGTGAATTCTATAATCAGACACACTTAGACATTTAAAATTAAATTTGTAACTCCTAAATGTTTCATTTCTGTTATCATATGCATATCATATCAACAATGTCACTCTTTATTAACCATAACAGAAATTTGTCAAAAATAAGAGCTTACTGTAATGTTTTATTTCTGTCTTACTGTACTTAGTTATTGTACTTCAGATCATGACATGTGGACTTTTTGTCTCACTACATTTTGGGGAATGCCACATTCATTTCAGGCATCCTTGACAATTTGAAAAGGAAGTGGGTGGCAATTGGCGTACAATCTGAGATCTTATCAAAGGCAAATTGTAGCACATGTAACTCTTTCAGATGTTATGTGTGATTTGTGATTTCAATTATTCAGGGTAATTTTATTAGAAGCTTTAAGGGAACAATACTATAATCAATCATACATGTAGTCTATTTTGAAAGACTTTCCCAAATATAACCCTTTTGAGTCTCAGAGTCTCACTGATGCAAAAACTATGGCTTAGAACAATTCTTGATTTGCATATTATCACTCTACTAAGTTGAAATCCCAAGTCACAATAAGAATCATATTTTTCTAATTATCTAGGAATCATTCCATAACAGTGTTTTCAGATTTTGTTCAGTGGAAGCACTAAGGATGTTTGTTAATCTAGGATCTATCAGAAGGGATAAATAGAGAGGGTCTGGGTTTTCAGCTATAACCCCTGCCCAGTTTTGTTTAAAACATGAATGCACATGGTTATTCTATCAATTGGGCTTCTGTTCATTAATTTGAAAGATTCCTGCTTAAAAAATTTGGGGGGGAAAACATGAGGATAGTAGAAGCCATGAATAATTAAAAAAATGAAAAATAAATAGGGTAATTTGAAAAAAAAAAACAAACCAAGGTTGTAGCTGAATTTGAGAACATCAAACAAACAACCCCTATTCCTATAGCATTTCCCTCTAGATAGCTGTCCTGATCACAACTAAACTTCTTCTCAAGAATAATAAAAACACCACTGGTATTGTTTCTATTCCTTATGAATGCAAATCTGCTGAGAGTATAGGACACCTAAATTCAAAATGCATAAAGATTTGACAAAAGTCTGCTAAAACATCTGTAACAATAAAGTTTCAACATAGCTCTGTCATGTTGCAGCAAAGCCCCTGGCAAAGCCCCATCCACCTTGCTCTTTCTGATATTCTTCTCCCTGGATTAACCTTCTTTTCAAAGTCAAATTTCCCGTTAATTTCTATCTTTTCTATTTTAAAAAGGTAAAAATTTTCCCACCAGCATTAGCACCCAGAATAGGGGTGGCAGAGACAAGACTGGTGAGCTCCCCACTACTTACCCTGCTGTGGAGTGGCTTCATTTGTTAGAAGACCTCTTCTAAAATCATAATAATAAAAATGGGGAAAATAGGAAAAAGTATATAATGATAAGAATTTTTTTTTTGCTTTTTGGGTCACACACATGATGCACAGAAATTACTTCTGGCTCTGCACTCAGGAATTACCCCTTGCGGTACTCAAGGGACCATATGAGATGCTGGGAATTGAGCCCGGGACAACCCAAGGTTAACCCCTTGCAGCTGCGTGCAAGGAAACTGCCCTACCCAGTGTGCTATCACCCAGCCCCTGATAATAAATATTTAAAGGAGAAAATTTCACTGATAAACAAGACCCCACGGAAGCATTCCCCCTTAAGAGAGCTAGTATTTTCAACAAGCAATACAAACCAAATCGTCTATCATTGCCTTTTTGGCAGATTTGACTGGTGGTGAGACTGGTGTCGAAATATTGAATGTAACCAAAGTAGAGAGAGAGTATGGGGGAAATTGTCTGCCACACAGGCAGGGGAAGAGTTGTAATGGGGGTGGGGTAGGGGAATACTGGGGATTTTGGTGGTGGAAAATGTGCACTGGTGAAGGGATGCATGTTTGGTGATTGTATGACTGAAGCAGCTTTGTAACTGTATCTCACAGTGAATCAAACAAAAAAAGGGGCATAATAATAAAAAGTCACTGCATCACTGTCATCCTGTTGTTCATTAATTTGCTTGAGCGGGTGCCAGTAATGTCTCCATTCATCCCTATTGCATGCTAGTATAGCTTGATGGCATATTGGGGGCTCTTTTAGGGTCAGGGGAATGAGGACCGTGATTGTTACTATTTTTGGCATATTGAGTAAGTCACGGGTAGCTTTCCAGGCTCTGTCATGCAGGCAGGATACTCTCGGTAGCTTGCCAGGCTCTCCAAGAGGGACAGAGGCTTTCGGGGGCAGCCTCTAATCACCTTTACAGATGTTCCCAGTCTACTGAATGTAAGCTTTTGGTCATCTGGTATGTTGTAACAATCTGCACAATGACAAACACACACCTGCCTGCATCTCTGGGCAGCACCTGGGCCATCTGCAGGCTCAGGTTGATCTCCTTGAGATTGAAGTAGTACGCCCGAAGGTTGTTGAGCAGCTGGCAGAGCAGGACCCTATTGCAGAGGGTCTGTGCCAGGTCAAACACCTGCACTGAATCCCAGGTCACCCGATGGTTGACTGACAGCACTGCACAGTGGATGAGCCACGGCGCGCACTGCTGCCACGGCTCTGTGTCCGACCACGCTACAACTCAGCCTGGCCGGGGCAGGTGGTGACCCTGCGGCCGCCGCCAAGGTTTCTTCATGCCCCAGCAACACCATTCTGTCCAAATCTTGCAAAACAACCGGCAATGTCCATCAAGAATCACGTATAGTGTTCCTGCAGGGATCACATGTAGAGTTCCCTGCCTGGTGTGCTGAGCTGCACGTTGTCTAAGGCGAGATGGTGAGTCAGGTTCAAGAGAGCACACGGGGCTTGGGCAGCATCAGTGCCATCTTGCCTTCCAATAATAAAATAATAAAATAAAATTAACATTGAGAATTAAAAAAGGTAGTGTGGCATTCATGATCAATTCAATCAGCTTAATCAATGGCTGAATAAATAGCGGTACTCCTACATTATTAAGAGAGGGAGAGAGTCAGTATTTTCAAAAGCAACCATGCCAAGGAAAGGCCAAGCTTGCAAGAATTGGTAATGACATAGTGTTAGTCTCTGGTGAAAGAGACAAACTACAATAGAAGCTCTGCCACAAGGCTATCCTCAAATATATGCAGTCTTTGGTATATGACCACCTTACCAGGGAACCCAGGCAGATCTATGGAGAAAAATGGAGCTGATGCATTAGAGACACACTCACATACCTCCCCCACAGCCCAGGAGAGAAATTTGCTATGTGCTTTTGTAGACGATACCAAAAAAGATTTGTTTAAGTCACAATACTTCCGGCTACTCTGACTTCTCCATCATACTTTCCTCATGTCCAGTGGCAGTGGAATAGCTGAAGTTGTCACTGGGACCTAAATAAAAAGGAAACTATGTGAAAAGTAATTTAGGATCATGTAATATATATAAGTATGTATATGTATGTATATGTGTGTTTGTTATTGATGTGGCCCTTATATGAAGTTGTTTCTTCATATGTTTAACTTTATCCTAGTTTTCACAATGTAGGATGGCTTCTGCCCGCTAAGTCATTCTCTTAAAGGATCATTGCAGAAGTCATACAGCACATGCACTAGAAGTACATGGAAAATAGAGAAAAAAAAAGGATGTTTTAAATTATTTAGAACTAAGATCTAATCTATAGAAATTTTTCTCTTTTTTTTTTGGAGTTTTAAAAGTCAAGCTTTATTGACTTTTTTGTCCTTTTTTGTTGTCCTTGGGCAGCCAGTTTCTTTCCTCACCCTCGGATATACAGCAGCCAAGACTGGAACCCTGGATTTCCACTACCTACAAGGCAGTCAAGATGACTCCACAAACTGCTGGGTGGCCGGAAGTAGTCTCTGCACAAACCAGGGTGTGACCTTGTTACCTGGAACTAAGGCCCTTCACAACTGCTGGGCTCCATTGTCTTTGATTCAATCAATTATGGCTTCAACAATCAATCCTGGTTCAGAGACAAACTTCAAACCACCTGCTTATGCTGGGGATTATTTTGTCCAGAGCCACTGCTTGGGCCCTATAATCTAATAAAACCTGCTCCGACTCCCCCAAAGAGCTACTAAAAAACTGCTAATCTTACAAAGCATACAGAACATACAATATATCATAGTGGAAAAAAATGTTAATTTTGGCTAATGACAAAGGAATGAAATATATAGTATTCTACTCCTGCTTCTTGTTGGAATAGCATAGTAGTTGTCGAGTAAGTAGTAGGTAGCTCTGAGCTCCCAGAAATAGCTCATCACTTAAAGTATTTGTAACTTTTGTTATAGTTAATGTATTTTTATCAGGCCACCCTTAACTGAAAAAAAAATAAAGGGTAGCTCTGAATTTTCTAAAATGCTGCAACAGCCGCTGTCCAAATGAAGGCACTGTTACTTGAAAATTGAACTTTTATTTAAACTGAAAATAATTCTTAAAACTACTTGAGCATCAGAAACACTTTGTATAGCAATCATAACACTTCTGTGTAAGGCAAGAAGCATTTCTATGTTAACAAGACCAGATCTAACTTTGGACTTTATTCTTCAAATTGTGGAGGATGAAGAGAAAAATAAGATTATGTACAGAAAATATCTATGTATATAGCTAAAGGTAAAAATTTGGTGACAAAAGAGACTTAAGTAAATGCTGGCATCTTGGAAGCTGTTCTCTAAGAGCTCAGTTTCATTTTGTGAATCTTAAGAATGTTTAAGACCTTTCTTCATCCTCAATCTTGGGATCTAAATAGTATTTCAAATGTCCCATGTCAGCGATCTTATATTCTACAACCAGGGGAACATCTGCAGACATGCTGAGTGTTACTGTAGAAGAGAGCGGAGGGGCTTTTGTAAAGAAGTTCAGGTATCTTAGTGCAAAAGTTAGCTGGACTGGCTCATTCATGTCTATAGTAGCAGCTTCCTCCTCTTTATCAACATTACTTGTCTGTGACAACTTAATATTTCCATTCCCAAGCTCTCCGCTTGCAGAAAATTTCACTCCATCTTTTGCACAAGAAATTACCGCATCTCCAATGTGACTGAGATCTCGGCAAATGCATGCAAACTCTCCAGAAGGAAATTTTACCACACAACTGTACTCTTGTTCTGGAAATCCAAGCTGTTCAACATCTAAATCCATTAATTTCATTTCATAATCTGAAACTTTCTCTTGATTTGGAGCTTCGAACACGAGGGCCAAAGTGTCCGCATTATCTTCAGCTCTCAGTGTAATGATATCTTCATTGCCAGCACACTTCAGTATTTTGGACATGCTGGTGAGGTTCACGCCCATGGCCAAGTTGCGGTCGCAACGGTACGTGTCGTAGCCCTCGGAGCGCAGAGTCATCTGCACCAGGGAAACGTGGAATGAATCCATGCTCTGCAGGTCCACGCCACTCGAGCTGATGTCCCAGTAGGCCTCGTTGATGAGATCCTTGAGGGCCTCCAAAACCTTCAGGATGGAGCCCTGGACCAGGCGCGCCTCGAGCAGGGTGGCGGAGTCGCGGGAATTCCGCTGTGGGCGGGCGGGAGGAGCGCAGCGGGCCTAAGCCTTGCGGGCCGAGGGTGAGGACGGCGAACGCAGCACCGGTCCAGCCCCGGGTGGAGGCGGCGGAACCCGGCCGGCGAGGTCCGACCGTTTAATACAGCCGCGTTTCTCAGAAATTTTTCTTAAATGAGAAAATTCTAAGTAGATGATTGTCCATCAAATGGGAATTTTTTTTTTTTTTTTTTTTTTTTTTTTTTTTGCTTTTTGGGTCAAACCCAGCGATGCTCAGGGGTTACTTCTAGCCCTGCACGCAGGAATCACTCCTGGCGGTGCTCCGGGGAACATATGGGATGCTGGGAATAACACCTGAGTCGGCCTCTTACAAGGCAAACGCCCTACCCGCTGTGCTATCGCTCCAGCCCCATAGGCAGAATTTTAGAGGATTTATTTGCCCCCTTCATCAAAACAGAAGTCCTTTACTGTTAGGGAAAACTCAATAATGAACAATGAATCATTATAGATGAACCATATTTTTCATGGTAAGTATGTCTAATTAAACATAACAGAAGTTCCAAGTTTGAAGGGCACAAACGTAGTAATAGTACTGCATTGCTATACCTTTTGTTTTTTCTAATTTTCAACTATATGCAGGCATCAAATAAATTTTAATCACCCATAGTAAATAAAACACTAAATTTTCATGTTCACTCACTGAAAATTATTTTGTAATATATTTTGCATGAAAAAGCAGTGAAAACTAATCAGTCAAAAGAAGAAAGAAAAGGTATTGTACAGATTTGTCAGACAGTAATAATTTAAAATGTCATGAGGGTTTTCAAGATATAATTATACTTGTTACATCTGGCACATTTTTTTAAGTTTATAATTTGTTTTTATTTCTCTTTCATTCTAACTAAATGCCAACTTCAGTTCTCATTATTTATTCTTCTCCTACTAATTTTCTTTAAAAGATTCCAAATTTCATAAGCTTTTGGTCTACAGCCCTGGCTTTTTTTTCTTCTAGACAAATTATTCTGGTAAGAGTTTAAACCTCACAGTTATTCACTGGGAGCTTCCAAAATTTCATGAAATCAAATATCATTTTATTTTACTCAAAACTTTCTATTCGTTTGTGAGGTCTCCTTCAACACATCACTTCAACAAAACTGTGAGGTTCTTCATAATGATATTATCTTCTAAAAAAAGATGAATCATGGTTATAATTTTTATTTTTACCACTGCCCTTTATTCAGCCCCTTAAAGCATTTAAAAGTCATAATCATTTTTGCAAAGAAAGTTCATAGTCATTGCCAATTTAAAATGATTCATTCTTCACCAAAAAAAAGGAAAAACAATGCACTATTAATAATAAAATCTTTGGAAGCATAAAACTCATGGATCCATTTTCAGCACTCTATTTGCGAGATTATTCATGGTTTTCATTTAAGCTTATAGTACTCATATTTTTTAAGTTTTCACATGCATATCATTTACTAAATTTACATCAAATATAATGTATCTACAACATAATGTCTGAGTATGAAAGTCAGTATTTTAATAAAATTGCCCTTTTATATTAAAAGCCTCTTATAAAAGTCATTCCCCTTCTGAAATTTCTTTTTTCCCAAAGAGGATAATAGTCATAATTACAGAGTAGTAACATATGACAGATAATGTTCCAATTTTAGAAAATTAGCTCTTTCTTATCCTTGCAATGAAACACTTTTTATCTGACTTTAGTATTGGTGTCACACAGAATGAGGGTATTATTTGGCTTTTCAGGGCAAAGAGACACCTAGTAAAGAACTCACTAAGACAAAATTGTTATATCAGCTAACACCGACGACACTCAAAGATAACCAAAGAAAATTATTTCATTCACCTTGAAGCAGTTTTCTAAATGATACTATAAGTCACTCCTTAAAAATTTAAAACACCTTTTATTTTTGTAGCACAGATTATTTTTTCTCCTGCTAAATCCAGATGCCCACTAAGCCATTTACAAATATTTCTTCATATGTACTATCAAATCCAGTACATTCACTATAGAGTTTAAAATTTAATTTCCAGCTCCTCAAGTCAGAACGTGTAGAACACTGAAAAGTCAATAATAATAAAGAAGAAAACAGTACGGGGCTATATCCACGCCCTGTCTGGCCTACTTTTAAGCAGGACTTGAATTGCTTAGGAAAGTTCACTGTGGGAAGAATGGATTAAACATGTTCTTTCTCTCCGCAGGATGCACTGGTTTCTTTTTTCAGTAACTACCATCACCGTGAGTTCATCTTTAATTTTCATAATAACCCAGGTAAAGTAATTCTCATTTTATCCATTTTGTAAATGAGAGAACTGACTGAGGAAATAGCTCAAAGGGCTAGAGCACAGTTTACATCAGGAACTCCGTTTGCTTCCCCAGACAGCACGACCTCCCAGCACCATGAGACTGATCCACAAACACCAAGCCAGAATTAGTCCCCAGCACCCTAGTTTGTATATAAAAAACTGAATAAGAAAAGAGTTTCTGTGAGAGGCAAGAAATAGGTAGAAAACTCCCATTTGTTAAGACTGGCAGAGGCTTTGTTTGCATTTAATCCTCTACAAATTACTCTGTTCAATTTTCATCCTACAGAATACAAAAATTGATCTTAGAAAGGTTGTCTGTCACATAGTTAAAAGTGGCAAATTGGGATTTCAATTGAGGTTGCTTTGCTTCTAAGCCTCCTGCTCCTTCCCACTGTGTGTCTCCAGTGCTGCTTCTTCCTTTTAATTGTGGTAAGGACACTTAAACAAGAGACCTGTCTTTTTAACAAAATTGAAAGTGCATTATTATTAACTATAGGCACAATGTTTTACAGCAGATCTCTAAAAGCTATTCATCTGTCATGACTGAAGCATTATATCCACTGAATGGCAATTCCCTAGCTTCCCCCCCTCAGCCCTCCGCACTCACCATTCTGTCTGTTTCTGGCTTTATTATTTCATATACCTTGTGCAGGTGGAATATTTCCCTTCTGTGAGGCATATTTTATGGAGCAGACTATTCATAGCTTTCATCCATATTGTCACGAGTGGCAAGATTTTCTTCATTTTGATGCTGACTAACATTCTATTGCACAATATACCACATTTTTGTTCTTACTAGGTTATTTAAAAGCTTCATTATTGCAAATAATTTTATAGTTGAACAAGGAGTGTAACAAGAGCTTCAAAATTCCAATTATTTAGATGCGATGCCATACCCAGGAGTTGGATTGGTAGATTATATGACAATCCTATTTTTTACCTTTTTAAGTGCTTCCATAGTAATACCCTTAGTGACTGCACCATTTGACATTGCCATTAACCATGTGTAACGATTCTCATTTCTTTATCTCCTCATCAACACTTGTTATTTATTTATTTATTTTTTTGCTTTTTGGGTCACACCCGCGATGCTCAGGGGTTACTCCTGGCTTTCACACTCAAGAATTACTCCTGGCGGTGCTCGGGGGACCATATGAGATGCCGGGGATCGAACCCGGGTCGGCCGCATGCAAGGAAAATGCCCTACCCACTGTGCTATCGCTCCGGCCCCTACACTTGTTATTTTTAAATAACAATCCTAATAAGTTTTGTTATCAATCACTGTACTTCAGACTAGCTTTTCTCTAAAAATTAATGATGCTAAGTCATTTTTAAATACTTCATTTATATATTTTCTTTTTAGAAAAATCTATTGAGATCCTTCATGCCTTTTAAAATTGAGTAATTTGGGGGTTATTTCTTTTAAGTTGTAGGGATTCCTGTGTGCTTAGTTTTTCCCATTTCCCACATATACTACATATTACTCTGTATCATATATATGGTTTTAAAAAATTTTCTCCTATTCTATATGTTGCATTTCACTCTATAGTTTCCACTGATGTGCAGAAATTTCTGTTATATCTAGTCATGTTAGGGAAGAAAAAAGCATCTATTTACCTATCTATTTTAATTTTGTTTTCTATGCTTTTTGCTGTAATATCCAAGGAATCATTGCCAAGACAAATGCCATGAAGGTTTTCTGCTGTTTTCTCCTAAAAGTTTTATAATTGTGCTTAAATTTTTAATTCATTGTGAGTTGACTTTTATATGCTAAAAAAAAGTTCATTTTTTTGCACGTTTACCAGGTTTTTTAATTATTTTTTGTTACCATTTCCCCATTGTAAGTTCTTGACCTTAGTCAAAGATATATATGTGTTCATTTCTGTGTTCTCTTTTTAACACATTTTCAAGTTAAAAAGTCTCTACATTCTAAATATAGAAGGAATTTTATAGGTATAAATACCAAAATGAGAAGTCCAGTGCTAGCATCATGATCAAACTATAAATCTTTCCTTCAAAATCAAGAACAATGCAAGGACCACTTTGCTACTTCTACTCAATTCAATTAAACTAGTCATATTAGAGATAAGGCATCCAAATAAGGGAAAAGTAAAATTATTCCTAATTGTAGGGATATAATTTTACATGTAGAAAACACTAAGATGCTACAGTGAAACTGTTAGAACTTTTTTTAAGTTCAATTATCTTTTTTTCACAGTTACAAAGTTGTTTATGATTGGATTTTAATCATACAATGTTCCAACATCCATCCTTTCACCAGTTAAATTTCCCACCACCAATGTTCCCAGTACCCAACCACCCCACATGTGACAGGCACTTTTCTTTCCTTCTTCTCTTTCTCCCCATCTCCCACTCTGATTCCTCTTTCTCCCCCACTCATTTTTGGGCATTATAGTTTACAATACAGGCCCTAACAGGTTAAACTAAAACAAATTTAGCTAGTTATAGAATTCAAGATCAAGATAAAAATTAGTTGCATTTTTAGTAAAAAAAAAAAACTAGCAATCAATCATATGAAAAAGAAATAAAAGAAACTTCCTTCATAATAGTAATATAAATAATAAGATACTTAAGCGAAAACAACATGAATAGAAGAAAGAATGGTATACTAAAAGCAACAAAACACTGATGAAAGAAATTAAAGATACAAAGAAAAGCATTCCATGTTCAAGTGTTGGAAGACAATATTATCTTTTAAGAAAGATTCATACTATCATAAATAATCTACATTATCCTAGTTGCAATGGTTTGTTTTGCAGAATGGAAAAAGCAAGGGGCCAGAGTGATATTCAATCCCCAGCACCCTATATGTTCTCCTGAGCACTATCAGGAATGACCCCTGAGCTCAGAACCAGGAGTAATCCCTGAGTACTGCCAGATGCGGCCCAAAACTCACACAAAAAAGAAAACGCTACTTGTATAAAATGACAAAGCCTTTCAAAAGCCAATGGTATCTTGAAAAAGAACAAAAGCTGCTAGAGTCATCACACTGATTTCAAAGTATATTGCAGTGCTGTACTAATTAAAACAACACCTTGGTAGCATAATGACTGCTTCTTAAATATATTTTTATCTCATCTCTCTGTAGATGAGTGAACCATTGAATGCTAATTGCCTGGCCTCCAGTGATATGTCATTATTCTCCAAGAAAAGCCCCATTTCACTTGTGAGGATATATTTCCCATAACATTGCCATTAACCCAAAGGCAGGAAAAAAATTATTAGTAAGGTTCAACTTCATTTGAATTCCTATGCTACAGAGAAATTATGGGGATTCTTTTTTAACAAGAACTACAATAAGAAGCTTCTTCATAAAAATGATTCATCTTTAGAGATATCCCAAATCGTAAAAAATTATTTTTAACAAATGGGACTATGTCAATCTAAAAAACTGCACAGTCAGAAGAAACTTTCATGGAAATGAAAAGACATGCTGTTAAAAGGGAAAAGACATCTGTACTTCAAGCAGTTAATATTCAAAATATGCAAATAATTCACTAAACTCAGCGATTAAATATTTTAATCATCAGAGAATGGAACAACAAGAAGCCAAATTTAATGAGGAGCCAATAGTTAAAGAAATATTAGATAAGAGCTTTCCAAAATTAAGAAATAAATGCACCTAGATCCAAAAGTTCTGAAGAGTCCCAGCAAAAAAGACTCAAATAGAAAAACTCCAAGACACGTTATGTTTGGAATGACAAAAATCAAAGACTGAGAGAGAATATTGAAAGCAGAAAGATAAAAAAAGGAATTTACATATAAAAGAAAGCCCATAAGATTTACAGCAGATCTATCATAGGAAACTCTAGGAACCAAGAGAAAATAGAGGGATATAATACAAAAAAAAAAAAAATCAGTGAACTGAACACCTCACCACGAATACTTTATCCAGCTAGATTATCATTCAGATTTGAATGAACAATACAGAGCTTTATGGAAAAGCAGCATAACTATTCAACCAGTTTTGCAAGAAGCATTAAAGGAGTTTCTTTAAAAAATAAGACAAGCTTCTCAGTACCTAGCACCAAGTATGGTATTCACTCATGGTGTTTCTGATTGCTCTCTACAAAATTAAGTTTGTTTACTCCTAGTTTACCAAGATATTTTAAATATTTTCAATAATGAATTGTTTTATTTATACTAAATGTTCTAAGTCTGATCAGGTATTTTTTTAACTTCCATAGAGATTTTTGTTGCAATCAGTTACTTATTAATACAGACTCTTGAGTAGTATGTATATTTTCCCACATAAATACAAAGTTCCCTTTTTTAGGAAATGTATAAAATACACTTTTGTACATTATAGGTCTTTTCAAATTTTACCCTTTAAAATTTTCTTAATTCTCTTCACTATTACTAAATTTTTCATTTGTAAGACATATCACCACAGATTAATAACATTAATATTTGAAATCCATATACCTACAAAAAAGAAATATGTGCAGTTTTTAAAAAAATCTTTCACTTTGTTATCTTATTTATAATTTTGTGGAGTCACCACCTCCAATTAATTCTTTTAAATAATCTATTCCTATTTGTAGGATAAAAGATAAATGTAGTAAGGGAACAACAAATGCTCAGTCATCAGAACTGAAGATTTTATCTACAGAACTGAACTTTATTGGGAGGGAAAGTGGATACTGGTGGTGGGACACAGGCTCTCTGTTGATGGGAGTGGTACTCGAAAGACATATGCATGAAAAATATCACTAACACTATTGTAAATCCCAGTATCTCAATAAAACGGTTTTATAAATTAATAAGAAAAAAACATAGGCATTGGGTCAGCTTGCCTTACATGTAGCTGACATCGGTTTGAATCCCCACCACTACATAAGGTCCCCTGAGACCAACAGAGGTCACAAAGCTGGTAATAGCCCTGAAGCACTACTGTGTTGCACCCCAAAACCAAAAAAAAAATACCAAAAAAACCCATTAATGCTATTATAACCTTGTTACCTAAATTATAATTTTCTCAATTCTACTGTGGTCACAGAGATAATACAGAGGTCAGGCTCTTGTCTGTGCACAGCCAAGCCTAATCCAATACCCAGCACATCCCTGCTACCTCCAGAAGTGATCCCTGAGCACAAAGCCAGGAATAAACCCTGGGCACAGATGATGTGACCCAAACAAGAAAAGATTATTGTTATTTCAAAAAAAATGCCTCCCATTTTGTTGTACCTTTATAGTAGAAAAAATATATAATAACCTGGAAAACTAAGTAATCATTTAGACAGGAGTAGACCCTGAACACCATGAGCTATGGCCTAAAAAAAAAAAATTAGAAAAGAAAGAAAGGAAAACAAGCAAAAAGATGGCCTAAATGAAACAATTATAAACTTTCTTACTCCAAACCCAATCAGTGATTACTAAAAGAGAAAAGAGATGGGAAGTGTAGGACAAAGGGAATGCACTTCCTGCATGCCTATGGTGCACCTGTAAATCTTTTATCATATTATAATGCAATAATATTTCTGTTAAAAACATAATCAGGAAAAAGTGTGTTTTTAGGCACATAAGCCTGGATCAAATGGAAAGGGAGTTTATCAACAGCAACAGTATTCTATTAGCAATATTATTTAATAAGAAATTTAGGTAGACTAGAATTTAGTTTCTACTTTTCAACAGTTTTTATAGGGACGAGTCTTGCTGAATAGCATAAGATGCTTAATGTCTTTTTTCCCAAAATCAAAAACCACAAATACCAGTCTGGTGTGAATCAAACACATCTCAGCAGTTTTATAAGCAGTTCAAGATATCTGAGCAGACCAAACTGCCTTGTCCTGTCACCAAAGGTGAAAAAAAAATGGAATTAAATTCCACTCTCAAGAGTTTACTAAAAAACGGACAGAGTGTCTAAAAATTATGCAAAAGGACTACAAAAAAGAAACTGATGGGCATCTTTTTGGTCCCAAGAATAAAATCATAAACTAAACCCAAAGTACATTTGAAATAAGAACAACTTAGAGATTTGTTACAATAGACCAAAGACAAATGCATGAGATCCAAAACTAAATTGTCTACTCCTCTTAGAAACACAGAGATTTATCAAACAAGTCCCTCCTTTGGCTACTGAGATTAGTTGGAAACCAAAGTAGCCCCTCCTCTTTAAAAGCAGCTGCTCTTTCACTAAGCCATGAAATGTAATGTTAAAAGGACTTAATGAAGAGGTTACTATCTTTCCCCCCAGATGAATCTGCATTTTGGGAGTACATAAAGGATTTTGCCACATTTCTTATAGATAATGGAGAAAAGTCTGAATATTAATTTGCCCTTCAACACATGGATGAATCATTAACCTGAGAACCTGTCTTAGAAGGAGAAATATCATTCTACATTTTTGGCCATTTGATTATATTTTACTAGCAGCACCTGTCCGAGCATCTGTTCTTCGACAATAAGAAAATACCCAGCTTTACTCTTTACAGTTTTCCCTTTTAGTTTCAGCAGCTCCCTGAGCTGTAAGACAAGAAATAAATTAGTTTAAAACATAAGCTTGAGGTTCTGAAAAATAAGAGAAAGGACCCAAAGTGAGAGTGAAGAAGAGAGATACAAAGGACAAAATAAGCAATCGAAAGTCAAATCCAAGAGGAAACGAGGGTCTGGGGAGCTTTTCATCTCTAGATAACCAATTTAAATCTGTCATTGATATGTCCCCATTACATTGTTACTGGAAATTGCCACCATCTGACAGATACCCAGTGATGCTAAAATGTTGTTTTCTGGTCTACCTCTTGGGAAAATCTGAACCTATTTTCCTTCACTCCTCTACTACACAGTGGTCTTTCCCCAGGATTCCTTACCATATCTGATACTTAGATTCAAAGAAAAATTGTTGTAGATATAATGCATAACTACCCTCACCCTATAGGAAATGTGTCCTTCCCTCCAGAGAGTCATAATATTCTATTACAATCTTCTTATTCCTCTAAAAATTGTATGAAAAATGTTGTCTTATTGACAAGGTCGGCAAAACCCTCCACGACATTGAAGCCAAAGGTATCTTCAACGCTGACATGCCACTGGCCAAGCAAGTGAAAACAGAGATAAATAAATGGGACTATCTCAAACTAAGAAGCTTCTGCACCTCAAGAGAAACAGTGACCAAAGTACAAAGACAATCTACAGAATGGGAAAGGATATTTACGCAGTACCCATCCAATAAAGGGTTGATAACAAGGATATACAATGTACTAGTTGAACTCCACAAGAAGAAAACTGCCAACCCAATCAAAAAATGGGTGATGAAATGAACAGAAACTTTCCCAAAGAAGAAATCTGAATGGCTCAGAGGCACATGAGAAAATGTTCAACATCACTAATCATCAGGGAGATGCAGATCAAAACAACAAAGAGATATCATCTCACACCGCAGAGACTGGCCCACATCCCAAAAAACAAAAGCAACTCTGTTGGCTTGGATGTGGGGAGAAAGGGACTCTTCTTCACTGCTGGTGGGAATGCTGGCTGGTTCAGCCCTTTTGGAAAACAATATGGACGATTCTCAAAAAATTAGAAATTGAGCTTCCATTTGACCCAGCAATACCACTCCTGGGAACATATCCCGGAGAGGCAAAAAGGTATAGTAGAGATGGCATCTGTATTTCTATGTTCATTGCAGCACTGTTTACAATAGCCAGAATCTGGAAAAAACCAGAGTGCCCCAAAACAGATAACTGGTTAAAGAAACTGGTACATCTACACAATGGAATACTATGTAACTGTCAGAAAACATGAAGTCATGAATTTTGCATATAAATGGATCAACATGGAAAGTATCATGTTGAGTGAAATGAGTCAGAAAGAAAGAGACAGACATAGAAAGATTGCACTCATATGTGGAATATAATGTAACTGAGAAGTACAAGTTGGCAATGATGCAACTTCTGGCAGATATCTCTCTGGACTTACTTAGTAAAATACTAAAATACAGAAACCCAAAACCGAGAGGCCGCTAAGTGTGGTCACTCGACCTCATACCTCTTCATTCTCAGCAATGGAAAACAAATTATCTAGTGCTTCCTTTTCAGCAGGTCTGACTTTATGGGAGAGACTCTACAAACAATAATAGTGAGTTTTGTTGAAATATTGAATGTAATCAATGTGAAAGTAAAGTGAAATTTAGTAGTTACACAGGCGGGGGGCTAAGGATGGGGGGCTAGGGGCGTGGGGGGGGCTAGGGGTGTGGGGGTGCGGGGTGAAGCTATACGGGGATTCTTGGTGGTGGAATATGTGCACTGGTGAAGGGATGGGTGTTCGAGCATTGTATAACTGAGACTTAAACCTGAAAACTTTGTAAATTTCCACATGGTGACTCAATAAAAATTTTTTTTTAAAAAATGTTGTCTTCTTGACAAAGGCAGACTATCTGAGTTGCCTGTCACCTCTCTTCTAACTTAATTTCTCCTCACTTGGGGCTGGAGCGATAGCACAGCGGGTAGGGCATTTGCCTTGCACGCGGCCGACCCGGGTTCGATTCCCAGCATCCCATATGGTCCCCTGAGCACCGCCAGGGATAATTCCTGAGTGCAGAGCCAGGAGTAACCCCTGTGCAGAGCCAGGTGTGACCAAGAAAAAGCAAAAAAAAGAAAACAAAAAAAAAATTTCACCTCACTTAATAGGGTTCTTTTGATATGGCTCCTTGGTTGTTGTAGAAAATAAGACCAAAGCACAGAATCAAAACTAAAACCTGATTGATTTACTAGAATCATCCCTTCTATGACTGGAAACAACCATCTTTTTTGTTTTTTTTCCCTTTGTCAGGCAGCGTGGCGATTACTAAACAGGCTTGAACTCGGTGGCGTGGGGCAAGGGGGGAAAAAAAGAAAAGTTATGTAACAAACAGCAGGACTTAATATCTCTATATTCTTAGCAATAGAGAACTATCGAATGCTTCCTTGGCAATAGGACTGTCTTTTTCTTTTTGGGGGGAAACCCCAGCAACAATAATGAGTTATGTGTTGAAACATGGAATGTAATCGAGATAAAGCGTAAATGAAGTGAAACTTATCACTTACAAGGGTGGGGACTGGGGAGGTGGGAGGGGGCGGCAGGTATACTGGGGTGGTTGGTGATGGAATATGGGCACTGGTGAAGGGAAGGGTGTTTGAGTATTGTATAACTGACATAATCCTGAGAACTATGTAACCATCCACATGGTGATTCAATAAAATTACAAAAAAAAAAAAAAAAAGAATCATCCCTTCTAGGTCCTTTAGGACAGCAAAAGTATAGTATTTCTTTTATACGTAGTCACAATCTATGACTTTTTAAATAAATAATTTGTGGCAATCGAAGAAAGTAGAAGACAGGTTTTGTGATTATCAAGGGAAAGAATATATTATAGGAGAGGGTTGCAGTCAACATTGACGAACATTTGTTTATAAAGACTGTCCTATAAAGTGTCTATCTTCCAATAAAATGTTAAAGATTTATTAATTTTGTTCCTCTAGTAGGTATTTTACTTGGTCATCTGCTTATTATGAAGGATGATTTCTTTGTAATAGACAAATCACCAACACTTAGAATAGAAACTAAATGCCACTGAAATTGGTGGAATACTTCAAAATCCATTTCATTCCTAGGGTTCATTATCCTGAGGATTCCAGACAATTCCCACTAGAATCTGAGCTGTATGACTCAACAATCCATTAACATCTGAGTTTGTTGAACTGATAAGTGTATCATTCTGTTGGCAGGGGGTGGGGGGATATTGGAGGCCACACTGGCAATGCTCAGGGGTTACTTCTGGCTCTGTACTCAGGAATCACTCCTGGTGGTACACAGGGAACCATATGGGATGCTGGGGATCAAACCTGGATTGGTCACATGCAAAGCAAATGCACAGACCACTATACTGTTGATCTGGCCCCATATCATTTTTATAAATGCCAGAACATGGACACAGTTTTGTAATGAGCTAGCTGGTTTTTTCTCCACTGCTAGAAAGTATATGAATGTGCTAACTAAGCTTCCCTGCAGTTGTCTGGTTCAAAGCCAAGTGACAATGTACTTCAGTCCAAGGAGGACCCCATCATTCTATACTATGTCAGTTTGTGACTGTTTATAAGAATATAATTCCTCTATCTTTTTCTTTGGTATCTTTAATTTCATTAAAAAAAAAACACAACATTGTCTAAATACCACGGGGTAGGTGCTATTGTTATATTAAAGAGCAACCAGTCTTGGATAGCTCTGTATGCTTGTGACACTTTGAATTCAAGAAAGAATTTTGGGGACAAAAGGGATGAGTTGTCTCCATAATACTCAGGAAAGCCAACCCACCAACACGTGTCAAAATCAAAAAGACAAACAAACAAAAACACTGGTTCTGTAGAAATGTTCTTCTAGCACCAACAGTACAACTTCTATAGGAATAAAAAGGGTTTGTGTCCTCCCCCTTTCCTGCCCGTTGAAAACACTTCATTCTGACATTTCTGCTTACCAGATTTCTGAACATTTTATTCTATGCAAGCAGTTCTGTGACACCACATGTATGTCCTATAATACCTGAAAATAGTATTATTTTATAATTAATTACCAGTTAATTATAAAAGTATTTTCCTTCATCCCTCTCAGAGAGCCCGGCAAGCTACCGAGAGTATCCTGCCCACATGGCAGAGCCTGGCAAGCTCCCTGTGGTGTATTTGATATGCCAAAAATAGTAACACGGCTCACAATGGAGACGTTACTGGTGCCCATTTGAGCAAATCGATGAACAAGATGACAGTGCTACAGTGCTACAGTGTTATAAAAATATTTTATGGCTTCTTCCACCCAGATCCCGCATTTTCCAGTGGCTAGGCAGTCACATCCCCAAACTGCTTCAGGTACCGTATAATCCCATCAACGGCCAACATCCAGATACTATAAAACCAAGCTCCCAGAAGCAGCCACTCAACATCTTATAGCCTAGTTCTCCCTCTCGGAGAAACTGGCAAGCTACCGAGAGCTTCCTGCCCGCATAGGAGAGCCTGGCAAGCTCTCTATGGTGTATTCATATGCCAAATACAGTAACAATGATGGGTCTCATTCTCCTGAACCTGAAAGAGCCTCCAATGTGCACACTGGGGATGGTCGAGTAAAGAGAGACTACTAAAATCTCAGGGTGAATGGAGACGTTACTGGGCCCACTCGAGCAAGTCAACAGATAAACTTACAGATGTAAGAGAAATGTTGCTAGTGGGAGATGGGACACCCACTAGCAAAAAAGTAAAGTTCTCTCACTTATGTGAAGTGGAAAGGAGAGAGGAAGCAGCCTAGAGGTGGGTGTTTACCAATTCCCTCTTGATCCACCCTGGCCATTGAGAAAGTGCCTCGGGAAATCCAGGACTGATGAGAGTCAGGTATGAGCCCTTACACTGTACAGACTTCACATCTCACCAGCCCCACTACTAGGCAGTCAGATTACTCCTGGGTTCCACTTGTTCTGCCTGGCATGAGAGATGATCCCGGTCACCCGATTTCTCAGGAAGCTATGAAACCCAGGCTGAATAAGGGTTTCCCTCTATTTGAAAGTCAGTCCTAGACATTCCCCAGACTTTCCATTACCGAGACATTATCTAGACTTTATCCAGAAAGTCTGTGACTTTCCCTTACAGAAAAGAAGTTCAGAAGGGACCAGTAACAAAGTAAAACAACATTCTTAGGAAAGTAAATATAGGGAAGGAGAGAGGTAAAGATATGTGAAGAGGGAATATAGTCTTCTCCAGAGTGGAAATAAAGCCAAGTACATCTCCCGAGCAGGAATGTTACAGAAAGTCACATCAACTGAAAATCATGAGCAACTTTGTAACTGTATAGCTCATGGTAATGAAAAAAAAATGTAATTAAACAAAATTTTAAAAAAAGAAAGTGCACATCTCAGGCAGATGGTAGTCAATGGGCAGCTTTTCCTCTGCCAAGTTAGTTTACATAGTGTTCCCAAACTGCCTCCACCCCAGTCAGTTGCTAGGGTGGTTGCTAAGAGGAAGAGCTTGTAGCAGTTGATGGTCTGCTTGATGTTCTCTGATGACCTTTGTTCCCGAGGAGAGTCTTTATTCCCTGAGTGAAGCCACATCTCCTGTCCAGGAGCCACCCTTGCCCCTGCCCTAGAATTCTGCATCTCAATGGTTTGCCAGCCTCTGATATTGGTCTTTTGTGTCAAAGGTCTTCAGACCTTCATACCTTCAGGCTGTCTTAGGTCTCAGATAATGTTTGTCCCAACATATATTACTAAGGCCTCTTATCTTTCTACTAGCAACTGATGCCTAGAGTTAGGTATGAAAAAGTGATGTGACACTTTTTTTTTGTTTTTTAATTTTTTTATTTTATAAGGTAGTTCACAATATTTGATTACATTTAATACTCAAACACCAATCCCACCACATTACACCTTCCCACCACCATATTTGGCATGTTTCCATCCCAAGCCCTGATCCCTGTCCTAAAGCACAACCAAAATAATATATTTTGCATTGTCTGTTATGAAAAACCACTGAAAATGCTATAAAAAAAAGTATCCATAGAGGAAACAGTGTGAAGATTTTCCTATTTTGGCAGGGGATTTTAAGGCATTCTTTAGGATATTACTAACATGTTGTTAAAGGTTGAGTGATGTGAGCTTTCATATGTATATCTGAAAATATGTAGCTCTGTAGCACTGTCATCCCATTGTTTATCGATTTGTTCAAGCAGATACCAGTAATGTCTCCATTGTGAGATTGTTGTTACTGTTTTGGGCATATCAAATACACCATGGTTAGCTTGCCAGGCTCTTCCATGCAGGTGGGATACTCTCAGTAGCTTGCCGGGCTTTCCAAGAGGGATGGAGGAATCAAACCCGGGTCGGCCGTGTGCAAGGCAAACACCCTACTGCTGTGCTATCGCTCCAGTCTATCTGAAAATATGTGTATATGCATATATATATACATATATATATATATTTCCCTCTACGATTGGTTGGCTACTATTTGAACCCCCATCAAATGTGGTGTGGTACTCTTGGAGAATGGGTAGGGAGTATCTTATGATGTGTCTCGAGTGGTCCAGGAATACGTTCACTTGTGTGTGACACTCGGCCCAAGCATGTGGGGAGTGGCCTTAAGCATAGCAGCAGTTGGATTCTGGAGGTTTTCGGCTCCTGGGGCTGGGTGCTTTGGGCCAGGGAGGGCTCTCACTCACCCCCCTCTGGGGCACCTCGAGTGAAACAGCCTGGCGTGGGGTCTGGTGGCATGGCTATGGGAGATGTCATGTTGCTCCTCCCAGGAGAAAAAGCCATGTGATCTGAATGGTGGCTGATGATGAGATTATCTGGCATGACAGGAGGTGGCTTATGGATGTGACCCCTGGGTCACCAGAGACAGGGGTAACAGGCAGAGGGATGTGACACTTTCAATGCCCTTCTCAGGTGCCCTTCCTTCCCTATATCTCCTTGTGTCTGGTAACCTAGAACACCCTCAACCCCAAGCTTTGTGTATTTTTATGGGGAGCCTCAACATATACACATTATTAAACATGACCTCAGTCTCCGCCCCTCTCCATTCCTGGGGGTGGGGTGGAGCTGAAAGTTTCAACCTTCTAATGGAAGAACATTGACAGCCTCTCTGATCTGCAGTCTCCATCCAGGAGCTGCCTAAGAACTTCTGAAGAATGACCCCTGAAAACCAAGACATGCTTACCACGTGGGAAATTCCAAGGGAGTCAGGCCCTTAGCCAGGAACTAGCATCAAAGGTCAAATGTTAGAACTGGTGTAGGCAGGAAGATAGGGGTCCTGGTAATACATATATAACATTCTCTGATACCTAAACCAAAGCCTTCATGCCTTTGGATCAAAAGACCCATCTCAGGAGCCAGTAAACCACCAAGATACAGAATTACAGGCCAGATGTGCTAAGGTTTCTGAGAGAAGAGGTGCCGGGACCCTCAACACAGAGAAGCTCCACAACTGGAACAAAGATAATATGAAGATTAGCAAAAGAAGGCTACAAACTGCTTCAAGTTCTTCCCCTTGATGACCACCCTAGCAACAGGGTGGGGGGTGGGGGAGAGCAGAGGGCAGCTTGGGAAAACTATCCAATCTAACTTAGCAGAGGAAGAGGCATGCAGCGTATGGTACCCAGATCTTCCCTCTTGAGATGGTGCACTTTCTTACTTTTAAAGCACATTTGCCCATTCAAAAGATGGTTGTGTATATAGTCACCACTACAAAAAGTAATCCTACAAAGGCAATAGGTACTTTCAGAGAACACCTCTCATCCCAGTATTATTCACTTCTTTTATATATTTCCAATCTTTGTTTTTTTAGGTTAATTATTAATGTAAAAGTAAAAAAAAAACCCTTAACATGTCTGTTGTTTTGTGAGTTTGAAGGGAGGGATGAAGTGACTATAAAACTTTCAGAAAAAAAAAGTTTAAGTTAACATATTTCTTTAGAGTTCAGTAATTTTTTCCAACCTAAAATTCTTGTCAGTTTGTGTGATTCTTTATGAATGCCTAAGACTTCAGTCCACTTCCATCCAATGTAAATCTACTGCAAGAAATGAAAGTGATTGCTTTCATAGTTGAAGCCCACACCAAATCTAACAGGAAATGCCTGAGATGCTTACTCTTTCAGACTGCAATTGCTAACTAGACTCATTAGGGAGACTCTGCTTCCAGATTTGCCATGGAAACCTCTAGAGATACATATCTAGTATGTTAGTGGCATGCTGACATCACAGTTTGCTTCTTAAAAGAGGAGCAAGCAGAGGCAAGACTCACTAATTATCACTGTGAGGTTGAAATGATGCCTTGTACGGGGGTAGTGGGAACATACATGCTTACACATAGTTTGAATCACTGTCCAAGATGAAAGGAGGGACTGTTTCAACTTTGCATCTATTTTCAGGAAATGTGACTGCTGGAGCATTCTACTGACCTTTAATTTTTAGTTTATTATAGTCTATTGGCACTTTTTAATTTGTTATAGAGCTTCCAACTTTATTCTATTTCTTTTGTAAATGAATTACAAAACTTTTTGCTTATAATTAGAACACAAAGTTTCTATGTCTTTAATTTCAATTATTATTTCATCAGCCACTGAAATAGGAATGAATTACAACTATAGTGGAATGCTATAATGACAACTGGAGGGGGAAGTCAGGCTCTTTCAAATATATTGCATTATTTTTCAATAGCCCTTGAAGACAGAACGGCCACATAGGGAAATAAAATGTTATGGGATTAGTGATAATTTGAGAGTCATCTTCTTTGTCATACTCCTTGAATTAAAAAAAAAGAGTGACACTGATCATAGATTACATGTCAGAGAAACATGAAAGCAATGTGACATTAAAGAATGTGATTAAAGTGGAGGTTGGAACCAATATAGCTAAAAAGAAAGAACGTGTATTTCCCCCCTCCCAGGATAAAAAAATCTATATCAAAATCTGATTTAATTTATTCAGAAGCCTACCTAAAATCTATTCAAACACAGATTTTATAGCAAAAGATAAAACATCATCTAGGGAGGTAGCAGATAGAGTAATGCCTTCACTAAGAAAGGAACCGCCTGGGAGGGGCAACAAGATAGAAGCCAGAAAATACTTATGTACCTCAGTCCATAATTTTATACTAGGGGCCAGACATGAGTAGGTGTGAAAGGTGGGGTAATACCAATTTGCCAGAACCACAATCCTATGTTTACAGACCTGAAATAGGAAGCCATAACCCATAGAGTGTAAATAAATGTTAGAATTGCTGGCAAGTATAATATTGGCTATATCTCTCAATCTTGCTGATAAACTTGCTGAAACCTTGCCATAATGAAACTTATTCCCCTCACTAAAGATCCTGAGTAGCGTTCCACACTTTCCTATTAACTCTCCTAATACATAGCTGAACCAAGTGCTTCTTCATAGTAGACAGGCAGACCACACCCCAATCATCCCCCTCTTTACTGTCAGCAAGTAAGCCACATATTCAGAGGCAAAAGGTACCCTGTGGTCCTCCCAAAGCATCGCAAGTCTGCAAAAGGGCCCACTGCCTGATGTGCTTCCTTGCTGACCTGTAGCCAGTCTGGCTTTGTTCCCTGTCAAACCCTGAAAGTACCCTCCATCATCAGCCAGGGTTGAGATTGCAGCCTCTGGTCAAACTCACCCTCATAAAGATTCACCACAGTCCACTAAGGTCATGCTATCCTACTCCTGGACTGTGGCAGCTTTGTAGCTGCCACACAGAAGCACCTATGAACCCCCAAGTACTTCCCAGGCCCACCTTGCCTTTGTACATGACCAACACTTGTAAGTTCCAACCCCGCAGAATCACCTCTCAGGGTCAAATAATCTCAAAACTTGTGCCAGAGAGTTAACTAAAGTTAAATGGGACAGGAAGTACATTATTTTATATGGATTCATTAGGTATCAGTGGCCTGAATGCACCCTTCAAAAGATAAAGTGGCAACATGAATTAAAAAAAAAACAGAAAACAATCTTCTGATATCTTTAGGAGACACATTTTTTTTTAACTTTTTTCTGGGCCACGTTAGTTATTTTACTACTACTGCCATTAAGTATTTACTAAGTGTATACTTTGCAATGGATACTATATATAATATGGGGAATAAAAATAAGTACAATTTGTGACTTTCTTTCAACCCTACACACACATGTGAGCATGAAGCATTCTTTAGGACAGAGAAGGGAATTTGTCACACCTATGTAAGCATGTATGAAAATTAAATAATACGAGTTACATATAAATCTAGGAATTTCTTTAAAGAAAGATCTTGGTAGCTTTCCAAAGAGTAATCATGAACTTCCCAGAAGCCTCTACATAAGTTCTACACCAAGTAATTGGGTCAAAATAGAATCTCAACCCGATATAACCAATTAACTCTACAACAAACACATTAAGTTTTAGTACAAAGTTGAGCCATACAGTAAAATGATATAAAAAAATCTATACTTATGTTCTCTTCCTTGCTAATAGTTCACAGATGAATTTTATATGTAAAACATATTATATTGCTGGAAATTACCCAGAATGCACATCACACTTTTGACTACTAATTCTTAGGAACTTATTCAATAAGGGAGAGCCAAGTGACACAGGAAGAAGAGTGTCAACAGCTACAGGATTGACTTTTAAGTTAGTATACTATGCAATTTCTTGTCTTTAAGAACTTGAACTATGTATATAATGTGATTTATGAATATACAGTTTCTTAATTAAATTTTAACTTTAAAAGGTAAAAGTATAGATGTCATTAAATCATGTTAAAATGCAATGTTGAATATTTCCATGTTTGAGTAAATAGTTTGAATAATTTACTGACTACATATCTATTTGTTAATGTCCATTGATTATCATTCACTACATTACATTTATAGAGCTAATATTGGCATAGTTAAAATAAAGCAATGGTGCAAAGTAAGTTTCACTTCAAGGTCTGGGACTTGTGCCTTTGGATTGGGTCTTTGGTCTGAAAGGTCTGTGGGGCACGTACCAAACGGTCTGCAGCTTGTGGCTCTGGGCCTGGAAGCTTTGATGGGGATGGCAAGGCTGGGTGGGGAGTGTCTCCCTTCATTCCTTCCAAAGGTCTCACCACTTTCCTTCCCCCAGCAGGGTGCCCCACCCCACGTTGGGGTGTGGGAAGTCAGTTACAGGCATGGCCACAAGGCTGCAGAGCACCCTGCAGACAGGCCTGGGGCTTCCACCGCAGCCCCACGAGAGAACCTGCCTCTTAGTTGTGCAAAAGCACAAGCCTAGAAGCTGGAGATGAAATTTTGGATTTTTCCTAATAAAATAGTGGAGGCACCAGGTAGGATCCCAGGAAAGGAGGAAAGATGGGAGGGAGGGACAAAGAGAGGAAGGGAAAGAGGGAGTCACAACCCCCCGCCCCCAAGGTGCCACCTCATTTCCCTCCTGCAAAAATAAACTGCTTCCAGACCCAGCAGCATAATTTCAGGCGGATAGAGAAGATGAGGGTGAAGAATACTAGTCTGTTTTCTTGCAATTTCATACTCCTGTTTTCTTTCAATTGTCTTGTTTTGGTTGTCGGAATCTAACTTGTTAATAAAAGTATGGTTTTAAGTGTTAAAAAAATAATTGTTTTTCTTAGTGGGTCCCCTCAATAGTGGAATGGCTACAGCTGAAGACAGAATCAGTGAGCTTGAAGATGAGCTGCAGGAAACTTACAGGCAACAACAAGCAATGGGTAAAGACCTCAAAATATCTCTTAGGTGAATCAGAGACCCAGGGTATGATTTCAAGAGGAACAACATTAGAATCATCGGAGTACCAGAAGGACAGGGAGACAACCCCAATGAAAATGTCACAGATAAAAATATCATTGCCAAAAAGTTCCCAGGGGTGGAGAATACAGGCATCCAGATCCAAGGAGCCCGAAAAGTGACAGCTAAAAGAGACCCTAGCAAAAAGACTCCAAAACATATCATAGTCCGAATGATGGACTCCATGGATAGAGACACAATACTGCAAGCAGCAAGGTCAAAGAAGGAAATCACATACAAAGGAGCACCCCTTAGATTTACAGCAGACCTATAAGAGGAAACCCTCCAAGCCTGAAGACAGTGGTGGGATATAGTGAAAAAACTCAATGAAATGAACGTCTCACCAAGAATACTTTATCCGGCTAAACTCTCACTCAAACTCAAAGGAATGATACACTGTTTCATGGATAAACAATAGCTCAGGAACTTCATAAACTCAAAACCAAACTTAAAAAAAGGACTCAAGGGGCTACTGTAAGACAAGGAAAAATCCTACAGGTACAACAAACCCCTACAGAGAGATGGCACAAAACCCCATGACAATAATCTCTCTCAATGTCAATGGTCTAAATGCACCGATTAAGAGACACTGAGTAGCAACATGGATTCATAAACTAAACCCAACATTCTGCTGACTACATGACTATAAGAAACACAGCTGAACAGTCAGAGCAAACAAAGACTCAAAGTCAAAGGATGGAAAACAATTCTGCAAGTCAACAACTCCCTCAAAAAAGCTGGGGTGGCCATACTAGTATCTGACAACATAGATTTCAGGTTGAAAAAGATTAGAAGGGACAGTAAAGGTCATTTTTTACTAGTCAAGGGATATGTACAGCAGGAAGAAATCACACCCCTAAACATGTATGCACCTAATGAGGGTCCAGATAAATACTTAAAACAACTGCTAACAAATTTTAACAAGGACATTGCTAGCAACATAATAGTAGTTGAAGACTTCAACAATGCCCTATCACCTCTAGATAGATCAGCAAAATCAAAAGTCAGCAAGAAAACACTGGATTTGAAGGAGGAGATAGAAGAAAGAGAGCTAATAGATCTATTCAGGGCTTTGCATCCCAAAAAGAAAGAATACACATTTTTTTCCAGTGCACACAGAACATTTTCCAAAATAGACCATGTGCTGGGTCATAAAACATAAAACCTCAATAGAATCAGGAAGATAGAAATTGTATCAGCTACCTTTTCAGACCACAATGTGCTGAAGATAGAAGTCAACCACGCACAGACTGCTGGTGGGAATGTCAAATAGCTCAGCCCTTTTGGAAAATTGTATGGACGCTTCTCAAAAAATTAGAAATTGAGCTCCCATCTGACCCAGCACAACCACTTCTGGGAATATATCCCAAAGATGCAAAAATATATGGTAGAAATGACATCTACACTTATATGTTCATTGCAGCACTGTTTACAATACACAGAATCTGGGGGAAAAAAAAACCCGAATGCCTGAGAATAGATAACTAGTTAAAGAAACTTTGGTATGTCTACACAATGGAATACTATGAAGGTGTTAGAAAAGATGAAGTCATGAAATTTGCATACAGTTGGAGAAACATGGAAAGTATCATGTTAAGTGAAATGAGTCAGAAAGAGAGGGCCAGACATAGAAATATTGCACCCATTTGTGGAATATAAAGTAACAGAATGGAGACTAACACCTAAGAATAGTATAGATAAGTACCAGGAGGATTACTCCACAGCTTAGAGTCCGGCCTCGCATGCTGGGGGAAAAGGCAGCTTAGATAGAGAAGGGACCACCAAGTAAAGGGTGCTAGGAGGGCCCACTCGGGATGGGAGAGGCAGGCTGAAAGTAGACTATAGACTGAACATGATGGTCACTTAATACCTCTACCGTAAACCACAACACCCAAAAGGAGAGAGAGAGAAAGAGCAAAAGGGAATGCCCTCCCACAGAGGCGGGGCGGGGGGTGTGGTCAGGGGAGGCTGTGGGGAATGGGGTGGGGGTGGTGGGACACTCCTGGTATCTTTGGTGGTGGAAAATGGGCACTTGTGAAGGGATGGGCACTTTATCACTGTATGATTGAAATGCAAGCACGAAAGTTTGTTAAGTCTGTAACGGTACCCCATGGTGATTCATTAATAAAAAAAATAGAAAGAAAGAAAAATATTATTGTTTTTTTGTTTGTTTGGTTTTGGTTTTTGGCTTTCTTTGTTGTTTGTTAGTTTGTTTTTTGACAATCTGTTGTTGCATGCTGCCTGAAAATAACACTTTCATTAAGACATCCTCTGTGCTCCGGGTAGTGTGGGATTGCCCGCCAACAGTCAAAAGGAAACTTAGGTTCATGGATGTGTTTTTAAAAACAGCCAAAGTGGTTGGGTCAACAGCAGAAAGGAGTGTTCTGGAACCAGGACTCCCCAAGCCACATGTCCGAGAGCCAGGGGGCCCCCCGACCATCCTGCAGATGGAGCCTTTGCTCAGGCTGGCCTCCCTGATGGTGGAGGAAGCCCGGCACCATGCACTGCACCCCAGGCCCAGGCAGCTCCAGGATCCCCACCACAGATTCCCCACAAAGGGGACAGAGTCATCCCACGTGTGGAATCTTTGCATCACCTGGGGGCCATCCTGAAGGATAGGGCACCTCCCACTTCAAGCTAAGGAATGCTGGACCCAAAACAGCTGCCCAAATCACTTTGGGTTTGTTTTTTTATATAAATTAGTTCACAATATTTGATTACAGTTATATTCAAACACCAATCCCACCACCACTATACCTTCCCACCACCAAATTTGGGATGTTTCCATCCTAAGCCCCAATCCATGTCCCAGAACACAACCAAAATAATATATTTCACATTTTCTATTATGAAGAACTGCTGAACATGCTTACAAAAAGTGTTTAGTGCTTATATAGGAAACAGTGTGAAGATTGTTCTATTTTGGCGGGAGCCATTAAGACATTCTATAGGATATCACTAACATGTGGTTTGGGTGATGTGACCTTTGGTATATACATCTTAAAATATGTATATATGCATAAATATGTATTATTTCCTTTATGTTTTGTTGCCTACTATCTGAGCCCCATCGAATGTGGTGTGGTAATTATGGAGAATGGGTAGGGAGGGTCTTATTATATGTTTACTCATATTTGAGGCTCTGCCCGAGCGTGTGGGGAGTGGCCTTGAGTGTGGCAGTGGTTGGGTTCTGGAGGTGTTCAGCTGCCAGAGCTAAATCCCTTGGGGCGGGGAGGGCTCTTAACCGCCCCCCTCTGGGGCGCCCCATGTGAAACAGCCTGACGCGGAGTCCAGTGGCATGGCTATGATGCTCAAATCACTTTGATTCTACCCTCTCCATGGTGGAGAACGGGATGTCTTCAAAAATCCACTTCTCAGTTCAGGTGATTCATGTTTGCTGGGAATTATGACCCAGTGTTCCCTGCATTGTGATGTTCATCTCTGAGGTCCCCTGAATGAACAGTGTGAGCCCCCCTGTTTCAGAAACCAACTCTGCTGTGAAACAGAGGCCATGGACCCAGCTCGGGTGCTAGACTTGGAATCTCTCTTGAAAGGTGGTTCATCCCTTGATGTCACAAGTGGATCACCCAACCCTGAGGGCTTTCTAAACGGCCTGTACCATTCTCCTGCTGGTGCTCCTGGTTGTGCTGTGCTGAGAACTCAAGTGCCTTCCAGCCTGGATGCTTCACCCCAGTGTCCTCCCTGGCTCCCCCTCAGCCCAGTGCTCCAGGCACAGTTGGGTCTGGGACAGAGGAAGAACTTTCCCAGCCTCTCTCTTGCTCTCCAGCCTCCATCTGTCTCTCTCACCTGAGGTTGACCCTACAGCCCTCTCCTCAATCCTTGGCAGAATTTTTAAAGTAAACTTGTTCACGGTCTCTTGGTGGCTCCAGCTTGGGGGGGGGGGAAGTAGGGGGAGCGGGAGGGGGTTGACCAGAATCCTTTTAACCCAAGTCTAAACTGAGTTCACAGGGCTTGGGTGAAATTTTGGATTTGGAGGACAGAGGGTACTATTCTGAAAGATGGGGATAGAGGCTAAAAGAAAGAAAATTGAATGAAGAGTCTTGAGAGAGCATCTCCACCTGAGCACCTTCACCATGCTGGAAGGAACCCAGGAGGCTTTTCTTTGGGGTCTGTAAGGGAACAGCAAAATAACAACTTGGAGACAAGCAAATTCATCGGGGCTCCAATATAGGAAAATCTCAGCATATAAGCGAGTCACAGGAAAAGGTGACAAACACCTGAAGTATACTGCAAGGTTTCTGAACAAAGCACAGGACTCCCCTCCATGCTCACATACAAGTAGAGTTTCCACAGATTTCAAAGAAGTTTCACAATTCTTTGACAGAAAAGAAAAAAAAAACACGTGCATGAGAATGTGAGACTGAATTCTATTACACAGTCCTACAGACACATGTGAGCAAGAAATATTCTTTAGGATAGAGGAGGGAATTTGTCATACCAGTGTAAGCATGTCTGAAAAGCAAATAATATATTACATATAAATCTAAGAATTTCTTTGGATAAAGGTCTTGGTAGCTTTCCAGAGCATAATCATGTAAGTAAAATTCCCAGCAGCCTCTACATAGTAACACTAAGTAATTGGGTCAAAATAGAATGTAAGCCTGATGTAACCAATTAATTCAACAAAAAAACACACTAAATTTTAATACAAAGTTGAGCCATGTAGTCAATGATATTTTAAAAAAATCTGTATTTGTATTCTTTCTTGCTAATAGTTTGCATATGGATTTTATATATAAAACATATTATATTACTGGAAATGGCCTAGAATGCATAGCACACTTTTGACTAATAATTCTTAGGGACTTATTCAATAAGGTAGAGCCAACAGGAAGAAGAGTATCAGCAGTTACAGGATTGAATTTTAAGTCAGAATACTGTGCAATTTCTTTACTTTATAACTTGAATCATGAGTATAATTTATGACTGTATGCCTTCTTAAATTCTAAGCTTAAAAAGGTAAAAGTATAGGGGTCATTAAATTATGTTAAAATGAAATGTTGAATGTTTCCATGTTTTAAGTATTAGTTTTAATACATCATTGACTATACTTTAAATTTTATTGAATCACTGTGAGATAGTTACAAGCTTTCATATTTGGGTTACAATCTCACAATGGTCAAACATCCATCCCTCCACCAGTGCACATTCCCCACCACCAATATCGCAGGTATACCCCCCATTTCCCACCCTCCCCCTGCCTCTATGGCATACAATATTCCCCATACTCTCTCTCTACGTTTGGGCATTATAGTTTGCAACACAGACACTGAGAGGTCATCATGTTTGGTCCATTATCTACTTTTGGCATGCATCTCCCATCCCAACTGGTTCCTCCAGCCATCATTTTCTTAGTGATCCCTTCTCTATTCCATCTGCCTTCACCCCTCTGCTCATGAAGCAGGCTTCCAGCTATGGGGCAATCTCCCTGGCCCTTGTATCTACTATCCTTGGGTGTCAGCCTCATGTGATGCTACCCTACACTCCAGAAATGAGTGCAGAATTGACTATACTTCTATTTTGTGTTCATTATCACTTACATTCACTGAATTACATTTATAGTGCTGATAAATATTGCCACGGTTAAAATATTGATTCAAAATATGTTCTACATCAAAGTATCAAACTTACTTTATTAAAGTATTGAACCACATAGTAAACCCAAAACAAGCATGCATTGAAAGTATGGCAGTTTAAATGCAGAGTTAATAATATTTCATGTTGTAATTACTAGTTCTAGACAGTTTCTTAATTGTCAAAAATGATTTCAAAGACTGAGTTTCTGAATAAATAATAAAACATTTGGTTTAATATCACATTCAGCTTGGACAGTCTTGAGGATTCTAAATTCTTTGGAGTGCAAATAACTGGACTTCAAAGATAATAAGAAGGCAAACACACTTACCAGGGGCCTTCCTGTAGCCAGGGCCCATAACCAACAGGAAATGTGCTGAGAAGGAAACTGTGTTTACCTCTCCATGTCATTTCTTTATAAAAGCAGACAAATATCCTCCAGGTTCAGCTCACTGAACAGAATCATTCTTTAAAATACTGTAGAAGGCGCTATCCCTGGTAGAGTCAGCAAGTGAGTGGTTCAGAAGGAACGTAGGTATTTCCATGAGACGTCTTGTGGGGGAAGGCAGACAGAAGGACAGTTCTATAATTCCAGAAACTGTCCCATCTGCCACTGTTTTACTGAAAGTGATTTTAGGGGTAATTTCTACCAAATCTAGTAGATATCTTCATTTTGGTGAAATTATAAGGATTACCTGGATTTTGCTCACTACAAATAAAAATTCTATCACAGATGCCTCTGGACTTAGATACAATAAATATGTGGCAAATGGAAATGATATCTAGAATCTCAATACTATCTGTATTAATTATTTGAATTTCTTCATTTACATAAGTAAAAATATAGCAATCAATCATAACACACTGGCTTTTATTGATCTATTTTATGATAATTTCATTTGTCAGCCATTCAAGGATTTTTTTGAGCAAGTGATACGATGTAAAATTGTTATATGTGTGCCAACGGGGGCAGGCTAGAGAGACTATGAGGGAACTTGGGGACATTGGTGGAGGGAAGGGAAAATTGATGGTGGGATTGGTGTTGGAACGTTGTATGCCTGAATCAACACTGCTATGAACAACTCTGCAAAACATGGTGTCTTGATAAAAATTTAAAGTGAAAGTCATGTAGATGAAATTCAAATGTATATAGTTAGTCTCAGAAAGGCAATGAAAGATAAAGTAAAAGATGGCTACATAGGTTGGTTCTGACTTTAATTCTTTTTACTAAAGAGATCAGCTAGCAACTACCAAAAGACACCATTGAGAAAAATCTCAAAACTCACTAATGAGTTTGAAGCATTCCTCTGAAATAGAGGGATCACATTAAAGGAATATGGGCTTCAGGGGATTTTGACCACATTGCCCCCACCCCAGACCAGCAGAGTTCCACACTTAAGAGATCTATCATTGCAGGAAGTAAAGAAAACAAAAAGTGAGCTTATAGGAAGCTCCACTAGACTTATAGGAAAAATCCTTGGAAGCCCACAGAAGTGGGCGTTAAAGGAATCACTGGGGTGTTGTATGAGGCCCAAGCACCAGAGATGAGATAGAAGCAAAGAGGATAGAGCTTGAAGCAACCAGCACTTGCTTCTTTGCAGATATTTTTTCTTAACTAGTGCTTAAGTAGAGATCCCAACGAGCAGCTCAGCCCGTGTACAGAGCTGAATGTGCAATTGTTTCTGGACACAAAGTTTAGATAACAATTTCATTTGATCATCGGGGCTCCATCTGGGGTTCAGGACTAAAGCTCCAGGCCACATGGTAGCAGAGGAACTGAGCTGACCCTCCTTAGGTCCCCGCCCACCTAGAAGACTGTCATGCTCACAATTTGCCTTCAGGCGCTATCTTAGCGCGCCAACAGCCCTGGACAGAGACTCCAGATTGAATTCCAAAAAGTATTAGTGTCTTACAGAGATGTCTCTGGAACCCAACCATTTATAGTCTAGAAATTTACATTTACAATTGCCACTCGCGAGTTCTCATGATGTTCAAAATGAGCAACGGAAAATAAATTATCTGGAGTCTGCCCCTGATACTTGGGCTTGAATGGTGGTGGGAAAATTCGAGCAAAACATAATGCCCAAAATTAGAGAGAGAGTATTGGGGAAATTAACTGTCTGCCATAGAGACAGCGTGAGGACTGGGATGAGGGATGGGGAGGGATAGTGGGAACAACGGTCTTGGAAAGTGTGCACTGGTGGAGGGATAGGTGTTCCATCATTGTACGGCTGCATCTCAAACATGAAAGCTTTGTAACTCTTATCTCACGGTGATACAATAAAATTTAAAAGGTAATGTGGAGTTCCTGCCCAATTCAACCAGCTTAATCAATGGCTGAACAAATAGCAGTACTCCTACATCATTTAAAAAAAATTCATTTGATTTGGACTTCCAGCCAATATATCGTATTTACTATGAGGCCTATGCTATAGACCAGCATAGGTAAGAAGGCAAGTCAGCAGCACACCAACTGGGGTCACAGCCCTCCCTCATAACCAGTCTCTCATTACTGGGGATCCCAAACCAAGTCCATAGCCAGCCTTTGAACCCAACTGAAAAGCTCAGCAAACCATTTTGATTACTAAACATATGCTATAGCCACACTCACACACAATCATTGATCCCACACAATCAGACCCAACCTGGGAACCTAGAGAGCCTGCTGGGTTTGTGGGCTCAGACTACAGTCTCCAGACCTACTGTGCCAAGGACAGGAAACCTGGCCAGCAACTTGAACCAATTCAGTGTAAAACCTATAGCCCTGCCTCATCACAGGGCTAGATTCAAGAAAAATAATAAACATTAAAGTAGAAATAAGTTAAATGGACACACCTGGGCAGGCTCGGGCTGGGGCCGGAGCTCAGGCTCCGGCAGAGATTCGAGCCGGGTGGCCATGCCTCTGCACAGCCGCGTGAATGCCGAACGAGCAGGAACCAACCAGAGGCAGCTATAAGACTTGGGGTTCGGCGAGTGCTTGCAACCATGTATGCGGACTGTGAACTAAGCTTTTGCCCCATGCCGGCTAACGAGGAAATATCCTTCTCCTTGGTCTCTCCTCCGTCCCCGGCGAGAAGGCGTGGTATCCGACATTTTATGGGTCCTTTGAGCAGGTATGAACTTTGTGGCGCGGAAAAAAAAAAGTGTGCTTTGAAATTGAAACCGGGACACCTGGGCAGGCTCGGACCGGGGCCGGAGCTCGGGCTCCGGCCGAGATTCGACCCGGGTGGCCATGCCTCTGCACAGCCGCGTGAATGCCGAATGAGCAGGAACCAGAGGCAGCTATAAGACTTGGGGTTCCAAAGAGGGCTTGCAACCATGTATCCAGACTGTGAACTAAGCTTTTGCTCCATGCTGCTCCAGGAAGGGAAATGATTCAATTTCCAACTTTAATCTCCCTGGATTTAATTACTAAAATACAGAAATTGTAAACCGTGCAGCCGCTACCACGGCTGCGTGACTTTTTATCTCTTCTTTCTCATCAGTGGAAAACTCAATATCAAATATTTTCTTGTCAATAGGGCTGTATTCTTGGGGGATAAATTCCAACAAAAATAGTGGGTCTGTGTTGAAACTCCAACAACAATAGTGAGTTTTGTGTTGAAATATGGAATGTAATCAAGGTAAAGAGAAGAGTGAAATTTATCAGTTACCCAGGCGGGGATGGGGGGTGGGGGTAGGAGGCATACTGGGGTTTTTGGTGGTGGAATATGGGCACTGGTGAAGGGACGGGTGTTTGAACATTGTATAACTGAGACATAAGCCTGAGAACTTTGTAACATTTCACATGGTGATTCAATAAAATAAATAAATAAAAGAAATAAGTTAAATGGAAAACATTAGAAAGTATTAAAATCAAGAGTTGTTTCTTTGAAATGATCAAATTCACAGCACTTTAATTGGACTAACCATGATGAAAAAAGAGACAGAACTCAAAATAAAATTATAAATTAAAAACTAAGCATGATAACATACCACAGAAGAACAAGGGAGGAGAATGAAGAGACTTCGAGAGGCAAATTGGTATGTACAGATGTACAAACTGGATCACCTAGAATAAATGAATTCTAGAAATATACAACTTAACTAATACTTAAAAAAAAGCACCTAATCTCACATAAATAGTATGTTTAACCATACAATCATCACCACCACATAATCTTCACACTGTGTTTCTTATTAGTAATACTGGCACATTTCTTTTTTAAAAGTCTCACATAATGGCTGTGCTGCAGTTATTTTGAAAAAAAAAGAAAGCAAAAATCTACAATGATTGTAGTGTGCAATGTTAATCCAACCTGAATAATCAATATAAAAATAGATCAATAATCTTTAACTTCACAAAATAATTTTATAGGACCAAATGATTTTACTCAAGCATTTTTACCAAGTAAAGAAGACTTAATGCCAATTCTTCCAAACCTTTTAAAAATTAAGAGAAGGGAATAGTTCCAAATTCATCTTACAAGGTCAAAATTAGTCTAACGCCAGGTAAAGACAGACACTTCCAAAAAGAAAACTACTGTCCAACTCTAATAACAAAGTGCAAATATTGAATATTAACAAACCAAATTCTACAAAACTTTTAAAATATTATACATCATAATGATAGGGTATTAAACTGGAGGTACAAGGATAATTCAACATACACAAACAAATAAATGTAAATAAATAAATATGACTCATTACAAAAATTGAGTGAAAGAGAATAAAACATGATTTTCTTACTAGAGAAATGCATTAAACAAAACTCAACATCAAAAAGTCATATAAAAGAAATATATTTGCACTATTAAACAATATATATGACAAACCAGAAGCTAACATTATGAGCAATGGTTAAAAGAAAGCTATCTGTTCTTTTTTATTTTAATCAATTTCTTTTTTCTTTTTTGGCTTTTTGGGTCACACCCAGCAATGCTCAGGGGTTACTCCTGGCTCTGCACTCAGGAATTACTCCTGGCAGTGCTTGGGGGACCATACAGAGTGCTGGGAATCGAACCCAGGTTGGCTGCGTGCAAGGCAAACGCCCTAGTTACTGTATACTATTTCTCAGGCCAGAAAGCTATTTGTTTTAAGATCAGAAACAAGATTAAAATGTTACTTTTACAACAGCTTTTAAACATTTTAAGAAATCCTAGGCAAAAAGGAAATAATAAAAGAAATAAAAAGCAAACAAGTTAGAAAGAAAAAAGCAAAACTGTCACTGTGTGCAGGAGATATGAATTTATGCATAGAAAATTTAGGTTTCACACAAGAAAACTATTAGAACATAAATTCAGTACAGTGCAATTCTGAAAACAAGAAATTTGAAGAAGAAATATTTAAATATCTCATTAACTATAACATGGAAAATGATTTTAAAACAGGAACAAAATTAACAAAGGAGTAAAAATAGCTGTACACTGAAACTATAAAATGGGTGAAAAAATTAATAACACAGTTAAGCAGGTATACATTAATGGATTATAAGAATTGACATTATTTGTATCACCCCAAATTTTCTGTAGATTTAAAATAGTTACTGTCACAAGCTGGAGAGATAGTACAGCAGGTAAGGCACTTGCCTTCTATGCAGCTGACCATAGATGATGCTGATGTTTAGTCTTGATCCCAGCACCACATATGGTTCCCTGAGCCCAACAGGAGTGATCCCTGAGTCCAGAGCAAGGAGTAAGTTCTGAGCACCACTGGTTATAGCCCCAAAACTAAAAAAAAAAAAAAGAAAAATATCTTTAAAAATTTATATAGAAACACAAAGGATCCTGACTAGCAAAAGCAATCTTGAGAAATAACAACGATCTAGGCATCATATTTTCTGATTTTAAGCTATTTACAAATACCTACTAATAACATGTAGCACTGACATATAAACATTGATACACAATGGAACAAAATCAAAAACCTAAAAATTCAGTCAGGCAAATATGATTAACAAATATTTTACAAGAGAGATAAGACTATTTGAAGATAAAAGCTAATCTTGCCTGAACGGTGTTAAAAAAATGGATTACATAAAAAGAATTAAATTAGAATTATTCAACATGGAGACAGGTCGATAAACTGAAACTGATGCCTGCATAAGCTGACTCTGATCTATATTACATTCGATACAGACTGGAATATAAAATCAAGATTAATCACACTGATTCTGCAGACAAGGAAAATCCAGTTACACTCTTAAAGGAATTATCAGTGAAAAGCATTGCATTTGTTCTTTATAATTCTTGCTGTTGAACAGAAAGACTAAGCAGCACATTTGTGCAGCCTTGAATAAAACTGTGACCATGAAACAGGGCATATAAACCACAAAGGCATATAGACTTGACTCTGTCACTGTTGCCTGAAAAAGAGAAAACTGCAGCAGATCATTTAAAAATTTCATGTCGAATTATAAAGAAATGGACTTGCAAAAGAAGATTCAAAAGGAAAGAAAGAGATTTAGGATGCTGTCTTGTTAGCACCCAATGACTAGAAGTGGAAGCATGATAAAGGAGAAGGATATTTGACTTGTGTGTCAACAATGCCTTTCACAACAGTGGAGAAAATAAAGACCATAATGTTTAACTGAAAAGATGATAAGGGAATAAAGCAATTTTTGAAATATATGCACACACACACACTTAGTCTTATAAATTCAGGTAAGTAATTCTATTACTATTCTATTGCTTTTGTTTATGTATATTCAGAATAACATAGATGTCCTGACCTATAGTGAAAAACTATACATATGTGTGTATTATCATACCAGTCTAAATATAAATGAGTACACTCTGGAAATGAAGGCTAGAAAATTTTTTCTTATAAGTATATATAATTTTGTTCATTTTTATTGCAGATGGTTGTCATGTTGTTGATAAAACTACAAATATGTAAGCTATGACTGCCCATAATCCTCACTTTACTAATAAAATTGCTTTTTTCTGACTTTTTTGCCTACTAATGTTTAAAAGCATGAGTTCTTCTTCTAAATGCTGTTTTAGACTGTTCTTGTATGTCAGTATTACTTTTGTCAACCTGTATTATTGTAGCTGCTCATTCTACATGAAATCAAAAATGCATTGGCAAAAATTACCTGCAAGTTTAAAAAGAGTATTAAACTAGACCCCAATGTAACACTACTAAAAATATCTTGAAATGTTTTAAAGATTAAAAGTATATAAGATCTGAAACAATAAGACTCCAAGAATATATAGGGGAAAGTATTCCTGACATGGGATTTGGCAAAACCATCTTTCAATCTGTATAAAAAGTACAAGTAACAAATATAAGAATAGGTATTTGGGACTATAACAATAACTAAGAACACCTCAAAATCAACAGCAAAACAGTATCAATACAATTAACAAAATAGACAAAGAACCAAGTAGACATTTTCCACAAAGAACATAGGCAGAAGAGTCAGAGTAAGTCGATAAGATACCCTGTATCTCCAATCATCAGGGAAATAAAAATCAAAACCACAATATTATCTCATACCTGTGACAATGGCTATTACCAAAGTCACTGGCAAAGTAGAATGAAGAAAGGGGAACCCATAGGTGGAGAGAAAAATTGGGATAGCCAATAAGAAAGCCATATAAAGTTTCATCAAATATTAAAAATGAAACTCCTATACCATCTATCAATTCTACTTGTATGTACATACTTAAAAGCAATAAAATTACTATCTCCAATAAATATCAGTATCCCCATTTTTATTGAAGGATTATTTTAATACTCAAAACATGGAAACAAAGTGGACATTCTTTAATAGATAAATGGAAAAATTAACTGGTGTGTGTTTTATATATATATAATTAAATATTATTCTGTCATCTAAAAGTAAATTCTACCATTTGTGATAACATGAGTCAAGTCTGAGGAAACTCCATGAAGAGAATTAAATCATACAAGGAACGAAAGGATGGTATCACTAACATGTAGTCTAAAAATTATGAGTACATAAAACTAAATTAAAAAAAAACCACAAATCCAAGAATTGCTTGGAACCCCAAGCAAAACAAAGTAGTAAGTAATTCCTAAGAATGCATAGGCAGGAAAAAAACAATGAAAAAATATTTTAAGTAGCCAGAGGAAGAATGTTGCATTACTTTGTTTGCCAAAGAAATATTAGAAGGTAAAAGATAATGAAATGGCATCCTTAGAATGGTAAAATAGAGTAAATACCAACCTAGCATAATTCATTTCGCAACTATGTTCTTCAAAATTCAAAATGAGATACTTGATCTTTGAATCTTTTGTCTAGCAGACAGAAATATTGACCATCATATCTGAATTAAAAGAGGAGATAGAGAAATAGTACAACAGGCACCTAATCCAGGTTTGATCTGCAGCACCCAGATGGTCCCCTAGGGCCTACCAGAAGTGATCTCTGAGTGCAGAGCCAGGAGCAAGCCCTGAGGCCAGCTGGGTTTGGTGGGAAGGGAAGGTCACCCTTCTACTCTTCTGAATAGTAGACATTATTTGCATATCATACAACTGATACATAAAAAACTTACAAGGAGGGAGGCGATATGGAGAAGGGTGAAGTGTGCTGAATGTAGACTAGAGACTGAATACAATGCCCACTCAACATCTTTATTGCAAATCACAACACCTAATTAGAGAGAGAGAACAAAAGGGAAGACCCTGCCACAGTGGGGGGGGAGATGAGATTGTGGGGGTGGGAGGGATGCTGGGTTTATTGGTGGTGGAGAATGGGCACTAGTGAAGGGATGGGTCCTCAAACTTTGTATGAGGGAAACATGAGCACGAAAATGTATAAATCTGTAACTGTACCCTCACTGTGACTCACTAATAAATAAATTTTAAAAAATAAATAAAAAAAATAAAAGTGTAGCACATATCAACAACAACAACAACAACAAAAAACTTACAAGGAATTCAACAAACGCTGTTTTTTTTTTTTAATTTGAAAATAGACAGACTCTCCAAAGGAGACATGAAAATGGTCATGAAGATACAGGATGTGAAAAAATTTCATAATCTCTTATTACTAAATATGTATGACAACAAGATGGGATCTCGTACTTCGGAGACAAGTATTGTCCAAAAAACAAGAAACAGGTGCTAAGGGGTGGAGGTACTGAGTACAGGGGTTTTATCTGTGTTAATTCCTGACCTCCCAAACACTGCAGGTGTAGCCCTGATGACTCCCAGCAACACAGTTCCTGAGCAGCACCGAACCACCAACCAAAATTGGCCCACTATTACTAGTGGTGGCCCCCTGAGAGTCACTTGGGAACCTCATCAAAAATAGTCGAAACAAATGGAAAGAAGAAACCCTGTACACAATTGGTGAAAAATGTAAATATAGTCATTTTTGGAAACCAGTACAGAAATTCTTCAAAAATATTCATAGAGGGGCCTGAGAGATAGTCAAGCAGGTTAGCCATGTGCAATGTTAGTACAATACCTACCTGCTGTACTCAGTTTTCAGCCCCTAGTATCATATTTCTTAAAAAAAAAAAATGGAAGTTTTCATGCTTTCAAATATTCTGCAGAAACATGACTTCCATTTTAATCGCTTCAATATATTCAAACCAAGGCAAAAATATGTCGTTTCACATGTAAATTCCCTAAAACATAGGTTCCACTATCCCCCTTTTTTGCAAGTGCCAACCCTCATGGTGTTTGGGTGCCCCAGGGATTCTCGAAGTGATGTGGGCCTGACTGTGTGGTGCTCAGACACAAAGGTACACCAGCATGTGGTTGTCCTCTGGACAGGGTGTGGGAAGAACATACAATCCTAGGATGGAACTCAGGGCTTCACACGTGCTATACATTTTCACTCAAGCTACCTTCACAGCTCAAGTTTTCCCTTTGATCAATTATATTCCATAGTTAAGGACATCGCCCAGATGTCCCCAAGCTAATTATGAGAGAAAGCCAAGAAAGAGGAACATATAAATTCCAGGAAATAGGGGATTTGTCACATAAGGTGGAGAGTCTCCTGGGGGTGACAGGAAGTCATTCATGGACCCAGTAGGGAGTTCATCCAGATCAGAACAGAAGAGAGGTTCTCCTGGGAATGTTTCTGTCCTGCCTCCTCTCAAGGAAAAGGACAGGGAAAATTCTTTTTGATAAACTGGACCCATTTGAGAGAAAAATGGTTTTGAAAATGATAAAATGATCCTTTCCTCATATCAGAAACCTAAGAAAACTAAATGAAGAAAAGCAGAGTGAAACAAAGAAAGTCAACTGTTAACTCCACGAACCCCAAAGTTATGGGGAAAAAAGAAAGAAAGAATGTGAAGTTACCTGACTATCCTTTGCATCTGTGAATAATAATACCAATAGTCAAATTGATGGATATTGATGGAATCAAAATGATTTTGAAACAATCAGAGCATGAAGAAAAGGAGGCAGTTTTAAGAGCACTAATTGTTTTTTACCTTCTATGCCAAGAAGGTGGTAAATAAGACCTAAAACTGAAAAAAAAAAATTACCATTATAATCATTTAGAACTAGGATCAGAAATTACAAAGAAATGGCAAAAAGTATCTATGCTTCTTGGCTGTGTCTCAAAATTAAGAGTTGGAACAGAAGAGTGATGTTTTACATTATGATCTTTATCAAGATTCAACTTTTTTGTACAATATGTGTTTACAATTTGAATGATATTTGATTTCAAAAGGAAAAGGATGACATTTGTTTAACAGGCCCCCAAATAAAACTAAAGTCATTCGTATGACACAACACTTGAAGTGCTCTAAAATTAAAACCCTGTTTTTCTCTTTTTGATTCTTTTCAGAGGATTGACTAACTCAGGGGGAACATATCCATGAACTAGTAATTACTAGTAATTAATATCCCTTTTCCTTCTGTCCAGTTGCAAATCATTGTTGAGTAAGAGCAGAGACTGTCGAATTCATCCTACAGAGGTGAATAACTCATAATGTACCTTATAAAACCAAGGTGAAAATCTACACTTCTGTTCTAGTTCCCTTGTGTGACTAAACAAAAGGCATGAATAGCAATGTGACTGTCTGCAAAGCTGAATGTGGACCAGGTGCAAGGACAGATCATACTTCATGTCAGTGAATACACCAAGGATTTCATTGCTAAACAACTTCATTCTGCTGAAAAGAATTACCGCCACAAGAGGACATTTATTAGCAGAAGCAACTATGAATGAATGAAAATGCAACGGAAAGCAACACAGACATTTCCAAAATAGCTTTGGAAGACCATGACTCTTTGGAATTTATCCAAAAAAAAGCTTCTTCTCCTTACTTTTAGATTCTACCAGAAATGGTTTGCTGCTCTCTTTATTACACTGATTTTCTGGATGGCTACTAACAAAGACCTCTCCTTTGCTGTTTTCCTTCTGTCTGAAGACATTTTTAAGCAAATATTGACCCTATAGTGGTCAGAATGTCAGATTAATTCTGATATCAGATTAATTTATCAATAAGATGATATAATTCTAGATTAATTAATCTGATATCAGATTTATTTAGCATTGCAATTATTGTGGTTCTCATTCATGCTGTTGTAACAGAATTGACTCAATAACAAAAACATTTTTAGGCAAGAAAGCAAAGAGATTTAATTATTAAACCTTATGATGAACCGGAACTAGGCAATCACCTGAAATTGCACTCTGAATAGGGATACAGAGCACTTTTTATAGAAGTCTTTCTGGCAAAGTAATAAATTATTGGAAAAAAAGGAGAAGCACAAAGGAATGGAGTTTCCTGATGGGTTGCATCATGACAATACACTGAGATACACTGAGGCAGGAGGGCACAGCATGAACTTATACGGGGTCCTTGATGCTGGAAATCCTTATGGTGGATACATTCTGTGCTAGGTTCCATATAGACACTTACTTATTTACTCATTGTTTCCGTGACATGCTCCCCTTCCCGCCTAGGTAATCAGGGTGTTGGGTCATTCAGTTCTGTTCTGGTAAGCTTTATGATTTATGATTTTTTCATCTCTGCTGGGCTCCCAGAACAAGCTACTCAGAGCTCTGGCTTCTGGCTGCCTCCTGGTTATCTGCATTTAGGTACTTGCTTATGCTTCTAACTTTCCCACAATTATAACAATGCATCGAGGTATGGCATTTAATTCAAGAGGTAGAAGGAGAGCAGAGCAAAAACTGCCAATTCACCCCTGATATATCACATTTCCCCTTTTTCCAGGTGCCTATCGAATCATTGATATCTCATATTTATTTGCATAACTCTTCATTCTCCTTCAGCATAATAGAATTATTATGAGTATATATATATATACATATATATATATACATAAATTTAACCAAGGAAATTCACTGATGAATAACAAAAGAACTCAGGGCCCTATTAATTCAGTCAGCACCAACTAAAATGAGGGTACCAAAGAAATGAGGCCACTAGTCTTTTCAATTCAGTCCCAATCCTCAGGGCCAGTAACCACCATTCTATGTGCTAGCAGCAGGGCTAATGCAACAGCAAAGCCAGTGACTGCATACTGCCAAAGATGCAGAGCTAACAAACTGCAACGCATGGACCATGTGCATTCTGCACTGCGGGCCAACTGTTCCCAGGAGGTGAGTGAAATAGTGCTGGGACTTCTCTGGCATCCTAAAATCCTCAGGAGTGGATTTCTCAGCTTCAAAGTGGTGAATCCACTGGGATTCCTTTAGATCAACTTACTAGGACACACTTGTTTAACGAAGGCTCTAATTTACACAAAAGGGTAAATGACTGAAACTCTGCTTTCTCTCCTCGCTGCTGGTAATTTACTAATAACCACAATAGCAATGGATTAAGTTTACTTCTGATAAATGTCAATCATTTTGCATAAATATAGTAAGAAATTAGGGTTTCCTCTTACCTAAAATTTTAGATGAAACTTAAATGGTTTCTCTGGGCTCAGAGGTTAAAGGTTAGAGCAGGGTGGCTTTTTCTGGGGACATCTCATATTTCCCAGACCACAGGCCTCATGGGCTGGAGCAATAGCACAGCGGTTGGGCGTTCACCTTTCACGCGGCCAACCGAGGTTTGATTCCTCTGCCCCTCTCAGAGAGCCCGGCAAGCTACCGAGAGTATCGAGCCCATGCGGCAGAGCCTGGCAAGCTACCCGTGCAAATTGGTATGCCAAAAATCGTAACAATAAATCTCTCAATGAGAGACGTTACTGGTGCCCGCTCGAACAAATCGATGAGCAATGGGATGACAATTACAGTGACAGGCCTCATGCTAGTTTTGTTATAGCTTTTCCCAACTCCAGAGAGTCTTGTCAGTTGCTTTCGTTTGGCTCAGAACTTATCCTATAACAGCTTTCTTGACTAATTATATTTCTTGTGAGCCCTTAGGACCTCCGATGTCGAATCCAAAGTAGCTTAAGGTTTATCCTAGGTCCATTCAAGGTACTTGTTGGGAACCACCTTTTGAAGTGTTAAGAATAACAGTAATCCTACCTGGGAAGACATTTCTCTCGTGCCTGTACTCCAGGCGCCCCCTCAGACCCTGAACCACCCAAATAACCCAAGCGACATCCTGTCCGCCCCAGCTCCATCCTCCATCTCTGCTCCCAGTTTTCTCTCTCTCCCAGGTTTGTGCCCCCCCCCCCCCGACCTGGCACCACAACCACGTTGCAATAGGGGCATGGCCTCTGCAGAAGTGGGCGTGGCCTCTTCTGGGGTGGGCAGCCACGCTGCAGTTATTTTCCCCTTTCCTGACACTCTGATCCACATCTTCATTTCCATCACCTAATTCTGTGATGAATATCCTGACTACCTCAAACACATTAGGCCAATGTCCAGTAGTGTATTTAAATTGCACCAAAATACTGGCGTCACAAGAAGCTCTACAAATACAATATAAAATAACACATCCTCCAAGCGTCACCTTAGACCCTTCTACACTGCTAGTGGGAATGCCGACTGGTTCAGCCCCTTTGGAAAGCAATATGGACGACTCTTAAAAAATTAGAAATCGAGGGGCTGGAGAGATAGCACAGCGGGTAGGGCGTTTGCCTTGCACGCGGCCGACCCGGGTTCAAATCCCAGCATCCCATATGGTCCCCTGAGCACGGCCAGGGGTAATTCCTGAGTGCAGAGCCAGGAGTAACCCCTGTGCATCGCCAGGTGAGACCCAAAAAAGCAAAAAAAAAAAAAAAATTAGAAATCGAGCTCCCATTTGACCCAACAATACCACTGCTGGGAATATATCCCAGAGAAGCAAAAAAGTATAGTCAAAATGACATCTGCACTTATATGTTCATCACAGCACTGTTTACAATAACCAGAATCTGGAAAAAAAACGAGTGCCCTAGAACAGATGACTGGTTGAAGAAACTTTGGTACATCTATACAATGGAATACTATGCAGCAGTTAGAAAAAGGGAGGTCATGAATTTTGCATATAAGTGGATTGGCATGGAAAGTATGATGCTAAGTGAAATGAGTCAGAAAAAGAGAGATAGACATAGAAAGATTGCACTCATATGTGGAATATAGAATAACAGAGTAGGAGACTAACACCCAAGAATAGTAGAAATAAGTAACAGGAGGTTGACTCCATGGCTTGGAAGCTGGCCTCACATTCTGGGAAAAGGCAGCTCAGATAGAGAAGGGAACACCAAGCAAAATGTGGTTGGAGGCCATGCAGGGGAAGGGTGAAGCATGCTGAATGTAGACTAGAGACTGAACACAATGGCCACTCAACACCTTTATTGCAAACCACAACACCTAATTAGAGATAGAGAACAAAAGGGAATACCCTGCCACAGTGGCAGGGGAGGGTGGGGGGAGATGGGATTGGGTGGGTGGGAGGGATGCTGGGTTTATTTGTGGTGGAGAATGGGCACTGGTGAAGAGATGGGTTCTCAAACTTTGTATGAGGGAAACACGAGCACGAAAATGTATAAATCTGTAATTGTACCCTTACTGTGACTCACTAATAAATAAATTTTTTAAAAAAAGAAAAAAAAACAAAGCGTCACCTTAGAGACCTCACCTTAGCCACTGAGGAACACCTGTTAGAAAGGCGAAGCCCTATAAGAGGAAAAGGTGACCACCATTGACCAAGCTCCTGTTTTGCAGAATCCTTTTTTGCAACAAGAAGTGAATACTGATAGTAACCTGGAAGGTTTCACCACCATAGTTAGTAATACAAAACATGAAGAAGAAACAGTGAAAATCCCCACCACAAGGAGAAGATGATGAAAAGGATCCAGACACCTCAACAAGCATTACCCACAAATACGATGTGTCCGATGAAGAATTCAGAGATGAAATGTTGAAGATGTTTGATGAACTCAAAGAAACGTTTCAACAGATACCCAGTAAATTAAAGGAGGACATGAAAGAAACAATGGCACAGACTGCCAAGAAAATACAGGAGGAAATGAGAGCAGAAATAAGAAAGCTACAAAAAGAAGTGTCACAAAAAAAGGATTCTGTAGATGAAATAAAAAACTCAGTGGGTGCCCTCAATTATAGAAAGGCTACAGCCGAAGACAGAATCAGCGAACTTGAAGATGAGATACAGGAAGCATACAGGCAACAACAAGCAATGGGGAAAATATCAAAATAGCTCTTAGCAGAATCAGAAACCTAGGAGATGATTTCAAGAGAAAAACATTAGTATCATCAGAGTACCAGAAGGACAGGGAGACAACCCCAATGAAAATGCCACAGATAAAAATATCATTGCTGAAAACTTCCTAGAGCTGGAGAATGCAGGCCTCCAGATCTAAGGAGCCTGAAGAGTGCCAGCGAAAAGAGACCCTAGCAAAAAGACTCCAAGACATATCATAGTCTGAATGATGGATGCCACGGATAGAGACACAATACTGCAAGCAGCAAGGTCAAAGAAGGAATTCACATACAAAGGAGCACCCCTTAGATTTACAGCAGACCTATCAGAGGAAACCCTCCAAGCCCGAAGACAGTGGTGGGATATAGTGAAAAAACTCAATGAAATGAATGCCTAACCAAGAATACTTTATCCTGCTAAACTCTCACTCAAACTCAAAGGAACAATACACTATTTCATAGATAACCAATAGTTTAGGAACTTCATAGACTCAAAACCAAACTTAAAAGAAGGACTCAAGGGGTTACTGTAAGACAAGGAAAAACCCTATAAGCACAACAAAGCCTACAGAAAGATGGCACAAAACCCCGTGATAATAATCTCTCTCAATGTCAATGGTCAAAATGCATAAATGAAGAGACAAAGAGTGGCAAAATGGATTCAGAAACTAAACCCAACATTCTTCTACCTACAAGAAACACATCTGAATAGTCAGAGCAAACACAGACTCAAAGTCAAAGGATGGAAAACAATCCTGCAAGCAAACAACTCCCTCAAAAAAGCTGGGGTGGCCATACTAGTATCCAATAACATAGATTTCAGATTTAAAAAGATTAAAATGGACAGCAAAGGACATTTTTTTTACTAATCAGGGGATATGTACAGCAGGAAGAAATCACACTCTTAAACGTATACGCACCTAACGAGGGACCAGCTAAATACTTGAAACAACTGCTAACAGACTTCAACAAGCACATTTCTAGCAACACAATAGTAGTTGGAGAGTTCAATACTGCCCTATCACCTCTAGATAGATCAACAAGATTAAAACTCAGCAAGGAAACACTGGCTTTGAAGGAAGAGATAGAAGAGAGAGGGCTAATAGATCTATACAAGGCTCTGCATCCCCAAAAGAAAGAATACACACTTTTTTTCTAGTGCACACAGAGCATTTTCCAAAATAGACCACATGTTGGGTCACAAAACATACCTCAATAGAATCAGGAAGAAAGGAATTGTGTAAACTATCTTTTCAGACCACAATGCACTGAAGATAGAAGTTAATCACGCACAGACACGGAGAACCAAATCAAACACCAGCAAATTAAACAACTGAATGTTGAACAACAAGTGGGTCAGGAATGAAATTAAGGAAGAAATCAAAAGATACCTGGAAACAAATGAGAATGAAGACATGAGTTACCAGAACCTATGGGACGCAGCTAAAGCCGTGTTAAGGGGAAAATTTATAGCTCTGCAAACGTTCCTCCGGAAGGAAGAATGGGCCTACATAGACAACTTTACTTCGCAGCTCAAGATATTAGAAAAGGACCAACAAAAGGAGCTCAAACCAGGCAGGAGGAAAGAAATAACAAAACTTAAAGCAGAAATTAATGACACGGAAACCCAAAAATCAAAAGATCAATGAAACCAAGAGCTAGTACTTTGATAAAATAAGATTGATAAACCAAGTAAGAGAGAGAGAACCCTAACAAACTGAATCAGAAATGAAAGGGGAATATCACAACAGAAACTAAACAAATTCAAAAGATCATCAGAGACTACTATGAAAGTCTATATGCCATGAAACAAGAGAAGAAACTAGAAGAAATGGATAAATTCCTGGATTCCTATAATCTCTCAAATTTGAACAAAGAAGATCTGGAATACCTAAATAGACCTATTAATGTCGAAGAAATTGAAACTGTAATCAAAAGTTTTCCAAAGAACAAAAGGCCAGGTCCAGATGGATTCACTAGCAAATTCTTCCAAACATTTAAAGAGGACCTATTTCCAGCTCTTCTCAAGCTTTTCCAGGAAATTGAAGAAACAAAAACTCTTCCAAACAGTTTCTATGAGGCACATATCTCCCTAATACCAAAAGCAAACAAAGACACGACAAAAAAGAAAACTATAGGCCAATATCCTTGATGAACAGGCTGATATCCCTGAGGAAGCAAAGATCCTCAACAAAATATTAGCAAATAGAATACAGCAACTCATCAAAAAGATCATATACCACGACCAAGTGGGATTCATCCCAGGGATGCAAGGATGGTTTAATACTCGGAAATCAATCAACATAATCCATCATATCAACAAAAGTAAAGATAAAAACCAAATGATCATATCAATAGATGCAGAGAAAGCATGTGACAAGATCCAACACCTGTTTATAATGAAAACTTTCGCCAAAATGTTTATAGAAGGGACTTTCCTTAATATAGTCAAAGCCATCTACCACAAGTCTATGGCAAGCATCATCCTCAATGGGGGAAAAACTAAGAGCCCTCCCTTTAAGATCAGGGATGAGACAAGGATGCCCACTCTCCACTTCTGTTCCATATAGTACTGGAAGTACATGCAATAGTGGTTAGGCAAGTAAAAGATATTAAGAGCATTCAGGTATGGAAGGAAAAAATCAAGCTCACTATTCACAGATAATATGATACTATATTTAGAGAACCCTAAACTTCTACCAAGAAACTCCTAGAAATGATAAACTTGTATAGTAAAGTTGCAAGCTATAAAATCAGTACCCAAAAGTCACTGGCTTTCCTACGTGCAAATGATAAGAGAGAAGACAGTGACATGGAAAAAAGCAATCCCGTTTCCAATTATGCTTCAGAAAATCAAGTACCTCAGAATCAGCTTAATTATGGAGGTAAAGGACCTGTACAAAGAAAACTACAAAATGCTACTTCAAGAAATAGAAGAGCAAACGAGGAAATGGAAAGATATCCCCTGCTCATGGATTGGGAGAATTAACATTGTCAAAATGGCAATACTCCCCAAAGCATTGTACAAATTCAATGCTATCCCTATCCCTATATGAAAAAAAAAGCTTCTCATCACTAATCATCAGGGAGATGCATATCAAAACAACAATGAGATACCCATCTCATACCACAAAGACTGGCCCAAATCCGAAAAAACAAAAGCAACCAATGTTGGTGAGGATGTGGGGAGAAAGGGACTCTCTTTCACTGCTGATAGGAATGCTGACTGGTTCTGCCCTTTTGGAAAACAATATAGATGCTTCTCAAAAAATTAGAAATTGAGTTCCCATTTGACCCAGCAATACCACTTCTGGGAATATATCCCAGAGATGCAAAAAAAGTATAGTAGAAATGACATCTGCACTTATATGTTCATTTCAGCACTGTTTATAATAGCCAGAATCTGGAAAAAAACTCAAGCGCCTGAGAACAGATGACTGGTTGCTGAAACTTTGGTACATCTACACAATGAAATACTATGCAGCTGTTAGAAAAGATGAAGTCATAAAATTTGCATATAGTTGGAGCAACATGGAAAGTATCATGTTAAGTGAAATGAGTCAGAAAGAGAGGGATAGACATAGAAAGATTGCACTCATTTGTGGAATATAAAGTAACACAATGTGAGGCTAACACTCAAGAACAGTATAGATAAGTACCAGGAAGATTACTGCACAGCTTAGAAGCCGACCCCGAATGCTGGGGGAAAAGGCAGCTCTGATAGAGAAGGGACCACCAAGTAAAGGGTGCTAAGAGGGCCCATTTGGGATGGTAGATGCGGGCTGAAAGTAGACTACAGACCGAACATGATGGCCACTTAGTACCTTGACTGCAAACCACAACACCTAAAAGGACAGAGAGAGCAAAAGGGAATGCCCTGCCACAGAGGCCAGGTGGGGCGGAGGGGAGAAAAGGAGCGGGTGTTGGTAGGGATGCTGGGACCATTGATGGTAGAAAATGGGCACTGGTGGAGGGATGGGCACTCGAGTGAAACGCAAGCACAAAAGTTTGTAAGTCTGTACCTCATGGTGATTCACTAATAAAAAATTTTTTTAAAAGAATAAGGCCAATTATAGGGCTACCGAATCTTGATATAATGAATGCCCAGTTTTTTGTCAGAGACCATCACATATTAATATTTTGGAGTTAACTAACTCCTACATTTATTGCAAAGCATGTTATCTTCTTCGTGTGTCCATGAAAATAAAATATTGCCATGAAATAAAAACATAGAAAAGGCATAAATGATAGATAAAAGCAAATATCTCACTCACGATGTAGTCTTTCTAATTGCTTCAGGCAATTAATTTAAAGAGAAAAGTACTTTTAAATCACTTAAACAATGTGTAATCTCAACCCAAATTGTTAACATTTATACTCATCTTCAATAATATCTTCAGTCTCAAGTAAAATTCTATTTATTACATTTTTTTTTGGTTTTGGCCATGCCTGGCAATGCTCAGGAGTTTCTCCTGGCAGTGTTCAGGGAACCATATGGGATGCTGAGGATCAAATCCAAGTCAGATCGAACTTGCAAGGCAAGTTCCAGTACTATGGAATAATCTATTGTTCCAGCCCTAATTACTTTATAATTCTTAAAAGTCCAATTCTTATAACCTTATAAATGTTCACAAAACTTCCATAGAAGTTATTATAAACATTATTTAACTAAACATTTAATAACAATGACAAAATTGTCAAGAACAGTACAAAATTCAAACTAACATCTAGCATTAAGATTATTTAAAATCAGGACCATGTTGATGTAAATCCATGAGGTTATTCCAACACAGATAATGCCTTTACTTTTTTTTAACTTTAAAATTCTAAAATCTGCAGAATGTCCTAACCCTGTGCCAGGCTGTCTTCACCAGGCCACCTCCGAGGGGGGCAGGTTGAATTTCCCTCCCCAGTGAAGCAATAGCACAGCAGGTAGGGTGTTTGCTCGGCATGCAGCAGACCAGAGTTCGATTCTTCCGTCCCTCTGGGAGAGCCCAGCAAGCTACCAAGAGTATCCCAACCGCACGGCAGAGCCTGGCAAGTTACCCTTGGCATATTTGATATGCCAAAAATAGTAACAACAAGTCTCACAATGAAGACGTTGCTGGTGCCCGCTCCAGCAAATTGATGAACAACAGGATAACATGCTACAGTGCTACCCCAAGCAGAACCCCAGCAGCTGAAAACCTCCAGAACCCAGTCACAGCCGTGCTCAAGGCCACTCTCCACACACTCTGGTGAGCCTCACCCAAGAGAGGATGAGACTCACCCAAGAAGGGATGAACCTCACTCAAGAGCGGACAGGCAAATGGGGCTGGAGCGATAGCATAGCGGGTAGGACATTTGCCCTGCATGCACCGGACCCGGGTTTTATTCCCAGCACTCCATATGGTCCCCTGAGCACCGCCAGGAGTAATTCCTGAGTGCATGAGCCAGGGGTAACCTCTGAACATCGCTGGGTGTGACCCAAAAAGCAAAAGAGAGAGGGGGGCAGGCAGAAAAACCCAGGTATGCGGGAACTCATGACTGAGATCTCCTTGGATCAGGACTGGGACTCCTCCTCCCCAGTTTCCTTGTAGTTTGGCAGTCACACCCACAAGCTGCACCACCACCCCCCAACACACACCCCGCCACGCAACCTCTTACACTTTTTCTCACTTACTTATCAAAAGTATCATACATTTGTTTGGTTATAACATACTTGCTTGTATTCTCTTATATGGGCTTAAATGGCTCCAGAAACAAATAAAACAACTTTCACACACTTCCATCTTATTGTGGTGGGGAGGTGCTCGGTGGTGGGATTGGGGTTTGAATATTATCTGTAATGAACTATTGTGAACTACTTTTATGAAAATAAAATATATATATAAATAAAACATAAATAAAATAAATAACATTCTAAAATCAATCCATGTGATGTGATTTAGCTTAACTTCAATGTTTTCTCTGATGCACAGCATAGGCTTATAGTTTGAATTTATAACTTTAAAACAATTCTTGACCCGCCCTCAGTGCCATCTTGCCATAACCAGCAGTGAAGAATTTGGGCCACTCCGGCAGGCACCACTGGCTGGAGATTGTTCTGGATCCCAGACGGGGCCAACAACACCGGGGGGGGGGCCAGATGGAGAAGGTACAGCTGGTACGCCTTCTCCTGATGGAGCCCCAACGACACTGAGCAGCTACTAACACAGCTCCAGTATGCGGGACTGGGACACCTCCAAACATTTCCTGATACACAAAATATATACTCAGGAATGGCTCCACTACCCCTGAGCGTCCATTATCCCAGAGGCACAGAAACCAATCTCAGAATGCAGCGGCTGCTGGCAATTATAATCCTTTTGGTAAGGCAGCTCCTTGCAGAATGTCTCCAGACTGAGAACTAAGCCACGACCCCATGCCTTCCCTGGAGAGGAAAGGTTTTTCTCTCTCGCCTTTTCCTTGCTGGGGGGGAAGGGCGTGGCGACCGCCATATTATGAGGACCACTAATGAGAGATACAAGCTTGCAATGATCCAATTTCTGGAAGAAATTTCCCTGGACTTTGTTGCTAAAATACAGAAATCCAAAACCGCGCAGCCGCAATTGCAGCCGCGCGACTTCATATCTCTCCACAGCAGGTCTGTCTCTAGTGGGGAACTCCTAATAATAATAGTGAGTTTTTTGTTGAAATATCGAATGTAACCAAAGTAAAGAGAAAGTAAAGTGAAATTTATCAGTTACACAGGTAGGGGGAGGATGGATGGGAGGTATACTGGGGTTTTTTCAGTGGTGGAATATGTATTTCAGCATTGTATAACTGAAACTTAAGCCTGAAAGCATTGTAATATTCCACATAGTGATTCAATAATAAAATAAATAAATAAATAAAACAATTCTTGAAAATAACCTACCTTAGTTTGAAGGTCAAATAGCCCTAGTTTTTTTTTTTTATTTCATAGCCTTTTGTTAAAGGCCAATTTTCCTTGAGACAGGACTCTTCTACAAGAATATTTTAAATATTAAGTTCCCTTTTACCATAAAACATTTTGTTTTTCTAATATTCTCTATTCATAAAACATTCAGAACTTTGTGGCTCTTAAAATATCATCCTAACTTCATAAGCATAAGCAGCATGAGACAGCATAGAAACACTTCACTCTTCCCTGCTCTCAGTTGCCCTTCACAGCGGCACAAATGACTTTCCCCAGATTTTTGCTCCTGGAGACAGGCGCAATGCTGTTTCCTCCCTTTTATTTATTAAATGAAACCCCTTCTGTGAGGCACCCTTTTTGTGTTGTTGTGCCATAATATAAAAGCCTGGAAACAACGCTTCTTACTTCATTTACCAGATAACTGATAGCAGCTCGAATTGTAAAATAGCACAGGCATTCAGAGATTTGTTTTAAGAGCCACCTCTTCTCAAGTTCTAACACACGTGTAGACCAGATAACATTGGAAGATCAAAATAACAAAACCAAATTTCAAGTGTAACAACAGCCAAATCTCAAATATAGGCACAATCTTTCTGTAAATGACAAAAACAAACATTTAAATTACTTACAATTAAAGACCACATACTATATACTTGGCAAATATTTGCTTCATGTTTTAAATTTACCACAATACACTCTTTATCCTTAAAATGTTATAATTTTTGGAAAAACAGGTATGAAAGGTTTTAAATACTCACACAGTTTGTCATAAAACAAGCAACGATTTTACATTTATACATAGAATTTCTCTTAAGATCAAGACTAGGTTTAAGACCTGATAACAAACCTGACACAAAATAAAATTATCATCATATACTGCATGGACCAATATAGTGTGAAAAAGCTGATTATGATCATTTCCCACATTTCTTACTCAATTCTTTATTTTAGAAATCACACAAGTTGAAAAGGGAACTCTGTAGGCCCCTTCCCGAGTATGTAACAGGTGGGTTTGGGTTCCTCGGTTCTGTAGAACCTTATGATTTATGACCTGTTCATTGCTGCTGGGTTCCCAGAGGAGCCTTCACAGTTCCCTGTTCTGCTGCCTCCCTGGCTACCAGTTCCAAGCTCCTGCTCATGTTTTTAACCTTTTCATCACTGCAACAATATATCAAGATAAGGCATTTCTTAATTCAAAGGGAACAGGGACAGCTCGGAGGGGAAAACTGTCATTTTACCCTTACATGTCATAATTGAGGAATTAAAGAACAAAATGAAATTCTACTGAGCATCCTATTATTCCCTTTGTTTCTTATTTTGTTTGCCCCATACCTCATGATCAACACTGGTAATATCTACCATGAGACTTTTCCCTAATGGTCAAGTAAACTCATCAACTTTTGGATGCTCCAATTGCAAGGAGTTGAACCATATCTGGTGTATCTATTCCAAGGTACCAACAGCAGAACATTTCTCTTATTTTGAGAACCAGCCCAACACAGAAGGAGTAAGAGCAGTTCTATGGCAAACATCTAGCATTGTGTTTTTGGGGAAGAAACCAACGTGATCTCAATTTTATGGCGTTCTGCTATGTGGAATGTTTCTGAAGAGGATTATTTCCTTACAACACTTAGTGAGCCATCTCTGCAAATCTGATTCTCATCCTGCTGGCCTTGTTGGCGTGCCTTCTGAAATCTCAGGTGATTTCCATTCATTCTGCTCAAAAGCACAAGTGCTAATTGCCTTGCTCTGGATCCTCTTAGTGGGTGAAAACATTCCATCTGAGGTATGAGGGCCTAGTCTCAGGATTCTTGTTAATGTTAATAAGTAAATCTCTATAGTAAAATGTTGGCCAGAGTGAAATCATTCTCACAACATATGGAATCAAGATGGTCCTTCACACGCAGGCAGCAAATAACTGCATCCAAAAACTTATGTTTCATTTTCTTCTCAGCTCTGACTGGCTTTATGCCTCATGTATCTGCAAAGAGGGGGAAAGAATTTATTGCTTAGCAATTCTATTCATCAGTTTCTATTCGGCAAAACTGTGCTGTGTTTTCCTGTGTACAGAGATATTATCAAGGTATTTCCCCACCCATCACTGTCTGATGTAAAGGCAACATTTACTTGGAATGAGGCATGAAATTCAAACTATTGGGTGAAGCTGGACTTACAGGTGAAGCAGTTATGAACAATAACAAGTATGCTCTAAATGAAAAATGAATGACCAGAATGAAAGAATGCTATAGAAACTGAGGAAGATGTGGTAGACTTTGAGGGCAAGAAGGGTGATTGAAAAAAATGAGCTTTTAAGAAACTTTGAGATTAAATTAAATTAAGAAGGCAATATAATATAAATGTTCAAGAACAAACTGCCTGTCTTCAATTCCCATTACTGCCTCTTGTTGGTTCTATGGTCTTGAACAAGCTATTTTACATTGCTGAGCTTTAATCTGTATACTTATAAAAGTGATATTAAGTAATATTAAGCATGTTAAGGGATGTTAGAGGTTAAATTTAGTTAAAACATGTAAAGGACTTAGAATAATATCTAGAAGAGAACAAGTATTCCTTTTAGTTGTATTTTATTTTTGGTTGTATTGCTTTTTATTTTTATAATTAATCATTATTATTTTGAATTAAATAGGGAAGATATTCTTGGTAAAACAAATATTCCAATAAATTAATGAATGAATCATATGATGATGGTGATATGAAATACTTTGTCAGCAACATCAGTCACGTTTTCTGTTTGTTCCAAGCCTAGTAAATTGACCATTTAGATAGGTGAGAATTTAAGTGGGAAGATTTCACTTAAATTACAAATTGCTCATAGCTGAATTGAAAATTGTTGTTATTTTCTCAAAACATAAAAAGCGGAAGCATATGTCATTCATATAAAAGAGACAGTTCGCATATTTGTTTAATAATTTTAGCTCAATCAGACATGAAGACCCAGGTGCTTTGGATGGAGGCATTAGCGCAACACTAAAACACAAGAAAATGAAGTGCCAAACACTATGCATGATTTAGAATTCATTTCTCCAGTCATATGTAAATATATCATTTGCATAAACCACTTATATTAATGCTAATCAGGAGCAAAGGAGAAGCTATCACTTCTCTCCTGCATCAGAAACAGGAAATCAGAATTCACATTGCACCCACTGAAAATAAAGATAAGATCTTTCAAATTGTTGTGTTGATTAACTTTAATATTTGGTTGTAGTTCAAGAAATGTCTATTTAGTAAAGAGCATATATTGAGTGCTAGCCTTGACCTAAGTTGCTACTATTTGTTTATACATTTTTCATATGTTTTTATAACAAACCTAATAAGAAGATTCCGTTATTATCTCTGTTTTAACTGATAAAAAAATTGAGACTTCAAGAGAATGAACAAGTTCCCTTGTGCATCTCTTTGATTTCAAGCCCATAAAATCTGGTCGATATTAAGGTATTTGATCTAATCTACTAATATCACCTCCATTTGCTGATTCCCACTTTCATTCCTAGAAATGAAGCATCTCAGGAGCAGCTCTTTTTCTTTAAGTCAGGTGAAAAGTAATGTGTAAAAGAAATAGGAAAGGAATAGAATGATGGTAGTGGGAATACCACTGACTTATTGAGAGAAGTATAAAGGAGAAAATCCAATGCTTAAATTGTAGTTACACGCAGTTCTGTCCTAAGCAGCCATCAGCAAGATTATAAGGACCTGCACTATCTCAAGAAGTCACTGTCGCTGTCACTGTCATCCCATTGCTCATCGATTTGTTCAAGCGGGCACCAGTAACGTCTCTCATTGAGAGACTTATTGTTACTGTTTTTGGCATATCCAACACACACAGGTAGCTTGCCAGGCTCTGCCATGCAGGTTCCATACTCTCGGTAGCTTGCCAGGCTCTCTGAGAGGGGCGGAGGAATCGAACACGGGTCAACACATGAAAGGCGAACGCCCAACCTCTGTGCTATCTCTCCTAAAAGGAGAAAATGAGCAGCTTAAGAAATTGTTTTTAGCAGATGTTGAAGACCATTTAGAGGTTTAATACAAGGAAATATGTTGGTGCATTATCACAGCTGCATTTGCAGCTACCAGACCTCTCATACTCTACCCCAATGATGTATCAAGAGAGGCACACAATTGTTTGGGTTTATCATACATGTTTGTAATCTCCTATATAGGGCTTAATGGCTCCAGGATGAAATACAACATTCTTCACACACTTTCCTCTTATGGTGGTGGTATTGGTGTTTGAATATTAAATGTTATGAATTATTGTGAGCAACTTAATAAAAAATAAATTAAATTTTAAAAGTATGGGTTCATTATAGCCAAATGCATCTGATAATTGCTCATAGTAACAGAGCTCTTAAAATGTTTTATTTCAGGCAATCTGTAGGAGTAAGACATAGAAGTCAAGTGAATCAGCACAGAACATCTTGATTATTTTATTTTTGAGAGAAATATTTGTTTTCACCTTAAAGAGATTATTCAGAAATCTTGCATCTGCATTTGTACCATTTTACTGAGAATTGCTTCTTCCAATTGCACATACCACACACAAATGGATCCAACAAGGATTTTCATACTCCACCTACCTGGGTATCATACTGGTAACATGCTAGCTCACTAGAAAAGTTATTTTTATTGTTGTTTCCCACAAGCACAAGCAGCACTCACATAACAAGTGTCAAGAAACTCATTTCAAGTGAGTCGAAGTAATCAAAATCAAGTCCAACATGAGGAAAGAATTTTAAATATTCTAAGTATGACTATTTCCAGGAGCCAGTGATGATGAATCTCTTATTCATGGCCAGTATTTCATACATTGCACTACATTAGAGAAACCTGAGTCTTAAGTATGCCATAAATATTTCCTTTATGTACAGCCCAGTCTCGGGTTTTCTCATCCATTTTATCACGTCTTTTCCTAATATCCTTTTTCTCCAACTCTTCCTCCTTTATCTTACAGTATCCTCCCCCACTCTTTAGGCTTACTTGAGAGCTAAGGGTTGGAAAAAAATCCAAAGCATCTAAATTACAAGACAATAAAACTAACTTCTTGTGTCTTTCCCAGGAAATTAATAGTCAATGCATGCAAAGCAATGCACAAAACACTGAGTTTCCTATTGCTTGTAGAACCCTTAATTAGTTGATTTAATATCTGAGAAACAATTTTTTTACCCATGAATGGGAATAACAATGAATGCCTGACAGACAAATTAAAAAGTCATCCCATTATTTAATGATTCTCAACAGAAGTGTTTGTAAGATGCAGATTTGATAAGGCACAGTTCCCATGATAACCTGACAGGGAAGAAATGAGTAATTTAAACCTAGAGTCTGATCAAACTCAGGTCACTGCCTAATTTTTTCCCTGTCTGTTTTTCTAATAAGGTTTTATTGAAACACTGTTATTCTTGTTTGTTTATGATATTGTTTATAGCTGTTTCTGCACTGCATGGTCAAGTTGAACAATTGTGACAGGGACCCAATGGCCCATAAATATTTACAATCTGGCCCTTTAGATAAAAACTAATGTAGTTCTGGAAGATGTGTCTCATACATTAATTTGAGCAAAAATAAGCTCTCCACAAGTACACTCATCATGAAATGTGTATCTTCCAGTTCTGTGGTTAATATAGTATTAGTAGCTAACACTTGTCAAGTTTTTATATTCTGCTCAGCATATTTATATATGGAATTCATAGCAATATTTAGAAGCATATTTTTCTATACTTTTCCATATTTGAGATCTGAGGCAGAGAGAGGTTAATAAGCTTGTCCAAGATCACATAGTAAAGTCAGAAAAATGAAAACACTAATACAAAAATACTTCAAGTAGAAATACAAATTGAGTATTGTTATGCTTTGGCTAGTGTATTTGTTGTGATGTTGTGTTTATATCCTAAAGTTCTGGTCTGTTGTTTTGGGATTCCTGCTCTGCACTCAGAGATCACACCCCCCCGCCGCCCCCCCCCCCCACCGTGAGACCATATAGAGTGCCAGCAATCAAACCTGGATTGGTCATATGCAAGGCAAGTGCCCTACCCATTGTACCATCTCTCCGGCCCCTGGAAATGAAAAATCTTGCCTTTGACCTACTGACAGCTCTATCACCTGAGCCTTGTGAAGATTTCTTGATAAGAAAGGTTATGATAAATTATAAGAAATAAAATTTCTTATAAGAAATAAAATTTCTGTTTATTGTAAGCAGAAAATGTCTGTTTATTGTAAAATTTCTGTTATTGTAAACTTGGCGTTTGGGGCAGAAGTTCATGTCAGCCGCCACTGCTGCCTGAGGTGAGCAGCCAGCAGGGAGCGGGGAAGGGGTACAGGGGGAGCTGGGGGTCCTGGAGGCCGGACGGCCGCGAGTGGTCGCTCTGAGCGCCTTGAACCTCCGCGGTCTCGCAGCGGGTCGCTCCGTGACGGTGGCGGGGCGGCGGCCCTCCACGGGATGCCCGGAGCGCGTATTCACTGAGTTTAGGAAATAGGGAGCTTTGGCTGAGAGATCCTTAAAGACGCATAAGCAGAGTCGCTAGTCTCCCGGGTGGGCGCTGGCGTCATTCCCGGGACCCCACTGGGGGAGGCCTGAGCATACTCCGCCGGTGGAAGACCGGGCGGGCAGCGGAAGCACGTGGTCCACGAGAGCAGGAGTTTGAACAGAGAAGCTCGTCTCTAAAGTTAGAAACAGTGGAAAACAATGCAAGTTTTTCCTTTGTAAACGTATGTCATTGTGTTTTAGGGCCGCATCGGCCTTGTTCAGGTCTGAGTCGGGCTCTTCAGCTCAGGGATCCCTCCTGGGGTTGGGCCCCCCATGGGGTCTCAGAATGTGAGGCCAGCCCGCTCCCCGCTGACTTTTCCTCCAGCCCCAAAGAGAAAGTGTCAGAGCCAGATGGAGCCTCTGTGCCCCCCAGGCTGCGTGCAGCTACCACCATGTTAACACCATTGCTGGACACTTGCTGCCCCCATGGTGGTCACAGGGGTGGGGTGGGGGTACTCCAGGAGTGTCCCCAGCCTGGCACTTTGGTGGCCTCCTTTCATTCCTTCGGTTGTTTGCAGAGTCAGGGCTAAAGCATCAAATTTTCTCATCAAAAGGACCTGAGGGTACATTCTTCTAAATATTTTTTGAGCCACGTCCAGTACTGTTCTGGGGTCACTCCTGACTGCACTCGGGGATCTCTCCTGTTGGTAATCATGGGGTCCTATGGCATACTGGGGCGCAATCTGGGTCAAGTGCCTGCAAGGCAAACACCCTCCCAGTGTATTAGCCTCCTGCCTCTAGGGGAGTTGGGTGCGGGGGGCGCCATTCTTTGCGTGCTTGAGGCTCAAAAGCATTTGGTGGAGCATTTTGATTTTCACATATTTTAACACATTTAGTAGATTTTTGGGAGTCTGGGGAGTCTGTTTAGAGAACACAGACTGGAGGGGGATGCATCAGAATGGGTTTACTCCTCCTACTTCTGCACTTAGGCATCACTCCTTGCAGTGCTCGGGAAACTTTTGGGATGCCAGTATTGAAACGCAAGACAAGTACCTCACCCACTTTACTGTATCTTGAGCTCCTTTGTACAGGAAATTTTGAATTTACTATTTTTAATTGCTGGGATTTATTTTTAAACCCCAGCCACAGCCATGTTCAAGGCACCTCTCCACACGTTCGGACGAGCCTCACGCATGAAGGAACTGGCAGAGGAACCCAGGTGTGCAGGACCCAGGACTGAGATCTCCGAGCCTGCTTGGATTAGGACTGGGCCTCCTCCACCCAGATCCCCCATTTTACAGTAACTTGGCAGCCACACCCATAAACTGCCCCTGGCACCATGTAATCCCACCAAAGGCCATGATCCAGAGACTAAAGCAACACTCCCAGAAGCATTCGTGGCCACGTGATCTCTCACAGGTTCTCCTTCTCAGAGAGCCTGGCAAGGTAACAAGAGCATCCTGCCTGCACGGCAGAGCCTGGCAAGCTCTCCATGGCATATTCGATATGCCAAATACAGTAACAATGATGAGTCTCATTCCCCTTACTCTGAAAGAGCCTCCAGTGCGGCACCTCTAGGAAGAATGAGTAAAGACAGGCTGCTAAAGTCTCAGGGCAAGGACAAATGGAGATGTTACTGGTGCCCACTCAAGCAAATCAATAATCAACAGGATGACAGTGATACAGTGATTATAAACAGATCCAAGATCCATGACCTGAAGGCAGTAGTATCAATATCATATTCCATAATTAAAAGCTGTGCCTTTGTCTCCTTGTCTATACAAGGGAGATAATTACATTAACTACCTCACAGGTAAAGACATCTAGTACTTTTGGATATGCATGCTAATTATCACTGCATAATATTAGCTGTGATTATAAGGTAAGTGTATTTCTGTCTTAAAACATTGTATCCTCCAAAATAATAGTTTTTTCACTTTTACCATATACTTCTAGAATTGTGTACCTCACATGATGGCTTCATATTAAGTCTGGCTATGAAGTGGAATAAACCCATTAGTGAGTCGATGACTATTTATAAAAGTATCTATCCCATGCAAAAGATGGTGATGAAAACTGAGTATGCAAAGTAAGTATGTTACATAGCCTTGTACATTAGAGATGCTAGCCCGGGTATCAAGAGAATGGGATCTATTAAACCTGTATTAGGAAAACAAGCCAGTTCTTTCCTCCTTGTGTCTTTCCCTTGAATCTTCTTGACTTTATTTCAAAACACTTTTTGATCACCAAATATATGGAAGTCCTTATATGTTACACAGGTGTTTGACAATTTAACTCAACTTTAACACTTTCTTCCTGTTGATGCCATTAACTTCCTACAGGTTAAGGACTCAGTCCCATAAAACACCCCTATCACCTCCACTTTAAATGATAAGTAGTAGCCCCATATCTGACTGATTTGATGACTAACTGAAGGTTCCCATGATCCTCCTCAGTTTTCATTAACTTGCTAGAATCAATCAAAGAAGTCACAGAAAATAGAGGAAAACAGCTACCAGTTTATGAAAGGACATGGAAAAGGATACAGAGAAATAAACAGCCAGATGAAGAAATGCATACGGCAAGGTCTTGGAGAATCCCCAGTGCAGAGCTTCTGTCCGTGTGGGTGTCATTTCCCCGCCCCCACGTATGTATGTTCCTCCACCTTAGCATTCTCCATACCACATGCTTTTTTTTTTGAAATTTTTCCCCATTTTCAGCCCTTGTTTCTTCTCAAAAGAATGGGAAAAGATTTTAAAGTTCCAACCTTTAACCACTACTTAGTCCTTCTGGTGACTAATCCTCATTCAAATTCTCCTCTCTGCCCAGAGCTGAAGATATTCTCCTTCATCTTGAAAATTACAAGGGACTTATGAGAACTGTGATAGGAGACTGAGTCAAAAGACCAAATACTACAATGAAAGCTGTGCTTAGTGTTTTGGGTTTGTTTTTTGGGGGGTTATTTGTTTGTTTGTTTTGGCTTTTTGGGTCACACCTTGTGATGCTCAGAGTTTACTCCTGACTCTGCAGCCAGGAATTACTCCTGACAATGCTTAGAGGACCATATCAAGTGCCAGGGATTAAACCCTGATTGACTGCATGCAAAGTAAATGTCCTATCTGCTGTTCTATTGCCCTGGTCCCTGTTCTTAGTGTTTTTATCCCTTAAGAAATTACAAGTTTTTCAGGAGCTTTGCTTCAGGAACTGGGAACCAAAACTATCTGTAGCACTGCAGCACTGTCATCCCATTGTGTGTCAATTTGCTCAAGCCAGAACCAGTAACGTCTCCATTGTGAAACTTGTTGTTACTCTTTTTGGCATATCGAATACAGAACCTGGAGCTTGCCAGGTTCTGCCATGCATGCAGGATACTCTCGGTAGCTTTCCAGGCTCTCCGAGAGGAATGGAGGAATAAAAACCGGGTCAGCCACATGCAAGGCAAATGCCCTACCCGTTGTGCTATCGCTCCAGTCCAAAAACCATCTATATCTTCCATTATTTTATACTACCCGTGATTCAAACACAAAGTAAGAATATCCTCCAACACTCTTCCAAGAAAATGGAGGCAATCCAAACACCTTCAATACATAAGTCACAGATGTCTCTTTGTAATAGTTTCTGCCACCCCATTTGCCATTTGTGAAAATCCAGTGAGAGAAAGAGTTCCGTGAAGACTGCAGGGCTCATGTAAGGAAGGCCTAAGGGACAAGTAATAATATCAATTGTTGATACAAGTTGAGTGTACCAGAGAAATCCAATCATGTGATGGATCACAAAGTCTACCTGCTCATGTCATAAGATGAATACATCACACTTAGCGTTGGGTAAGGTGCAGTGGCTACTTCATATTGGAGATGTACATTTAGTCTCAAATCTAATGGCATTATTAGTACAGAAAAGTTAGTGAGAATAAAAAGGGGCTTAATTACGGGAGGGAGATAGCATGGGAATTGTCAATCTCTCAAATTTCCCAAAGAGGACATGGATTTGAAATATGTGCTGCACCTAAACTTGATCAGTTCATGGCTCTTGATCATACACAATCCTGAATGTGGGGCTATAAAGGAGGTTGAGGCAGGCCAGTTAAACTTTGAGTGACACCATGAAATGAGATGTTATAACCTCCACAGTTGTCAGATGATATAAAGGAGTATCAAATAGAGACAATGGAAGACCTAAAAAGCTAAGATCAAAGAATCACATGAAGACTATGCACCGCATAGATAAGAAAGACTTCAAATATTACAGCTAAGACATTTGAACAGACCAGTCACCAAGAATGAGCAGCAGGGAGGTTAAAGCTCACCCAAAGTCTTCCCTGAGGTCTAAAGAAATAATTGTGGCCCTGGAATCTGGAAATGGAATACAGATTCAGCACTGATACTTCCTATTCTCTGCATATTTTGGGTAGAAAAGCGTTGTCAGAACAATGGCTTGCAAACATGACTTTATAATGCATGTGTATGGAATTTTGTTTATGTGAGCTGCAAGAGAATTGTCATAGTGCCAGTATTTCTTATGGCATCCATAACTTATTATCTGGAAATATTTCCTATAAACTGAAACTCCAATCCACACGCAGGAAGCTGACTCAGAGTCAGGCCGACCTCTGGCAGTAATCTGGGGAGAACCACCTACTGCTGCAGAGTCAGACCGTCTCACAATGTGTATTTGGTTAAAATCATTTATTTTAACTTATGAATCCAAACTCTTTTCAGCTACACCCACGCTCCAGAATCCCTGTATGAACAACCCACGGCACCTCTGAATACTCAAAAGTTTCTAAAACAAAGTGAAAGGTGATGGTGGTGTGGGAGCAAAAGTATGTGCCTGAAGTTTTCCAATCTAATAATCCTAATAATCAGTAGATCTTATTATTTCTATTAAACCATTTTAAGTAAAATGTACCTTTAACATTCCTCCCCCTTTCTCTTCTATTCTCCATGAAGATGTCATGTGGACATTCATAGTAAGGGGATAAAAGGGAGATTAAGGGGATAAAAAGGTGTCAATGTGTGGGCTGGAATGATAGTACAGCTGGCAGGGAACTTGCCTTGCAAGTGTTCAACCAGGTTTGATCCCAGGCACCCCATGTGGTGCCCCAAGCCTGCAAGAATGAACCCTAAATGCAGAGCCAGGAGTAAGCCCTAAGCATCACCAGGTGTTGCCCCCAAATAAAATAAAACAAAACAAAAAGATATTGATGTGGCATAAGTTCCACATCCATACACTCAGGTTTTTATGCCAATCTATAGACTTCATTACAATGTGATCATTTGGGGGCCCAGATCCTCTAAAGGGTTTTAAGACAAATGAGGACATGTGTATTGAAATCTTCTTTAATCAATCATATTACACTGATTTTGCTCATGTGGGTTTCAATGCAACGAAACAAGCATTGCTCAATAGACAGAGCAGAGTAATGTCAAACTCAGTTATCATATGAGTTACAGTTCCCACTAGTTATTTAAGGCCCAGAAGAAAAAGTTCATGCACAATTGATGCCCTAAAATCCAGGAAACTGAGTCTGAGAGAAGAAAATTTAGAATAAAATTGTTTTTCATACTCAGAACTTATCTGATTTGAGCTTTCTGATGACTTAGAAACAAATATAAGGTTGGGTTTGCAAGGAGCTTGAAGATATTTACTGTCTGATTGTGGTAAAAGCCAGTATACAAGGTTAGGTTCAGACTGCCATCCTGACTTCAGCACAGTCTCATCCTCTTGTCATATACAACACTTAACCTTTTTAAGAGAAGAGCTTGCTTCAAGTTCTCACTTTGCTTAAGATCCACTGGTACAGCCACATCTACTGCCTTTTTACAGTTGTTCAGTCGCATTCCACGACAAATTCTAAAAGGTAGAATCTTGTACCATATATTTGATGGAGAAGGGCCCAGCTGTATTACACCTTTTTCTATTTCTTAAGATTTTAAATTACTTTGTACATTTCAAATTACTTTAAATTTCTATCTTAAACTATACTTGCCCAGATTATAACAATAATAGTTAATGTTTGTGAAATTCTTCCAGTGCTCATCATATTTGCATATGTAATTCATACAACATTTAGAAGTTGAGAACTGAGTCACCAAGAGGTTAATAGGTTTGTTTTGAGGTCAGAGAGCAAGTAAAAGTGGCAGAATGAGAAAAGAAAACCGGGCAGGCACATTACAGAACTACTTTCCTAATCAGATATAGATATGTAGATAAATAAATACATAATTAGAAATAGATATGAATGAATAGATGGGTGGATAATCACAAATATTAAACCTGAAAAATTCAAAGGAAGCAATATTTGTTTTTTGGTATTTTTTTAACAGTATAAATATTTATTTATTTATTTATTTTTATTAATTAGTAAGTTACATGAGGGTACAGTAACAGATTTACACGTTTTCATACTTGAGTTTCCCTCATACAATGTTCGAGCACCCCTTCCTCCACCAGTGTCCATTCTCCACCACAGTGAACCCAGTATCCCTCCCACCTCCCAATCCCATCCCCCATGCCCTTCCCTCCCCCCCTGCCTCTGTGGCAGGGCATTCCCTTTTGTTCTCTCTCTCTATCCTTTTGGGTGTTGTGGTCTGCAATAGGGGTATTGAGTGGCCATCGTGTTCAATCTATAGTCTACTTTCAGCACGCATCTCCCCTCCCAAGCGGGTCTTCCAACCAGAGCTTACTATATGTTCCCTTCTCTATCTGGACTGCCTTTTCCCCCAGCATGTGAGGCCAGCTTCCAAGCCATGGAGCCAACCTCCTGGTACTTATTTCTACTATTCGCGGATGTTAGTCTCCTACTCTGTTATTTTATATCCCACAGATGAGTGCAATCTTTCTATGTCTGTCTCTCTCTTTCTGACTCATTTCACTTAGAATGATACTTTCCAGGTTGATCCACTAATAGGCAAAATTCATGACTTTTTGGGTGACACCTAGCAATGTTCAGGGGTTGCTTCTTTCTTACGCACTCAGGAATTAAGCCTGGTGGTGCTCAGAGGACCATATGAGATGCTGGGAATCGAACCAGAGTCAGCCCTGTGCAAGGTAAATGCCCTACCCGCTGTGCTATGGTACCAGCCCAGGAAGCAATAATTATAAATAGACTCAAACTGTCATATGAAGGAGGAATTTAGAGACCATCTCATCCAATGGTTTTAAATTGCACAATTTTTTTTTCCAAGGACTTAGGAGGATAAGCAAGAGGATAGACAAGTCAGCAGGGACTACAGTGTCTCTTTCCCGCTCCCTAAACTATTGTGGATTCCTCTTTTTGGTGGATGTTCTGGGAATCTGTTGTGTCTTCTTTCTAGAAAGAATGATGATAGTTAGTTGATTTGAGAATCACTGTAACTCTCAAATATTTTCATCAAAATATAAGAATACTGAGGCCGGGGCTAGAGTACAGCGGGTAGGGTGTTTGCCTTGCACGCGACCGGCCCGGGTTCGATTCCCAGCATCCCATATGGTCCCCTGAGCACGGCCAGGAGTAATTCCTGAGTGCAAAGCCCAGAGTAACCCCTGTGCATCACCGGTTGTGACCCAAAAAGCCAAAAAAAAAAAAATACTGAGGTCCATTGTCAACTGGCTCATACAGCAAGATTATGTCCAAGTTGACTCAAGTACTCATTCTCCTAATGCATTGGAGCACCCAAATGTGATTTCAACATTCTTGTCATGTGCTTTTATTGAGGAAACAGACTTGTTTTCTTGAGGCAGGAGGACATCAATAAAGTTTGCCATGCTCTAACAAATAAGAAATCCTTTGATAATAAGGGAAACGTAGTGGGATAAACTTGCAAGAAATTTTTTTTCTTTTTTTTCTTTCTTGGTTTTGGAGACACACCCAAAGGTGCTCAGAGCATACTTCTGGCTCCGTGCTTAGGGATCACTTCTAATGGGACTACGAGCATCATATGGTGTGTGAGAATTGAACCCTGATGAAACCAATGCAAGGCAAGTGCCCCACCCACTGTACCATCTCTCTCTGAAAACTTTTAATTTTGTGGAGGTATGTGATTTACAGCACTATTAATGATCATTCCAGGCCCTCATCATTCCAGACCCAGCACTAGAGTGATCAATTCCCTCCATTTCATCCTGTCACCTAGTCCCATCGAGGATTTTTTCTTTGTCTTTGATTACTTTGGGTTGTTTTTGGTTTTGTTTTCTTGTGATGTACCTGAGTCTTGACTCGAATAAGAGAACTTATGGCTGAGCTCTAGTGTGCTGCTTTGACCCAGAGCAGAGCAGTAAGACCTTGAATTATTGATTCCAATGATCCATTAAAAATAGAAGATTGTGAGAAAATACAATTTTGGTTTCTTCCCTCATTTCCTGGCACAGACCTCCTTAAGAAGTCCTTATAAATTTCTTAGTGGTAAGAGTACTGGTATTCCCTTCTGCTCTCATGAGGTGAGTCTAAGAATGGGATTTGGGGATTTGGGAGTTCCTGATTCCTGGATTAAAAATGATCAATAAAAAAGTTCAAATCGCCCTTTCTGCCGCTCCACGAGCTCGACCCCGGAGGCAACTGAACTACTTTTGACACGAGCAGCTCCCCAAAAATGCCTCCAGACTGGGTGATCCAAAGCCACTGGCCCATGCGCCGCCAGCGGGGCAGGGTTTTTCTCTCCAGGCTTCTCCATCATATGAGCACCACAAAAGGGAAGTAAAAGCTTGCAGTGATGCAATTACTGGCAGAATTTTCCCTGGACTTCATATAAAAATACAGCAACCTAACACCTATTAATTGTCAGCAATGTGAAAAGGTTCCTTTTTAGCAGGTCTGACTGTGGGGGGAAACTCTGAACAATAATACTGAGTTTATTGCTGAAATATTGAAGGTAACCAAAGTAGCAGCTATTTCTCTAGACTGTGAACTAAGCCAAAGCCCCACGCTGGCCGAGGTGAAGAAATATCCTCCTTTCTCGGTTCTTTTCCCTTTTCTGGGAGAAACGCGGTGTAGCATCCACCATATTATGAGGTCTATTAAGCAGGCACGAACTTAGGGGCGCGGGAATGGGAGAGGAAAAAAAATTATGTACTTGGAACAGTGGGACTCTTGGGCAGTCTTGGGCTGATATCAGTGCATGCTCCACCGAGATTCGATCTGAATGACCACAGTTTTGTGTGGGCGGGCGGCTGCTATGCTGCTGAACAACCAGAATCTGGAGCCCAACTAGACTACTTCTGGTTCCAGAAACTACTTGCAGCCATGTCTCTAGACTGAACTAAGCCATAGCCCCATGCCAGCCGAGGACGGGAAATATCCTTTTTTTTTATCCTTTTTTCTCATCGGGCGGCATGGTGTCAGCCATAATATGAGGACTATTCATTAAGCAGGCATGAACTTGGTGGCATGGGAAGGAGGGGGAGAAAAAATTCTATGTACTTGAAACAGCGAGACTTCATATCTCTCCAGTCTCAGCAATGGAAAACTAATTATCGAATGCTGCATTGGCAGTAGGGCTATCTTTCTTGGGGGGAAAACTCCAACAATAGTGAATGTTGTGTTGAAATATGGAATGTAATCAAGGTAAAGTGAAAATGAAGTGAAATTTATCAACTAAGCAGGCAGGGATGAGGCGGTGGGGGTGAGAGGTATACTGGGGTCTTTGGTGGTGGAATATGGGCACTGGTGAAGGGATGGGTGTTTGAGTATTGTATAATTGAGACTTAAGCCTGAGAACTTTGTAACTTTCCACATGGTGATTCAATAAAATAATTTTTTTTTAAAAGTTCAAATCATTATGAGAAGCTTGAAATTTTCATCCCTCCACTTTGTGCGCGTGTGCGCACACACACACACACACACACACACCACCACCACCACCACCACCACCACCACCGCTGCTGCCGCCGCCACCACCACCACCACCAGCACCACCACTAGTACAATATCATGCCCATATTTCTCCAGAGAAGGGAGAGGACTAAAAAATGGAACTAATAACTGTTGTGCTTGCATGAGAAAACATCCATGAAAGTCCCAGTAGCACCGATTTAGGAAGGAGCACATCCCTGTAGGAGAGGGCTAACATACTCCAACTCCCTGGAGCAGTGCGTGCCGCCTGGTGACCTCTCTAGACCTTTCCTTGTTTGGCACTATCTGGCTTTTCATCCACCTACTAAGATAGAATATGTTTCATCTCATTTTATCTCATTTCTAGCAGTTTATTAAGAGATTTAATATTCCTTCTCACATCCCTTAATTAGTTGCTAGCTGTATTTCCCTATGTGCATGTGCGGTGAGTCACTCTAGTAAATTGCTTTAACCCGAGGTAAAAGTAGAGGGAACCTCCAAACTGTAGGCAAGTCAGAGAGAAGTTGTGAGTTCCTGGGTTCCTATTCCCAGTATTGACATTTGAAGCGCAGTGGGAGCAGTCCTGTAGGACTGAGCTTTTAAACTCTGTGATTGACAATATCTCAATCAAAGGAGGAGAACTCATGTTTCCTCATTTAAAGGTGAATCTTGATAGAATCAACTTACAGATTCAGAGACCTGTTTCTGTTGCAGGTCTATCTCACAGACAGATATTTTCATGACTTATTATTCGCAGATACTAGTGTCTCTCTCTCCTCTTTCTCATCTCTCTTCTCTTTCCTTCCCCCTTCCCTCTATCCTTCTCTTCCTTTTTCTCCCTCACCTACACAATATAATATCCACTTTTTAACTCTTAAGAAATTGCTCTAATAGAATAAAATTTTCACATCTATATAGGATTGCTTTGCTTCCCACTAAACAAGCTATGCACGTAGCAGGCAATCAATACATATTTATCAAATTAATGAATGAATTCAAATTCTAAGTAGAATGTCATCGTTGGCTTACATGGGAGATGGGCTGCAGTTCTAACCAGCACATTCCTTCCCTGTAAAGAAGTGGCAAATGTGGGATGCCAACCTATCTGAAGATTACTGAAAGATATGAAATTTTATTTGAAGAATGCAGAATCTTCAGAAAAGAAGGTTTAGGCTTCTTCATATGCTACTGTGTTGGACCTGTGGAGAAAAGCACAGAAGCACAGTGCCTGAATGTACTAGCCAAGGTCCCTCTTTCCTTGATAAGTAAGATTTAATGGAGCCTGCCCATTGTTACCCTCAATCTTCCTTCTGCTTGATTCTATGGTTAGTCACATCCATTCTGAGGTAGCTTTCTCACTAGTCAGGAGATGATTCTAACTCTTTTTCCCCACATTGCTCAAATCTGTTCTGGTCCTTAAAGTACCAATTTTAGGTTTTAAGCTTTCAATAGCAATGGTATTTCCCTCATGTATGTGTGCATGTGTCTTATTCTGAATTTAAGGAAAAGAAAGGAGGAGACGAAACAAGCAATAAAGTCTCTTGATAACCCACAGTCCATCTTATGCAAAATGAATTCCTTTTACTAATTTACTCTGAGTTTAGAATCCCATATAGATAAGAATTATATTCCTATTAAGATAAAATATCTTTTATAAACCATTAATATCTGTGACAGATAGACTATTATTTTTTAATTATAATTCAGTTTCATTTTCCAGCTCTTTGCACTCTTCTGAAAGTACATTTTTATATCCCTAATGGGACTCAAAGTATTTATTTTACTGCTATATTAAATATATAACAAATGCTGTATCAACAAACAAAAGGGCAGACTCACTAATGTTTAACAAGCTAGACAAAATAGACTCATTTAATAATTTCATGTTGCAAGGTCCTTCCTATAAAATCCAATCATCTATTCTTGTGTCTCAAACTTAATTCTTCATTCAACATGTGTCCAAATAGATGCACCTTACATCTAATCCTCTATTTTAACAAACTGTGACTAATATACGTGGGGTATACCATATTCTGAATAAAGGACTTTCCACTAAGAATATCAATCATTCTTCTTTTATAATAGGCAGAAATATAACCAAAATATCACAAAGGCGGTAGGATCTAGCAGAGGAACAAAGAGGCAAAAATCCTCTCCTGGATGCAATAGGGTAGAGGCCAGTGAAACTCTATCTGACATTGCCAACACTGGGATTTCTCCAAAAACAAATGAAAAGCCTACATAGAGCATGCATTCCAGGGATTATGAACTCATTTTGGATTATGCTTTTTAAAAAGGTTTACAGCTGCATTCAAAATATATCCAGCTTGTCTGCAGGTCTGGGGACTGAAACGAAGCCAGGAGACCCAGCTGGGAATGTACAGACAGGAATCAATTTAAGCCTTTCTGGCAGGACATGGGGTGGTTTGGTATAATTAATGTTAAGAAGGGATACCAGACCATGGAGAATTGGGTGTTTATCTTTCCTGAGTATTCAAGATATGATAAATTGATAGATAAAGGGATGTAGTAGACTCTTTAAAAAAGCCATTGTTCATGCTAGGTAGATGCAATGTGAGTCTAACCATAAAGACTTCATCAGAATAAATCAGGATTTGAAGGTTAAGGAAGTCCTGACTGTACTATTGAGAGGAGAAAGATCACCTGGGGTTTCAAGCAGGGACTTAGCAACAGAAATGAGAAGGCTTTCATTTCAAGTCACCTCAATATTGGCGAAACAGCAAAGCTCCCAAAGTTCTTAGCATTCTACGTGTTTCGTAGTAACTACTGCCAAGGGAGCTAATAAATGCACTTGGAGAACTATAATTCAAAAGTAAAAAATGATAGAGGAGGAGAATATTTAAAGCCTAAAATCGATTTTAAAAGTAACAAGTGAATTGATCTATAAATATAGTTATAATACAAGATATGCCTGTTCAGGTTATGAGAGCTCAGATTTATGTGGTGTTTCATGTAATATCCCTTCCTTTGGCTTCTGAACCTTTTCTCTCCATTAATAGGGACACATTTGGATTTCCTTCATCTCCTGACCACATTCAGTCATCTTTCCCGGTCATTTAGCTCATCTTGCATTAAATTCTCCTTTCCTGAGGAAGCTAATGTTTGACTAATTTACAGCAGCAAAATTATCTCAGGCATCATGCCATTTATGATGTAAAGTTGTCTACTGAGTTTGACTTCATTTTCATGATTTTTTTACTGCTTTCCTTTGATTTTTGCTTATTAATGAATGTTATGTGTTTGCTTGTTGTGTAGATGAGTTGGAGTTACACAATCATTCCCCACAGTGACAGACCATATTAGCATATGGTATATTACTTCAATATTGACAATTTGTGAGGCAGTATGTATGCTTTGCACATATAGATTAATCTTTGCATAACCTTAGTAGATCCTATTATTATCCCTATTTCTCTGATGAGGAGTTTAAAGCAGAAATTAGTTAACTTACTCAAGACTCTAACGTTAGTAAGTGGCAGAACTGGATGTTTTGTTTTTGAGTAGTCTTAAGTATATTCCATAAGAGATAAGCATTGTTTAGCAAGATCAAGTAAACAGCTATTCTCTAATTAATGAGGGAAAACACCTTGTCAGAGTCTAACTTATTTTAACAACTATTAAAATAATTGTGCACAATTTAATGACATCTTGTGCTGTTTTAATCTAACTGGATGTTAATTTGAGAGTTAAAAACAAATGACCTAACACAATATGTATGGAAACTTATTAGGTTTCTATAACTAAAAATTATAAATCACTGATTAAAAAAAAGTCCAAGGAAATGTAAATAGAGACATACATTCATACATAGGAAAACTCAAAATAAAATTTAGTTCCAAATTTACTATACATTTAGGAGAATATCTATCAAAGTCCTAGCAAGGTTTTTCATATAAACATAAAAATTTTATTCTAAAATTCACTGGAAAGGCAAAAAATAGTATAATTAAAACAAGTTTTATAAGGTGAGTAAAATGGGCAATTTTTTTTTATCCATTATGAAACCTGACTCCTCTAGCTACAATAATCCAGATAGTTCTGATGAAGAGAAAAACACACCATCAAGTGAAATAACAAAAAACAGAATGACTCACATAAATATGTCTAATTTTTGGAAAAATTGCAAAAGCAACTCAATGGTGAAAAAAAATCTTTGCGACCAATGTTGCTGGAGCAATTAGATAGCAATGGACCTGATAAGAAAGAAGAAATTTGATCTAAGCCTCATATATTATGTAAAAATTAACACAAAATAGATCACAGCCTTAAATGTAAAATTCTCCTAGAACCTAGAAGTAAGCAGAGAGCTTGAGGCCTCCCTTTTTGCTTGTTTCTACATATCTGTGCTTGCTTTTTTTTCCAGTCAGTAGAAGGCTGTGTGTTCTCTTGAACTTATATTTCCTCTCTTTCTCTCCTCTCACATCTTTCTACTCTTCTTTTGGGGGAGGGGGCGGGAGCATGGCAGCCTACGCCCTGCAGTTCTCAGGACTTACATCTGACTTTGAGCTTAAGGCAAGCCTCCAGGGACTGACATATGTGATGCCAGGGATTGAACTTAGGTTGGCCTTGCAAGGCAAGTACCCTACCCTCTGTACTGTCACTCTGGTACCTCCTCTGATATCTTTCTAAGCAAGTTTCATTCAATAAAAACTAGATTCTGCATTTGATTCTCAACACTGCAACAAACTAAAATTATAATTATTCTCTTTTGAGAAAAGAAAAGTTCTAAGGCAGGATTTGGGATAAGATGTAAAGTACATTAGGTCATGGGTTCCCATCCCTGAAGAATCCATAGCAACCTCAACATTTTGATACCTGAGAAAACAAGTTCTACTAATACCGAGGGAAAGCGTGTAAAGAAACAAGTCATCAAAATACAATACTCAGACTAGGAAATTGAAGTACATATTAAAATTTTGATTAAGGTCAAAAGCATATTAACTTTTTAGTAAAGTTTAAAAATTTTTTGTTTGGGAGCCACATCCAGAGGTGCTCAGGGATTAATTACTCTGTGTGCTGTGCTCTTGGCAGAACTCAGGGGACCATGGAGGGTGATGGAGATAGAGGTCAACTGCATGCAAGGCAAACAACTTACCCAACCTAATATCTTCCTATCCCCCTAAAAAAACATTTCTAAAAAATTAAATATTCACCATCAGCAAAAAATCACCTATAGGCTGTGTGGCTCTTCATTGCCATATATCTCCTAATGATCTAGAGGATATAATTACATAGAGACAAATCTAAATCAATATAAATATGTACTTATTAATTATAAATTAACAGTTTTTAAGAAGGGACCAAAGAGATAGTATAGAGATCAGGGCATACACCTCCATTATGGTAAACCCCAAGTTCCGTCTTGGCACTACATTCTTCCCTGGAAGCCTCAAGCACCGCCAGGGAGACCCAAGTCTGTTCTGTCAATGCAGGACCCACGCAGCCTCACATCCTTGTGTTCCCACATTAAACTGCCAGTTCAGTTGGCCAATAACCACCTAGAGGGCCCTGGATGGAGCCTTCTGAGCATGGCTTTTCCCTTCCCTCCAAAAGAAAGAAAAAAAGGAAGATGGCCTAGTTCCCACCAAAAGAGAGGAGCAGGGGGAGGGGGAGGTTTAAGATGAGAATGACTTCAAGTGTTTGCTAAATAATAATGTTGAAAAATATTAATCTCTGTATGAATACTACTAGGCTTTTAACAAATACCAGTTGAAAGACTTTACAGCCAAGTCTGAAGCCTATCGATTATCACCACTTTTCAAGCTCACGGGACTATAAAAATCAAAGAAAACTTGAACCAACTCAGAATGCTCTTTCAGAGCAAAAGGGAATGCCCTGCCACAGAGGTGGGGTGGGGCGGGGGGATGGGAAATGGGGTAGGGGGAGGGATACTGGGACCATTGGTGGTGGAGAATGGGCACTGGTGGAGAGATGGGTACTCGATCATTGTATGTCTGAAACGTTAGCACAAAAGTTTGTAAGTCTGTAGCTGTACCTCACAATGATTCATAATAATAATAATAATAGAATAAAATTTAAAATAATACTGCTGAAAAAAAAGAATGCTCTCTCAAAGACTTAGCATGTATGTGTCTGTTAAATAGACCACATTTTGTTTCCAGAAGGATGGTTTCAGCACTCATAATAATTTGAAACTAAAAATATTGAAACCATCTAGAGTCCATCTAGCTCTCCCATAAAATAAGAGTGATGTCCACTGAGGTGCTGTCTCAGAGCAGGGTGTTCCCCGTGAGAGCTCGGGAAGCAGGTGACAGTCCCATTCTTGGAGCCTCTGAACTGTGCACCTCTCACTGTACGCGTGACTTTGTGTAGTTTGTGCTGGTTCATGCTGTCCAGTCCTCACTCTGTTTCTTTGTCATACAATCCAAAGAGCTCCATATGGTGTCATTTTTGAAATGTTAATCAGAGTGGAGATTGTGATGCCAGTTAGGTTCCCAGCTGGTCTCTGTATTGGCTATTTCACAGACATTAGCCCTGTTTTGAATTAAACTAAATTAGAGAATAAAATGAGATATTGTCATGCAAAAGCAGGCAATATTATTTGACATCTGCACCATCTCTGAGAGCCCTATTGGGTGCTTATTTTAAAATATAACCTAAGAAAAAAAGAACATACACACAGAAACTGGTAGTGTATTGGTGTAACATGTTCGCATTTAATCATAATAATAAATGGTACAGTAACAATAACAGGTCTCATTCCCCTGACCCTAAAGAGTCTCCAATCGTTGGCAAAGATGAGTAAGGAAAGACTGCTAAAATCTCAGGGCTGGGACGAATGGAGACATTATTTGCACCCGCTCGAGTAAATCGATGAACAACGGGATGACAGTGATACAGTGATACAGTAAATAAATGGTACTTAGAGAAACAACACAGATATTTTCTTCCACATCCTTTAGTTACTTGGGTCAGAGATTGGGGTAGAAAACAACTTTCTAAAGACACTTCAAACCCAAATTTAAGTTTTGCTTTGCTAAACTGAAACAGCCATTTATTTATATATGTCTGGTTCAGAAATACTTGAAATCAGAGAGATGACTAAAATAATTAACCCTGGCTTTACATCATAAATTAACATATAAGTCCTGGAAGTAACCTTGATAATAACCACATGGGATTTGGAATAACTAAGCAATCCTTATTCTCCTCTGGCTTCAGACTATCCTTTCCCTGAGAATAATTGTCCATGGCAGAGAAAGTGTGGGTGTGCATGTTACCATGGTACCAGAATGGTTCACATGCACAAATGTATAAGCACTTACTTTCTGGAAAGTCAGAAAATATCAAAATTCCTCTCTGTAGCTTACACTGGTGGTGACCTTGAAAAGGACAGACAGAACTTGGGGGCCAAAATCTCCTCCCGATGGCCATGCCTCTCTTACAGATTTTCTGCAGCATTTAGGAAATCAGCGATCACTAAAAACCCTTTTGTAGTAGAGAGTCTAATTCTGTCTTAAACCCCCAGACTTTGAAAAAAGATAATTGTGAAGAGAGATATGGGTCCATGGTGGTTTCCTCTCAGATGAGTGAGAGTCTGCAGGATTTGAAGAGGCTTTGACAATGGGGAAAAGACCCAAGACCAGGTGGAGAAGGGTAAGTTCTGGAAAGACTGCTTCTGATGCCTTTCACATTTTATTTTTTAACTTATTTTTGATTGTTTAGTTTTTGGTTTGGATCACACCCAGTGATGCTCAGAGCTTGGTCCTAACTCTGCACTTAGGAACTACTTCTGGTGGTGCTGGGGGATCATACAGGATGCCAAGGATCCAACTGTTTGGCCACATGAGAGCCCTACCCACTGTATATAGCTCTGGCCCCTGAAGTCTTTCACATTTTAGAGAATTTCTCTAGGAATATTTCTTTTCCAGTGTAGTGTTAAATGTTTTTGCATGTAATTCCCTTGTATGTGACCCGAACTTTGAGAAATATGGAGTGCCCTCTCTCACTGGGGTGTTCTGGGGTTTAAAGAGATGAGGTGGGTTTCTCCCCCTTGCCATTCCGTGTTCTTCCACCTGCTTACCAAACCTGACTCCAATCAGTGAGGCCTGTTCTCCTAACTGCCAGGGCCCAGCTGAAGAGAAGTGGCTAGAAACTGTTATGGACAAGTATTTGTTGTGTTTCCCCAAACCTATGTATTGAAATCCTAATACCACCACTATCCCCTCAGCCCCCACACCCCACAATGCCCCCAACAAACACACACACACACCACACACACACACACACACACACCACGCACACAATGTAGTGGTAGAGGAGATAGAGCCTTGGGAAGCGGTGATTAGGGTTAAATGAGAGCATGAGAATAGGACCTTTATGATGAAAATTGTATTCTGAAAAGAGGAGATGAGATGAAAGGATTGTCGCTCTTCTCCTAGTGATTTATATTAGTCTAATGGCTAATTCTCCTCATTTCTAATGCCAGTCATTTCCAATGCTAGTCACCTGTTTCATGTATATCCTTTCCCCAAAGATCTCATGGAACTAGATAAATGAGTACAGGTTTCTTAACAAAACATGTGCAGTCATGTTAGTGTGGATTCTGGGAAGCTAAGAAAGTTATTAACCAGGAATTATCAACCATTCTGGGATGATAATGTGGGAGACTGGTAGGAAGTTCCAAATTTTGGTTTGGGCATTTATCTCAACTCTCTCTGTATCTACCTTCTCATCAGACTAATTGTCTTCCTGAAAATCCATGATGCAGTTAGGGACCCCATATGTCCAGGAAGAGTTTTAATGGAAAATGCACCCATATGGAAACACAGTAACAAACCATCAAGGAACACATATATTATGATAACCTTCATTCATTCAGTAAACCAGCAAAAGTATGTCACAGAAAATTTAAATGACTAAACACTAACCTTTTCCCATTTTAAATAATATTCTGTAATGACCTTAAATGAAACAGAAAATTAGAAATCTGTGAGATGAAGAAAAGGACAAATTGAAGTACTCAGACATGGTATGAAGTCAGCAAGAAGTTAATAGTTATTTCTGTTTATTTCACTGATAAAAAGAAAATAAGTTGCATAAGTTCTTTATTACAATATTCCAGTTTGAGTCATATGCTTATAATTATCTAAGTGATCTTTGGCTATTATAAATAATGTTACATACAAGAAGAATGTAGATATATCTGTATTGAGTCCTGGTTTTCATTTCTTTGCAGAAAAATACACGCAGAAGTAGAATTGACATAAAATATAGGAACTCAATGTTTAGTTTTTGGAGAAACTAATGTTTTGTTTTTCACAATGGTTTCACTAACAATGCATAAAATTTCTCTTATATTTGCACCAACAGTACGCAAATTTTCTCCAGGTTGTGACTAACACTTGTTATTTTCTGTTTAACTGCTCCTTTTTCCATAATCATCAGCCAAATGGAGTTAAAGTGATAACTTTTTTTTTTATATAGTTTATTTTTAATTAGTGAGTCAACGTGAGGGTACAGTTACAGATTTATACATTTTTGTGCTCATGTTTCTCCCTTACAGAGTTTGATAACCCATCCCTTCACCAGTGCCCATTCTCCACCACCAGTAAACCCAACATCCCACCCCCCCTTCCCAGTCCCGTCTCCCCCCACCCCACCCTGCCACTATGGCAGGGAATTCCCTTTTGTTCTCTCTCTCTGGTTAGGTGTTGTGGTTTGCAATAAAGGTGTTGAGTGGCCATTGCGTTCAGTCTCTAGTCTATATTTGGCCCGCATCATCTTTCCCCCACATGACCAACAACCACATTTTACTTGCTGTTCCCTTCTCTGAGTTGCCCAGAGTGAGAGAACAGCCTCCAAGCCATGGTGACAACTTCCTGGTACTTATTTCTACTATTCTTGGGTGTTCGTCTTATAGTCTATTATTCTATATTCCACAGATGAGTGCAATCTTTCTATGTCTGTCTCTCTCTTTCTGACTCATTTCACTTAGCATGATACTTTCCATGTAGATCCACTTATATGCAAACGTCATGACCTCATTTTTTCTAACAGCTGCATAGTATTCCATTGTATATATGTACCAGAGTTTCTTCAACCAGTCATCTGTTCTAGGGCACTCGGGTTTTTTCCAGATTCTGGCTATTGTAAACAGTGCTGCGGTGAACATATAAGTGCATATGTCACTTCGACTATACTTTTTGGCTTTTCTGGGATATATTCCCAGCAGTGGTATTGCTGGGTCAAATGGGAGCTCAACCTCAAGTTTTTTGAGAGTCGTCCATACTGTTTTCCAAAAGGGCTGAACTAGCCGGCATTCCCACCAGCAGTGTAGAAGGGTCCCTTTCTCCCCACATCCTCTCCAACAGCGGTTGCTTTTGTTCTTTTGGATGTGTGCTAGCCTCTGTGGTGTGAGGTGGTATCTCATGGTTGTTTTGATCTGCATCTCTCTGACGATTCGTGATGTAGAGCACTTTTTCATGTGTCTTTTGGCCATTCGTATCTCTTCCTTGGTAAAGTTTCTGTTCATTTCTTCACCCCATTTTTTGATGGGGTTGGATGTTTTCTTCTTGTAGAGTTCAACCAGTGTAAAGTGATAACTTATTGTGATTGTGTTTGCACCACCCTAAGATTTGTGCAACTTTTGTTCACATACTCCTGGACATTTGTATATTTTTTTTTTTGAAAAATGATCATTCAAGTTGTTTGTTTATTTGTTAATTGGGTTAGTTTTTCTTGTTGAACTGTAGGTCTAACTCATATATTCTGGTGATAGTTTATTTTCTGGCAGATGATTGCCAAATATTTTTCCATTCTATAGATGACCTTTGCACTCTTTTAATATGTGAACATTTTCATTTTGTTGCAGTCCTGTTCTCTATTCTCAACTATGTTTTTGGCTTCACATTCAAGGTATCATAGCCAAATTTGATGACAAGATATTTTTCTTCCCTTTGTTTTTGTTTAAGAGTTTCATAGTTTACCTCTTAGCTTAGGCTTTTTGGTTAGATTTTTATATGATTCAATATTAAGATTCAACTTTGTTTCCATTTGTTTTGCCAGTGGTTTTGGATTAGTGAAGATACTCCTATTTTTAATATCATAAAGTGCTTGATCTATGTTTTCCTCAATGTAACTTTTGGATTCAGGTCTGATATTGAGGACTTTAATCCATTATCAGTGTCTAATCCATTATCTGATATCAATGTCTTTAATCAATTTTATTGGATTTTTGTACATAATACTATAAAGAGATCAGATTTTTCTTTTGGATATGACTTATCAGTTTTCCCAACACCATTTGTTACAGAGGCTTTCCTTGTTCCACTTTATATTTTTGACTCCTTTATTGAAGATTAACTGTTCACAGATCTACCTCTGAACTTTGAATTCTATTCCATCCCTTTGAGAATCTATCCTTATTCCACACTATTTTAATTACTACTGGTTATAGTGTATTTTAAAAACTGGGGAAGTAGAAGCCTCCCATCTTTCCCCCTATAATTCCTTTGGCTATTTTGGGGGCTTTACTCTTTCATATAAACTTTACCAGGATTTGATCGATGTCTTTAAAAAGCGTCATGAGAGGGGCTAGAACTAGTACAGCAGGTAGGGCGTTTGCCTTACATGCAGCTGACCAGGGTTCGATTCCCAGCATTCCATATGGTCCCCCTGAGCACCGCCAGAAGTAATCCCTATACACTGCCTGGTGTGACCAAAAAAGCAATAATAATAATAATAATAATAATAATAATAACATAAAATAAAATTAAAAGTGTCATGAGAATTTTTATATGGACTGCATAGAGCTTTGGGCAAGACTGTCATTGTGACAATGTTAATCCTTTCAATACATGAGCTGGGATGTGTTTTTTATTTCTTATAGTTCTTTTTAATTTTTTAGTAGTTTCTTATACTTTTCTTTGTATAAATCTTTTACCTCTTTTGTTTAGATAATTCCCAGATACTTGATTTTGTGAGGTACAAATTTGAATTGAAAAAATTGATTTTTTAATTTTACTCCCTTCTCTTGCATTATTTGCATATATAGGTACCCTAAATGCAAATAATTGGCTGTCTACCCCAAGGATACAAAAACTCAATTTACAAAAGATATCTTCATTGCTTGGAATAGAGAAGGGATCACTAAGAAAATGATGGCTGGAGGAACCAGTTGGGATGGGAGATGCATGCTGAAAGTAGATAATGGACCAAGCATGATGACTTCTCAGTGTCTATGTTGCCATAATGCCCAAAAGTAGAGAGAGAGTATGGGGAATATTGTCTGCCATGGAGGCAGAGGGAGGGTGGGAAAGGGGGGGTATACCCGGGATATTGGTGGTGGGAAACGTGCACTGGTGGAGGGATGGGTGTTTGATCATTGTGAGATTGTAACCCAAACATGAAAGCTTGTAACTCTCTCACGGTGATTCAATAAAATGTAAAAAATTTTTTAAAAAAGAAAAGATATCTGCATTCCAATGCTCATTGAAGCATTATTCATAGTAGCCAAAATCTAGAAACAAACCAGGTATCCAAGATTCAATGACTGCATAAAGAAACTGGTACAAATACACACTGAAACACTATAGAAAAAATAAAACCAAGAAATTTACTGCTACATGGATGGAGCGGGAGTATCATGCTGCGTAAAGTTAGAAGGAGAGAGACAGAAACAAAATGATTGTTCTCATATGTGGGATTTGAACAAACAGAATAAGGGAATAATAAATGCCCAAAGGCAACAAAAACTGATAATCTACCTCTGAACTGTAGGAAGCTTATGGGTTTAGGGAAATACTGGGACCATGGTGGAGGTAAATAGACACCTGAGAGGAGCATATAGTGCTAGAATAGTTCGTGTATAAAATTCTACGAACAGTTTATAAACTATGGTGCCCAAAATTAAAAAAAATAAAAGTTCTTTTAAAAATATTAAAACGTGGACACTTTGTTAAAGTTAAATTTATATCTTATGTCTCACACAAAAGTCAATTCAAAGTGGATCAAAGACCTTGAGATCTGACCAAAAACTATAAAGTACACTGAGGAAGATATAGGCAGAATACTTCAAGGTTTGGACCTCAAAGTTGTGTTCAATGAACTGATACCAGTGTCAAAGGCAATAAAATAAAAAAAATCAATAGATGGGACTACATAAAATTAAAGAGCTTCTGCAGTGCAAAAGAAACAGGGGTTAAAAAGTGAGCTGCACTCATTTATGGTATATAAAATAACATAATATGAGACTAACACCCAAGGACAGGAGAGACAAGGTCTAGGAAGATTGCTCCACTGTTGGAAGCCTGCCTCATGAGCTGAGGGAGAAAGCAAATGGGATAAAAGTAGACAAGGGACCAAATATGATGGCCTCCCAGTATCTGTATTGCAAACCAGGATGCCCCAAAGGAGAGAGAGAGTAAGAAGGAAATTGTCTGCCATGGAGGTAGGGGGTGGGATAAGGTAGGGATGGTGGGAGGGATACTGGGGATATTGGCAATGTAAAATGTACACTGGTAAAGGGATTGGTGTTCAATGATTGTATGACTTAAACTTAATCATGAAAGCTTCGAAACTGTATTCCATGGTGATTCAATAATAAAAAAAATCAATAATTCAGCTAGCCAAATGGGGGAAATATTTGAATTCAACACATCAGATAAAGGTTTGATATAGAGAATATATAAAGCACTCATGTCACTGTCATCCCGTTTGTTGCCCATCGATTTGCTTGAGCGGACACCAGTAATGTCTCCATTGTGAGACTTGTTGAGTGATAGCACAGCGGTAGGGAATTTGCCTTGCGTGGGGCTGATGCGGGTTCGATTCCTCCACCTTTCTTGGAGAGCCCAGCAAGCTACCGAGAGTATCTTGCCCTCCCTCACAGCAGAGCTTGGCAAAGCACTCACATAGATCAAAAATTTTTTTCAAAAGCCCTATCAAAAATGGGGAGAGGAAATGAATAGACACTTATCAGAGGAAGACAGCCAGATGGCCACTATACACATGAAAAAATTCTCAGAATCAATTATCATCAGAGAAATCCAAATCAATGTGATGAGGTGACATTCTACACCAGTAAGAATGGCACATATCAAAAATAGTAGGAACAATCTGTTGGTGGGAATGTGGTGAAAAAGTAACTTTCATTCACTGTTCCTGGGAATGATTTCTGGTACAACCCCTGTAGAAAACAATATGTAGAGTTCTCAGTAAGCTTAGAACTGAACTGCTGTATGACCCAACGAACTCACTTTGCGCATTTACCCCCAGGACATATAACCCTCTCTCAAAAGGACATATGCACATAGTTATTCATTGCTGCAGTCAATACAGTAGCTAAGATATGGAATTAACCTAGGTATCCAATGACAGATAAACAAATGATGAAGATGGAATACTATGAAGCAGCAAAGAACAATGAAATCATGCAATTTGCTGCAACCTGGCAAGAATCGGAAGATACTGTTTTGAGTGAAAAAAGCTAGAAGAAGAAAGACAAACACAAAATTATCTCACTTCTCTGCAGTATATAGAATATTGGATGAGGAAATGCATTGGATGAGGAAATGTAAAGGGTGATGTCTAGATTACACGGAGGACTGAGAAGGAAAGAAATCAAGAGGGGGAGAAAAGAACAGGAATTAACAGGTGAGCAGGCATCAGGCCTTCAGCTATATCAGTGATATGAGTGAGCGGTACAGCCATATCCAAAACACAGACTCAACAAAATTGAAAACATGAGATTTAAGCTGCAATCTCTGGAACTTTGCAATGTGTGTGTCAAGTTGACAGGCCGGGATGGGACACGGGTTGGGAATGGGCACGGAATATGGGAACACTGGTGGGGATAAGTTGACACTAGTAGTGGCATGGGTGTTGAAATATTATTATATGTGTAAAACTCAATTATCAACAATTTTATAAATCACAGTTCTTTAAAAAAATTTAATTAAGGGTGCACATTTTGTTGCCTTTTTTTCTTTATATCAAGAAAAAAGATATTTCTCATGTGCTAAATTACTGTTACTGTTATTGACCTCCATCGATGGTCAAGAATCAGGGACGCTGTCTCTTTTGCTAAGGTGTCAAAAATCAGATAGACCGGACACGTAATGCGATTCAGAGACAACCACTGGACTAGAGCTGTTACCGCCTAGATTCCACAGGACGTGAAAAGACTGTGTGGCCACCCACCAACGAGGTGGTCAGACTTCTTCGCCAAAACCCTGAATGAACGATTTGAGGCTCTTCCTGTTCTTGGAACGAGCAGATACCATTGGGCTACACTAGCACGAGACAGGGACAAATGGAGACGTCACTGGCGCCCGCTTGAGCAAATTGAAAATCAATGACAAGTGATACAAGTGATATGTGCTAATTTAACCTTTGTAGATAAATTAGCAGCATGACTTATTTAACCATTGCCTTCAGACAAATTAGAAAAAAAATTAAAGGATTCAATTTCATTATTTGTTTCTTTCCAGGTTTGGGTTATGACTATCCTTTCCCCATTGAATAGCTTTGATGCCGTTACAAAAATACAGTCCCTTTCTGGGCTTCATGATATTACATCTTATACAATTTTATGTTTTCCTTCTAGTTAATGATGGTGTCATTTACCTGATTTGCTTTACTCTCTATGTACTTAAAACTTATTCACACCAAACCAAACTTTTCTATTTTTCATAGAGCCTATATTGTTATTGCTGCTTCATCTCAACACATTTTTCTCATTTTGATTGGTGTAAGTTGAATAATCCTACTTTTTTTTAATCCTAAAAGATTTAAAAATCTTTTAAATTTTGCATTAAATTCTTTTGATTATCTAAGTGACATTTCTAATTTATTTCTAGTTTCTATGGTAATTATCTCAAAAAATTAACACTGTTCTGGGGGTATGGTGCCGCCTAGCAGGTCAACCTGTATCTGCAGGGCAAGTGCATCAGCAGCCTGATGGCACCTTCAGGCTTCTTGGTACCCCAAAATTGCCACTGTGCCTCTGGCTGGACTCCAAAAACTTGGGACCAAGTTTCTGGAAAAATTAAATGGTCAAAAATTAGGTATGTGGGAGTCACGTCCACAAACCACATCCGGCTCAGCTATACAAGCTCACTTATTGTCCTTGCTTCAAAGACCCACAAACAAATCTTGAAAAAGTTCAAACTCAGACCATTTAAGCTCATTAACGCCATATTCAGAGACTCACAAATGAATCTCAGAAGAGAGCAGCACACCACAGAGATATCTTCAGACCCAAATATTGTTTTAAAATTCTATAACTTCAGGAGTGTATGCACACAACATCTCATACTATGTATAAAAATCAATACAAAATAAATTATTTAGTGTCTGCCTATGGTCAAGCTTGGATTGTGGTGGGAACATGTGATGGTGGTGGGATTGGTGTTGAAATCTTGAATATAAACAATTGTTGTATACAACTTTATGAAAATTGCATTAAAAAATAGAAAGTAATGTGGAGTTCATACCTGCTTCAGTCAGCTTACTCAGTTGAATAAGTAGCAGCACTCCTACATTAAAAAGAAATGAACACCATTCACTCACATTTGCCTTGTAATGTGAGGCCCTGGGTTCCATTCCATTTATCACAAAAATAAAATTAAAACATTCACATTGTCAAAGTTTGAGGAAATTAATATGTTACACCTTTTACAGAAACAAGTTATATGACCAAATACTGTCCATCTAGTTGCCAGCTGCAATGACTACTAAATATTTGTCTAGGTGACCTACACAAGTTACATCCAGAAAGCACATCTTGAAGTAATGACTTGCTCATTTCATCTCTCCTTATGTCATGGTTTTCTCCCATAAGGCTTTTATTTATTTGGGACCTGAAACCATCACTTATTCTATAATTCAATCTTATTAATTTCTAGCCTGTAATAATGTCAAGGCTCTGCACTCAGGAATCACTCCTGGCAGTGCTGAAGGGATCAGAAGGGATGCTGGGGATTGAACCTGGGTCTGCTACATGTAAGGCAAGCACCCTACCCACTATCCTAACGCTCTAGCCCCAACCTTTATCTTCATAAACAAAGACAATTTCTCAGTGAAAGCCAAACTTTATTTAAGGGTCACTTTGTGTTGCTTTGTAAAAGGCATTACATACAAGATTATCCCTATTACATTAGAGCTAACGTGGCTCTGCTGAAAACAGAGATGTTATCAGGTATTCAGCCTTAGAGGAATCTATGATGTGACACAGAAAAACAGCGCAAAGAAAAGAGTCAAGCCAAACATGAGCCCTGGGGCTAAATGGAGGCCCCATTATGCGCTTTTTTAGCCAATCTACAGGGACATCTTTGAGTGAGAACTGAAATCTGTGGTCAGCAATTTCACTACTTTCACCTGTCTTTTAGTTGTATCATTATTGCAAATTAAATAATCCAGTTGAAAGCTAAAACATTGATGTACTGACTGCAGAAACTCTTGACTCCAGCACGTGACGTACTTAATTAAGTTCTCTTTCACTAAAAGTCAGAGTATCATGGAGTTCAAATCTTAGTCCCTGGACCTCTCTGCCCCAGTTAAGAAGGATGAGTGTATAGACTTTAACATAGTTGACTTTTTAACTGCAGAGGAAGGAAGTTCCCTTAAGCCTAAGAAAGTGAAACCATCTGGTATTGCACAGCTGTGGAAATATTGTGTATCTAATTATGTATAGAGGGACTTACGACGATTTTGTTGGGAATATTATAAAAGACTTTGGAAAATCAGAGCTTCATAGTGACTTCAGATCACTACATTGCTTCTACATTATTATTCTGGTTCAAGATTTTTCTCATTGTAGTGAAGAATGGGAAAATTCTGCTTTTGAAAGAAACACAGAAATGTCATTCTAGTTTATTTGGTGGTCTGAGAGAAGACATGCCAAAGTATGCTATAAAAAAAGTAATTTTTCCACTATTTCATAACTTTGCCGTCTAATCCTTTCATCAGAAAAAATAGAAAATAAATTTAATGACAAATGGGCTACATAAGTATCCAGTTGTTTATTGTTTTATATTGTCTGCAAGTTGATATCTAAGAAAAAGAAATATGTTCCCTTAAAGCAAAATTACAGGAAAATAGAATTTTTGAGCTCAACCTAGAATTTTCTCTTTCCTGTAAGAACAAATCAGGAATTTTCTTTTTTGTTTTTGTTATTGTTGCCAGACCAATTTTTCTTCTGAGAACAAATGAAAAACTAGAAATTTGTTTTTAAATATGGATGTTTAAAGCAGGAGAAAGTTTGTGAAAATATGATATTTAGAACACTAAAAATTCCATGGAGAAAATTATCTCCACAATAAACAGGATGCTTTAACTCTGAAAATGTTTGCCAATTTTCTAATGATAGTCTAAGGACTAAAAGCTAAACAGTAACTCTTATCTGAGAAGTTGAAAAACTGATTTTCCAACCATTTCAGTGAGGAAAACTGGAACATATTGTGAATTCCTACAATGAAGGGTGAATCAAAGAAAAGGTGTTGAATTAGACCTCACAGATAATTGAATTCCAAATTTGAAATCCAACTCAATTACTGACTATAATAAGGTGACATCTCTGTACTTTCACTACTAGTTGAAATGCAAACAAGTTTCTAGGTGGATGGGTGTGGAAAGCATAAAAATCATTTAGAGTCAAAGTTTTCATATATGATGGTTGGAAAAAGTACCAAAACGACCAGGATATAAGAGAACTTTAACAAAATCAGGAGAATAACACAAGTATAAAGAGATCTGGAAAAGATTATTGGCCTGTTCCTACATGACACTTTTACAACTGTGATTAAAAGCTTAAGAAATTAGAGGGCAAGAGGGAGATGAGTGGAGGGAGGATGAGGAGGTGGACTGGTGGTAAAGTAAGGACATTGATCATGAATCTTGGACATTTCAGTGGTTTAGACTTAAGGTAACAAAGCACATCAAAACCAAAAGAGAAATTACTATTGCAAACATGTGGCCCAAACTATGAGCAATTTTTAACAAGAAAAAAACAGAAGGTATGTTGGAGAATTTCAGCGAGCAATTGAAAATATGAAAAATGATCAAATAAGATCTTAGAATTTAAAATATGTGCAACCAAGCCAGGACTTTGGGCTGTCCAATAATCTTCTAATTCACTTGCATTCTTCCCCATTGTCCTATTCACACAACCACTCAAGGAAAATAAAGAATAATCCAGCACAAAGAGACAACTGTTTTCCATTTACAATCTTAAAATGCAGTTAGCAATCTCTCTGAAGAAATTAGCCTGGTCTACTCAATTTTAACCAAACACATTAACTCACCTGAAAACAGATTTTTTCTTTACAAAATATTCTTGTTGAGAATGTGTCCACAAAAAAATAGCTTCAAATATAATCTCCATTGGTTTATTTTAATTGCTACATTCCTAGACTCTCTGGAAGTTGGGTGAAGGGAGCATTATTTTACATGTCCTACCCTTTATTCGAGCTGAATACCTTTCATTCCAATTCCTCAAACAGGACACACCTGCATTTCCAGACAACCTCAATAGACTCATTTTTTATAGGAAAAGTTTCAAACATGCAACAAAGATTCTTTGGTGCACCAGAAGCCCACTTTTCTAAGTCATCTCTTCCATCTTTCCAACAGAAAAGATATATAAATGTCATTCTTCTTAATGCCACATCAGAAAACGTGGCCTTTCAGCATGCACATTTGTGCAACTCAGAACCGTGGGGGGTCTTCTTAAATGACTTTCCCAGAATATATTCAGCAACACAAATGCTCCTGAGTGATGAAAGAGAACAGTGACATTTCTCATTTTTCTGAACATTATGTCACTTCTTTTTACAAAATTGAAATAGTTAAAGAGGCTACAGCAAATACAATGGATGTGCTCACATTTATAAATGTAAAGGTGATAGCACCTACTCCAGGAATTTCCTGTTGGGTTTACAGAAAAGAATTGGAGACTGTGAAACCTGAGGAACTAGAATGCGTGAGCATCTCCTGTGTCACCACCTTGGCAGCGCCCTCAGATTTCCTCATGCAGTGCGTTGCGTAGCACTCAGGGCTCTAAGTGCATAGGGTGGGAAATGCATGCTCATTTGGCTGCTACTAAATCCAGCACTTTATCGCTCTGATGTTTTAGCCCAAGCTATTACCTGAAACTCATTGATTTTTATTAATTGCAGTCCAGAGTTTTGCTTTTGACTAATGTCCATGAATGGGCAAAGTCTATTTTTGTCACTGAAAAGTCTGGACCTTTGCAATAGCATCTGTTTTAACACTATCGCATTGTGCTAAATACCGTCAGAACCACCCGTGTGTGTGCCAGATGGAGGTAACTGCTCTCACACTACGTGGTACCTGTCAGCAATCCAGCAATTTAAAGGAACTAAATTACTCCATCTGCTCTTCTAAACTATCTGGAGATTGCCCCTCCAATCTTAATGTTTTTGTTTGTTAATAAATAATAAACAGACATTGTATACAGTGTATGATTTAACTGATTCATAATTTACATTAAAAAATTTTGTCAATAAGTGAATCAGCCAAGGCATATTATTAAGACCTACTATATTTTTAATGATACTAATTAATATAAGATACAAAGAAAAATACTATAGCATACAGGATCATAATCTAAAGAATAACTAATGATTGAAATAGCATTATACATCACAACTGATATAATAATATTGTAAGTTATCTGATACTAACAATTAGAGAGAAGACCGAGACATAAGAAAACATAAAAATTAAAGATGTTGCAAAAAATAAGTTATTAAAATAAAAGTGAGCATGATTCATTTGATAAGAACTGAGTGGTGCTACATGTGCTCTTGGGAATATAAACAAGGTTTACATTTCTAATCAAAAAATAATTGTTAAATGTGCACTAAATGCTACAAACTATGCTAAAGACAATAACAGAGAAAAGAAGACTAAACTAGATCTTGCCTTCTAAGAATTTTTATGTTAGTAGAAGTAATAGAACAGAATCACAAACATGTTTAACAGAAGAGGTTAACATTTGTCAAGTTAAGAATTCATGGCAGAGCTCACGGCTGCTCTTCAAATGTTCCGGAGAAGATTCACCCCTGAGTGAATCTGCAGAAAAAACAGGTATGTGGTTCCTATGACTGAAAACTCCAGGATCAATGGAATCAGGGAACGAGTGACCTTCTCCCCCTTCCCCCTGTTTCTGGAAGCTTGGCAGTCACACAGCCACCCCTCTGGCTGGCACCATATAATCTCATGAACAGTCATTATCCAGAGGAGAGTGGGTGGGGCCTCCTCCCCATCACAACAGAGCCCTGACAGCCGAAAACCTCCAGAAGTCAACTGCCTCCGTGCTCACAGCCGCTAGCCACATGTTCAAAGGAGCCTCACCCAGGAGTGAATTTATTCCTGGACATCTCATACTTTATACCAGCAAGATGCCAAGAGTATCACACCACTTTTGATGGGGTTTAAAGTAGAAGGCAACCAACCTTAGGGGGAAATATACTTATACATACATACACACACATATGTATATATATATATGTATACATATATATATGCACACAAGGTTCAACCTTTAATAACATGTTACTAATCTCTTATAGAAGGGCTTAATAGCTTCTGGGTGAAATACAACAATCTTCACACACTTTCCCCTAAAAATTTTTTTAGATCATTGTTAGCAGATTATTCATAACAAGCAATACAAAATAAGTTATTTCAAACTATTTCAATTCTGCTTTGGGGACAGAAGTTTGGGGCTCAGGATGGAAACATTCAAAAGATGGTGGTGGAGAGGTGTAATGGTGGTGGGGTTGATGTTTGAATATTAAATGTAATCAAATATTATAAACAGCTTAATAAAAATTAAATAAAATTTGAAAAAAGAATTCATGTGGTTGTGGGCAGGGGCCGGGGCTGAAGGGTGAAACAATTGTACAACAGGAAAGATATTTGCCCTGCATGCAAATAACCTGGGTTCAATACCAGTACACCCCTGTGGTCTTCCCACATGACAGGCGTGATCCCTGAACATAGAGCCAGGAGTAAGCCCTCAGCAATGCCTGGTGTGGCTCAAAAACAAAGCAAAGCAAAGCAAATCAGCCTAGGAGATAGTCTGAGGTTAAAGTGTTTGTCTTGCATGAGGCCACCCCTGGTTCCATCACTGGACCTATTAAGGTTTCCCAAGCACTTCCAGGCATGATTCCTGAGTGTAGGGCCCTGGGCACAGAGTCCTGAGCAGCTCAAGGTATGCACCCCTCTAAAACAAGCACAGAGCACAAAGCCTTGAGCAGCTCCAGGTGTGTCCCCACCCTGACCCCCCAAAAAAGTTGAGAAGTAAGCACTGAGCAGTTCCAGATGTAACCCAGAACATACACGGATAAAAAGAAAATAAAATTCCAGCTAAAAATAATCTTTAAAAGTTTAAGATATACCATGAGATCATTTTGTGTAGCACAACTGGTTCTTTTTGCCAAATAGAGATGATGTTTCTAGAAAAAATAATCTGAGTCTGTTGTCTCCTCCAAAATGACCTTAAGTGTTCTAAGGCTCCTTTTCTAAATCATTCTAATCTGATAATTTGCCTAAATGAAGATGAAATGTAGTGATGATAGCTCAGAAAGTGTACTTTTACTCTTCCTTTTCTATGATAAAGACAAGCAAATGTCCTTGATAGACATTGTCTGACAATCCATTGGTGACCAATAACTGGTGTAATGGTATATTACTGAAACAAAAGTCTGAGGTGGATACCGTTTCACTTGAAGCTACTTAAGATAAAAGCAACACAAACCAGTCTTGTAGAGTCCATATACATCCCTTTTGAGCTCTAAGAATGGATAAACCCTCATTTTACCCTCTATGGAGACACAAAACCCTCTCAAAATCTTCAAAGAAAAATTTGGGAATTTACTTGATTGTCACCTCTGGTTTAAACTTCTAAAATTTGTGAATTTGCTTAATTAGCAAACATCACACCATCCTGTTTATGCATCCTGTTTAATTTCATGCTACATTGATCTAGAATGGAAACTGTTTTCCTTAATTTCCCATCAACCAATCATTCCCATGGGCACCATTCACATTCTATATATGGAAGAGACTTGACTGCAATTTGGAATTTCAGGGAATTTCTAGAACCTCAACACAAACTTTAGTGAGTTTAGATATTCCTGCTATATTTTGCATAAATGGGATTTTAATTTTGTGTCACATAATATTCAGTTTTTTCCTACTGTCCCTCATCCCCAAATTCCTACTTATTTCAAATCCAGGGCAGTCATTTTGGCTTCTACTCATCTATGTGTTCAGAATTAAATAAATTTTATTGTCTTTTTTAATAATTTATTTTAGGAAGTTCAGAGATAGTACAAGGATTAAGGCATTTGCTTTGCATGGGCCAACCCTTTTTTGATCCCAGCACTACATATGGTCTCCTGAGCACTGCCAGGAGTGACCCGCAAAACAGATCCAGGAGTAAGCCTTGAACACCACTGGCTATGGCCCCAAAACTGAAAAATTTTTAATAAATAAAAATATATAATTTAAACAACATGGTTGCAATACTGTTAACATTGATCATATTGATTTACAAATTTACTGCACCTTCACCACCAAAAATGCTCAAGACAATCCCCACTGTTCCCATGTTACCTCTAATCCACCTCTTTATTTTGTTACCACACTCTACTACTCAGTAATCTTGGTTTTGTCATCTAAGACCAAGGGTTTATAATCAATAAAGATAATTATTTCCTTGTTTTGTCTCCGTATGTATTAGTCATCCAGTGTGAGATCATCCAGTATTTGTCCTTTCTTTGGCTTATTTTGTTCAACCTGATGCCCTGCTGATCCACTTAAGTTATACTGAATTGCATAATTTCAACTTTTGTTAACCATCTGCATAATATTCCTCTGTGCATACACCACAACTTCTTCATCAATTAAGCTATCATTTGAATCATTTTCACATCTGGCTATTGTACTGAGTGCTACAGTTACCATAGTGTGTCTTTCCTAAATAATGTTTTAGTGATTGGGTGTAAATGTCTAGAAGTGGGAAGCTGGGATTATATGGATGCTTCATTGTTAGTTTTTAGAGAAATCCCCATATTGTTGTGGATAGATGCTGAACCAGTTGACATTTCCACCAACAGAGATTCCTTTTTCACCACATTCCCTCTGACTCATTGTTTCCAGACATTTTTATATATGCTATTCTCACTGGTGATAGGCGAAATTTCACTGTTGTTGTTTTGATTCGCATTTCCCTGATGATAGTTTCATTAAGTACTTTTCATATGTCTACTGAGCACTCATCTCATATGCCTTCTTTGGTCAAGGATCTGTTCTCCTATCCTTAATTTTTATGGAACTATCAAGAGGTTTTATTGTTGAGTTTTGTGTGTGGTTTATATATCTTAGGTATGGGTCCTTCCTTTATCTGATGTATTTGTGCAAATATTTTCTTCCATTCAGTAGTTTATCATTTTTATTGTAACCTGAGGGGATTTTTTGCCATACAAAAACATTTACATTTGATGAAATCATGTTTGCTTAATTTTGCTTTGGTTATCTTTACCAATGGAGTGTTTTATGGGCTCTAGTCTAATTTTTAGATATTTAATTCATTTTTAATTAATTTTTGTGAAGGGTATGATTCAGTTTCATTTTTTGTGTGTGGTTATTCAGTTTTCCCAACACCTTGTGTTGAAGTGTCTTTATTTGCTCCTCTTCTTGTACCTAACTCCTTAGTCATAAATTAATTGTTCATGAATTCAACCTAGGATTTATCTCTGGGCTGTCAATATGTTCCATTGGTGTGAGAATCTATTTTTATTCTAGTATCACATGCTTTTGCTTACCATAGTTTTATATTTTGATTTGAAGTCAGGAAATGCAGTATGTTTCATCTTTATTCACAGAATTTTCTTGGCTATTTTTGTCGACTTTGTTCCAAGTCCTTGAAGAATGCCATCAGAATTCTCACAGGGATTTAATTAAATCTTCATAGTACCTTAAGATAGATTGTTATTTTGATAATGCTAATCTTTCAATTGATGAAAATGAACTATTTTTTCATTTTCTTGGTGTCCTATTTCTTTTGATAGTGACTTAGAGTTTTCTATGTCTAAGTCTTTCACTGCATTTGTTATGTTGATACTGAAGTGTTTGATGCTTTGGACACTATTTTATTTTATCTTATTGTATTGGGAAGGAGTGGTAAGCCACACCCAGCAATGCTAAAGTACTATTCTTGGTTTGTGTTAAGGAGTTCCCCTTGGCAGTGCTCATAAACCATACAGAGTAGGGGTGGGAGAGGATTGGAACAGGGTTGCAGCTACAGCAGTCACATACAAGGTAAGTACCTTCCCTCTTATACTATTTCTCTAGCCCTTGGACACTATTTTAAATGGTTCTCTATTTCTCTTCTAGTTTCTTACTCATGTATAGAAATGCAATAGATTTTTGGTATTAATTTTGTAGCATGCTACTTTGCCATATTGGTTAATTGTTAGTAAGAGAGTTTTAATGAACTCCTTGCAGTCTTCCATGTAAATTATTATTATCATCTGCTAGTAGTAATAGTTTAATTGCTTCTTTTCCAATTTTCATACAAAATGACTATTTACTCCATGGTGTTGAATTTAGACTGAATAGGCAATGACTTGTTTTAATACCTTATACATGGGCAATAACCAAGCACCAAACAGGTAAGCTTGAAAATTATTTGCTTCAAAAGTCAGGAAAACTCAGTTTTCTACATATGTTTTGCTATTACTATTCATATAGAAGACACTTCATTTTGACATTTCCAGTCTCAGAATGCCTGGGAACTTTTCTCACACCAAGCAACTCTGCAATACAAAGTGGATGTTTAATTCTGACATTCTCTGCCCCAAAGGAATGTCAGATCCTGCGGGTTCAGTACCCAATCCTACAAAATTGTTCCCCCACCTCTCACTTCAGACACAAATTATAAGCTGAAGTCATCACAAATACAAAAGTATTTGCACTTTTGACAAATTGACCTTAGAATTTACTTGAGAAGTTCACAGAACTCAAGAAACAATCATTTTAGATCATTCTAGATCACTGATTATAAAAGTGTGTAACTCAGGATCAAACATGGAAAACTGTGTAGGTTAAAGTAAGGAAATGGACACTTGAAGCTCACACCCTTGTCCAGTGAGCCATTCTCTCTAAGACTCCTCGTACTCACAATCTCAGAAGTTCTTCCAACAACATATTTTGGGAATGTTTAATGAACTCTTTGTCATTTGGCATGATTGACTGCGCGTTCCCCCAGAGATCTCTCCGGCCCGCGGAGAGACAACAGTGGAAAGCATCCTAATTGGGTGGATTCTATGAGCGGTCCCGATCTGAAATAAAACTAGTGAGGTTAGTAAACAGGGGCTCAAGACGAAACATGCCGATCAAGAGCGTCTTTATTGGTAGTTTTGCTGGTTTTATACATTTCTTACCAGGGGGTTGGTACATGAGTTGTCAATCATCAGGGAAGTGTCTTCTCAGACCAAATAAGGAAAAGTTGGGGTGTTATTTGGTGGGCTTACAACATTCTCCAAGAGTAGGTTGAGATATAGTGGGGAGAGGAAGACAAGGGTTTATCTGGCAGGAGCATCTGTCAGGAGGGATGCACAAGGCTTTTAGTGTAGAGGAAGGCATTCTACTTTACGGGCTTTTTGGGGTCTCATGGTTAACTGCCCTGGGCTACTTTTACTTCTTGAGTTTAGCTATTTCCTTTGTCACAAGGGCACCTGTGCCTCAGGTTATGCAAACGCCGGTAATGGAATTTTCCGGTTTGTCCAGGGTAAAGGTTTCGGGGTCCTCTTTTGTTCAGGGTCCTGAACAGGCCCCAACAATTGACTAATTAACTTTATTTTAAGCTCTCACCCTTACCCAAAAAAGTAGGAATTTGCCTCAAAATTTCAAGCTTCTACTGTTTCTCACTGGGTTTGAGCTTTCTGGTAACCAAAAGTCATTCAGAAACTTACCCAGAATTGTCTCCATAGAACAAAAGACATACATATCACCAGGAAATGACAGTTAGGAACTCTTTGTCGGAACCAGAGGCAGAAGCCAATAAATATTTTCTACACCTTTTTCTACTCTCTCACACTTCATAATTTTGAACTTCCTACAAGTGTCTCTGAATTGTCTCCTTATACATTTTGATTCAACTTTTTTCCTACATGTTAAGTGGACATGTCAACTATAAGACTGGGGGAAGATTTGAGAGTTTCCTTCCTGAGTTCTGAGAAAATGGTAGATGCTCTTTCTGGAGTACATCTTTCAAGAATATTGTCTCCAAAGTGCAATATAAACACCCCAGGTGATACAAAAACATGTCTTTGATTTCAATTTAGTTATATTTTAGTCTTTTAAATTTTATTTTGATGTTTTATAATTTACATATTATTCTAATAATTAGCTTCTTAAAGTAACATATAAAGTGATAAATATGCATTTTGATGATACCTGTTCAAAATTTTCACTGATAAGTGTTTGAACATCTAAATTTAGAAAAACACTACCCTGGAAGTAAATTAGAAAGTCATTGCTGAATCCAATTTCAATAAAAGTATACACATATAATAGTAATATGTGCTATGATCTCCAAACCATCATCTCACTGTGGCATTTTGCACTTGTTCAAGTTTGTCTGCCCACACACCATCTTAGTATGTGTATCATGACTTCCCAACCACCATTCTTCCAAGTATCTATGCCACCTCCAAACACTAGATACAGGCTTATGCACAGTCTGGAGTCTTGTGAGATGCATTCACCCAAGTAAGTTGGAAAGAGGCTGAGAGTTGTCCCAAATTTTGTGACATGGGGTGGGTGTCACTTATATTAAGCAAATATAGGGGGATATGAAACAAAATGCCCTGCAGTTTTGAAGATACAAACAAGTGGCAAAACCTCCAAGAATCAATGAAATTTTGCCATTTCAATGAAAACTAAGTGATAGACCAGCAAATATGGAATTTTCTTAAATATTTGACAATTCAAATCCACTCATGTCAATGCTGCTTTCCTCCTTCCCACTATCAACTCACAGACTCTGTAGAAAGAAGAGCTTTGAGCTCCCATCCAATAGTTTTTTCCTTCCTCCCCTTATTTTGCAAGTTATTTTTCATCTGTTATAGCTTTTACCACAATCACTATTAAATTTACAGTAAACAAAAAAAACAATAATTATAGTAACAGGTCATTTGAACAGTTGCTATGTGCCTCAGTCAATTATAGCAGCTATTAATTGACTGAGTGGCAATTGATTTTATAAGAACATTTTTCTTATAAAAAATGATAAATTATGAAATTAAAGCAGGGACAATTTTTTAAAACATTTTGCAGCCCACATATGGGTATGCCCAGAGTTTAATCTAGTCTCTATTCTCAGGAGTCCTTCCTGGCCAAGCTCAGAGAAGCATGTACAGTCCTAGTGACCAAATCTAGGTCAGACACATACAAGACAAGTTTTGTGCCCACTGTATAATCTCTCCAGTACCCAAAGCAGGGGTAATTTTATCTTTCTCTACCTAAGCACAAACTCTGTATTTTAACTCTTTTTAATAATGTCAGTAGAGAGGTTGAATGAGGTTTGCTGTCTTTTATTGGGTCTCATTTTCTTGTACTATGCTTAAAGCACAAAAGCTTCTGCTCATAGAAAAGCTTGTTTTTGTTTCCAAAGTTGCAGCCTCTCATAACATCTTACATAGGCATTATATGGCTGTGGCTGTGATATTCACCTGCTCTATATGTCACCTGTCAGCTCTTAAAGGCATTTACATTCTCCAACTATTTAAGCACAAACAGAAAATAATCTTTACAATGGATACTTGAGGGATTTTCTGCAAGAAATCTATTAATCATTTTACTCACTGTATTTTGGAATATGTGTCATGGAATTTCCACTGATGAGTCCAAGAAACTAAGGAAAATTAATGGAACAATATCTAGGATTTTTGTGAATTAGTAGCTTTTTTTAAAAAAAACTATATAAAGTCTTTGAAATTCAGCCTGAAGTATCTTCAGAGTTATTCTTTCTTCTTGAAGGGACTACTTTTATAATCTGTAAGTTCAAGTATAGTGACTATGTTTCCTGGTATTTTAGAAGAAGAGAAGTATGGATGATAAAAATATTAAAATACATAGCTTGCTTTATTTATTTATTTGCAATTTTTATATATTTTATTTTCATAAAAGTAGTTCACAATAGTTCATTATAGATAATATTCAAACACCAATCCCATCACTGACCACCTTCCCACCACAATAAGAGGGAAGTGTGTGAAGGTGTATTCCATTCTGGATCCATTAAAGCCTGTATATAAGAGAATACAAGAAAGTATGTTAAAACCAAACAAATGTGTGCTACTTTTGGTACGTAAGTGGGCTAGAGTATAAGGGGTCACACAACCATGAATGTGGCCCCATGTTCCAGGAAATTCTGCATTGCTCTCTTCCAGGAGCTTTAGTGTGTAGTCTCTGGATCTTGGCCATTGATGAGATTACATGGAGCCTGGGGGCAGTTTGTGGGTGTGATTGCCAAGCTACTGGAAAACTGGGGAGCTTGGGGGGAGGAGGCCCAGTCCCTATCAGAGCGGGCTAGGAAATCTCAGTCAAGGGTTCCGGCATACCTGGGTTCTTCTGCCTGTCCGCTCTTGAGTGAGGTTCATCCCCTCTTGGGTGAGGCTCCTCTGAGCATGTGGAGAATGGCCTTGAGCATGGCAGCAGTTGGGTTCTGGAGGTTTTCGGCTGCTGGGATTCTTCTTGGGGCGGGAACCCACCCCCCTCCGAGGTGCCCCAGTGAATACAGCCTGGCACAGGGTCAGGACATTCTGCCTATTTATTTATTTATTTATTAATTGGTTCATGGGCCACAGCTGGTGGTACTCAGGACTTACTCTTGATTCTGTACTCAGGAATCACTCCTGGAAGAGCTCAGAAGACCATATGGGTGGCAGGAATCAAACCTGGGTCAACCTCATGTGAGTGCTCTGTTCTCTGTACTCTCTCCAGCCCTAAAGCTTTTATATTTTAAGAAAATTATCATTTTTAAAATATGGTAAAAGTATAGAATAAATACATAACAGAATAAAGTGACACATTGCAAAAATGACATTCAGGTGTCACATTTTTATATAAAACTCATATAAAATCATATGAGTAATAATTACACCTTGGTCACATAGTAACGTGATTTCTCATAAATTTTTTTTCTGCAAATTCATTCATTTATTCTTTATCAAGTTTATTTTAGATTAGTATAGCTAAAAGCAGTATTAATTATTCTTTAATGGAAAATATTTTATGATTTATAATATTTAGGAGAATTATTATACTGAGTTACTGTTAGTAGAGCTATAAATATAAGTTTGCAGCCTGGAGGAGAAACTGGGTCAGAACTATAGTACAGCAGGTTGAGCATGGCCTTGCACATGGCTGACCTGAGTTGCATCCCCATTACCAAATATAGTCCTCTGAGCACTTCCAGGAGTTATCCCTAAACACAGAAACAGGAGTAAGTCCCAAGAAAATAAATATATTTGTAGTGTGGCCTAAAAAACCAAAGGTATATGTGTGTGTATATATATATATGTATATATGTGACATTTAAGCATATATCACATACTAAATTTTTTCTCTGTATAATAACCAGCATACAACATAGCCTGGCAAGTTCCCTGTGGCGTATTCGATATGCCAAAAACAGTAACAATAACAGGTCTCATTCCCCTGGTCCTGAAAGAGCCTGCAATTGTTGAGAAAGATGAGTAAGGAGAAGCTGCTAAAATCTCAGGGCTGGGATGAATGGAGACGTTACTGGCGCCTGCTTGAGAAAATCGATGAACAATGGGATGGCAGTGATGACAGTGATACATATGTTTACTTATTTTGACTATATTTAACTTTATTTTGAAATTTGAAATTAGGAAATATTTCCAATGTTATTTGTGTTACAAATGTTACAAATCAAAATCATAACCACAAAAGTAGAATTATAGAACCTTATAAGAATCTTATATATAGCAATAACAAAATAAGAAAGAAATATATAACATTCCAGAAACTTCTTATAAAGTTTCAGAGAAATGCACTCTAGGCTAAAACTTAAAGTGTCATCACACCACATCTGTATTTTCTCAATAACTTCTTCCTTATGTTTGACTTTCGTATTTCCAACTTGTCCAGATTTGACTTTCCACTGAAGCGTTGTTCTGGTCTTTGTCCAGTTAGAGCCTGTTGATAGCAACATTACCCCAGTGAATGTCCCAGAGACAGTTGTACCTTCAGCCTTTCTACCCTGGCCCCATCTGATATCACTTACACATTCCTCTTTGTACACCTGGACCTTTGTAGCATCCTCAAACTCAGACTTTGAAGTGACACACATAGGTTTTGCTGTCTTCCCAAACTGGGAAAATATAATGAACTTCATGGTGGGATATGTCTGTTAAATATAACAATTTTTAAATTTGATGTGCTTCTAAGCCAAGAAGTATTTGTTTATAACATTAAAGCAATTTTCAAACTCAGGTATTCTACATTATTTGGAGACTTTTAATGTTATAATGCTATTACAAAGTAAAAATAAAGTAATAAAATGCCACATTTTTATTGTATAATTTGGCAGCAATATCTGTCCTCATGCGAGAAAGATAACATTTGCTGGTGCCACAAGATTGGACTCCACAGCGAAAAATTGTCCATGACTCTCTCACTGGGCATCCAGTATTCACCCTAGCGAGGAATCTTTCTTTCTCTGTTGACTATGATTACTTTTTCCACCAGTACAGCCTCTAATTTGTGGGCAATCTTGACCCAGTCATCAGTGTTTTCATACAGTACATAGAGTCCTGGGCAGTACCAAGCATACTAAGAAATCATTCAAACTGGTCAGTACATACATTAACCACTTCCCACTATTTCACAAGCCTGTGCCTGTGTAATTCCATTCAGCATATGCCCTTTGCTCAAGTGCATGCTTCATTAAACTTTATAAAAATCAAGTTGAAGGATAAAATAAGAATTTTAAGATGGCCCTGGCAAAGCATTAGATTAAGCATTGGATCCCTTCAAAGAGCAGAATTCTGTAAAACTTTTCATGTTGTCTAATGTTGTCCACTAAACTAATGCTTCTTGAACTAGTAAAATCAATATAGCAAATTGTAAAGATAGTTCTGCTCAAAGATTTTCTCTATTAACTCAGAGCATGGGTGAAATGGAAATAGGTAGATGGCACAGAGGCTTATAGATAGGAAGGTGATGATCAGGTCTTACCATGGTCCTACCAAAAGTGAATTGACTTGAGTGTGATGCTTAACCCCTTTTCTGAGGCTGTTTAAAAAATATTCTTGGGGGGATAGGGGAAGTGGGCATGGCAGAAGAATCTCTTTCAAATTGTTTTAAAAATTATTTTAAATTACTTTAAAATGTTATTTAAAAAGAAATATGTATTAATTCTGAAATTCCACACTGTAGGAGTTACTGGACCGCTGTTCTGATGCCTTTGAACTCTATAGACCTAGAGTTATTGGTACCTCTTCCTTTAAGATTAGACTCGTGCAAGTTTTCCCAGATGTATCTTCAAATGGTGCATTCAATTTTACAGAAATAAAGTAGGAAAATACTTAAGAAACAGCATTTGAACTTCATTATTAAAATAAGTAATAAGTAATGATGAGAAGTTTTTTTAATACATTCATAAAGTTTTCTGAGGCAGATTGAAGAACCACATATAAATGATTACTTATTTCTACCTATAATGTCTTGTAATCCATTGTAATAGCATTATATGCTTTGTTTCTGCTGTAATATATTCAATTACATATTTAACATTTCCTGCTAACCTTTTCAAATACAGGAAATAAAATCCCACCTACCTGATTGTATGCTTGTCTAATGCATATGTTATTCTCATTATACTTAATTACAATGGACATTTGCTTTCTTTGGTTACATTGCTGGATAACTGGTTATTTACCTGATTTGCAAGTGCCTTTAAACCCCTATACCATAACAGTTTGATTCAGGCATACTGTTGTCATTATACTTTATCTTAACAATTTATCTGTCATAAAAGACTAATTTTTAAAAAGTATGTTGGTATAACTACCCACTTTTATAGAAGCTTAGAGACATTACCACTGCACTTGCAGGTAAATTTATACAGACAGGCAGAAATGTTTTAGCCCACCTGGTTCTAACTTACCTATTACATATCCCTTTTCTACTTCCCAGGAGAGTCACAATTTTACAAAATGTTTTGGCAAAGGCTTAGAAAGTAGATATTATTTTGAAAAGTACATTTATAATATGGGTCATTTATAATTATCGGTACTAAGTAATTATAATAGTGCCAAGTACAAGGGACCTTCTCCAAATATATAATTTTTTCATAATCAACTTGTGTAATCAAGGGATTAAAAAAACTTTTGAGTATAGCTTCTTGATATCAAGTTTAGATTTTTAGGAGATTTTGTTTTATTTGGCTTAAGCAATGGAATTTAAGCAGGAAGAAGACATAAAGTGCAAAATACACATCTGTGTTCAATTAGGAGCGTTTTAAAGAGGGCATATTAAGCAATGTGATTTTAACATTCAATCATTGTAATATGACCAAAAGTTGAGTGAAATGTAGAATTGATTGGCTTCTTGTTTTGTCTATAGATTAATTTCTGTTTTCACTAAGTTGATTATTTTTGTCTGAACTACAGGTGGTACTAATTTTACCTAATGTATACTTATGTTAATAAATAACATTTTCTAAAACTTCAGGATTCTAAAATACTGTTTCACGGAGTAAAATTAGAAAAATTTATCAATTCCATGTTAAAAGTATCTTAAAATGTTTTAGACCTAGTAAATTCTCTTGTTCCTATTAATTCAACATTCAATCTTTTTTCCCTATGGAAAAACTAAATATCTGATGGTACATATAGGTCATTCTACCTTAAATCAGTCTTAAAAATTATGATTTATGTAAATATAGACATGCTCATACAAGTTACCAACTAAAATAACTTGAAGTTTGATTAATAAATAGCAAGAAATTCTTGGACATATACAGGTTCTAATGACAGAAATTTCTTGGCCCAACATGATAACCTCTCAGTGTCTGTGTTGCAAACCATAATGCCCAAAAGTAGAGAAAGAGTATGGGGGAAATTGTCTGCCAGGGAGTTAGTGGCAGGGTGGGAAGTGGGGGGGTATACCAGGGATATTGGTGGTGGGGAATGTGCACTGGTGGAGGGATGGGTGTTTGATCATTGTGTGATTGTAACTCAAACATGAAAGCTTGTAACTATATCTCACAGTGATTCAATAAAATAAAATTTAAAGAAAATAAATTTTTTGGTCCAAAAGGTGATGAATATCTTTCAATAGTCTTAAAAATTAAATGTGTATTTAATAATTAAAATGTATAATGTATACTTTGCTGAATTTTAAGTTGAATGTGCTGATTTAACTAGTTTGTAGACCAAGAAAAAGAAAAATATTTAGGGACTCTGAAGGCTTCTAACACACTACTGCCATCTTGTTAATTAACTTAATGCCTTCCTCAGATACACATTGATTTTCAGCAAAGCACACTTAAAAAACATGTCATAGTATGATGTTATTTTAATAATTTTTCATTGAAAGAAAAGTCTATGAGTAAAAACACTATAATTATCCACATATTAAAGATAAGAAAACGGGCTGGAGTGATAGCACAGTGAGTAGGGCATTTGCTTTGCACGCGGCCAACCCCGGGTTTGATTCCCAGCATCCCATATGGTCCCTGGAGCACTGCCAGGGGTAATTCCTGAGTTCAAAGCCAGGAGTTACCCTGTGCATCGCCGGGTGTGACCTAAAAGCAAAATATAAATAAATAAATAAATAAATAAATAAATAAATAAATAAATAAGAAAACAGATTTTACTTGTGTATGAATACATATCCAGCAAACTGCCACTGTCACTGTCATCCCGTTGCTCACTGATTTGCTCGAGTGGGCACCAGTAACGTCTCCATTTTGAGACTTGTTTTTACTTGTTTTGGGCATATTGAATACACCACGGGAAGCTTGCCAGGCTCTGCCGTGCAGGTGAGATACTCTCGGTAGCTAGGATTTGAATTTGACTAGATTAGTCTGATCCTCAATTGCATGCTTTTTACCTTGCCCCATAACTTTATGATTCATGTGTCTTCTGGCAACATATTGATGCAAAATCTTGAAACTTTTAACTACTACACAAATTTTTGTAAAAATGAACTAATACCACCCCTCCATGTGCCAAATTTGCTTTCCTACTGCCCTACCTCAAACCAAAACTAAAAAACTGAAGTCACTTATTTGCAGCAGTTGGTAACTACAGAGCTCCAGAAACCAAACTTATTTGTTTGCACATTTTAAAACCAGACAATCAAATAGGAGAAATTAGACTCATTAACAATTAGTATGTCTACCAACTATCACTGCCTTAGGGTAGGAGTTAGATGAGCAGAAGGGTCACTGCGGGTTCCACACTCTACATTATCTAGACAACACAGCCAATACCTGGCAACAGCTCTAATATCAATACACCAGGCCTTCAGAGGAATTACCTGCTGGGGACAAGTAGAGTTCATTGAGTTCTGTGAGCAAAGGCAACACCAGTGACCTTGCTAGGGTGAGGAATCTCAAAGTCAATCCTCATTTGGATGTACTGAAGGAATCCTTTTGGAAGAAAGCAGAAATTTCCACACATACAATTTATAGTGACAGGGGTCTATAGCAATAAATGTAAAGTAAATGGTATATGTGTCTCTTTACTAAGAAGTACTGAGAGGCTAAGGCTAATTTACCTGTAAATGTTAGTTCTGAGTTTCTAAGAGTCTACCATTTTTCACTCAGCAACTACTATGTTAAGTACTGTTCTTATTTTAAGACTTGAGTGGTAGGGTTGTGGAGATAATTCAGAGGGCTAGTGTGCATGGTTTGCATATAAGGGCTCCAAGTTGGATTCAGGACCTCATGATCCCTGAGCACTCTGCTAGAAATAACACCCTAACAACATGCCAAGAGTAACCCCTGAGCACCTACAGGTGTGGCCCCAAAACAAAAGTAAAAGTGGTAAATAGACAAAGTGCAATTCTCTCTCTCTCTCCTTTTTTTTGGAAGTGAATGTTGACTCTAGGCCAGCCAGGCCAGGGTTTGATATACAGTGCTGTTTGACCACGTGATGTTGGGGATTACTGGACCACTTTGGCAGCTCAAGGATCTAAAGGGTTATACCTGCTGTGATCAGGGGTCTCCAAAGCTGTACCCAGTGATGCTTGAATAACCATGTGATGCTGGAGATGGAACCTAGTTGGCTACGTGCCTAAGCCCTGTTAGCTCTCTGGCTTCGCAAATTATTTTGTATTGACTGTTCATCCCACGGACACATCATCATGCCATCGATGCTTAAAACACTCCATGATATTGGCTTCAGTGATGTATTTAGTGATTCAACTCCACTGGCCAAAATGAAGCAAAGCCCGAATAAACAAATGAGATTATATAAAACCAAAAGCTTCTGCTTTGTGAAAGAAACTATCACTAAAAAGACATACTACTGAATAGGAGAAAATATTTGTGTAACTATACTTCTGAAGAACTATCTGATATTTTATATATACCAAGCACTCGCACTAAGGGTCACAGTAAGAATATGAAAAAAGCCAGCAAGAGGGATGGGCACTCGATCCATTGTATGACTGAAATGTAAGCACAAAAATTTGTCATTCTGTAACTATACCCCACGGTGATTCATTAAAAACAAACAAACAAACAAATAAATAAATAAGAATCCAAGACTCCTCCTTGACAACACCCTAGCAACAGATTCTTAGCCAAGGTTGGGATAGTTTGGGAGAAGCCCCACTATAAAACCAACTTACAATGGCATGCAGGAGCCATATCAACATTATCCACCTTGCCACATTTCAACGTGAAATATGTACTGGGCTTCTCTCTCTCTCTCTCTCTCTCTCTCTCTCTCTCTCTCTCTCTCTCTCTCTCTCTCTCTCTCTCTCTCTCCCTTGTTCCTCTAAATAATTTTCTCTAAATAAAACTATTTTCCATAGAAAAAAACTAAAACTGGGCTTTATTACTTTTTCTCTTTCATTTAAAAAAATTTTTTTATTGAATCACCATGAGATAGCCCATTACAAAGTTGCTCATGATTGGTTTCAATCATACAGTGTTCCAAAAAAATTACAAAACACTACTTCAAGAAATAAAGGAGGACACTAGGAAATGGAGACACATCCCCTGCTCATGGATAGGGAGAACTAACATTATAAAAATGGCAATACTGCCCAAAGCGCTATACAAATTTAATGCAGTCCCTATCAGGATACCCATTACATTTTTCAAAGAAACAGACAAAATACTCCTGAAATTTATATGGAACAATAAACCCCCACGAATAGCTAAAGCAATCCTTAAAAAAAGAAGATGGGTGGCGTCACCTTCCCCAACTTCAAACTCTACTACAAAGCAGTAGTAATTAAAACAGCATGGTATTAGGATAAAATCAGACCCGCAGACCAATGGAACAGAGTTGAATATCCTGTCACAGACCCCCAAATATATGGCCAATTAATCTTTGACAAAGGAGCAAGAAATGCAAAGTGGAACAAGGAAAACAAGTGGTGCTGAGAAAACTAGATAGCTACCTGCAAAAAAATGAACTCTGACCTCTGTCTAATGCCAGGCACAAAAGCCAGATCAAAGTGGATTAAAGACCTCAATATCAGACATGAATCTATAAGGTTCATAGAAGAAAATGTAGGCAGGACTCTCCACAACATTGAAGCTAAAAGCATCTTTAAGGATGAAATGCTTCCACTGACCATGCAAGTGGAAGCAAACATAAACAAATGGGACTACATCAAACTAAGAAGCTTCTGCACTTCAAAACAAACAGTGACCAAAATACAGAGAGAGCCCACAGAATGGGAAAGAATATTTACCCAATACCCATCTGATAAGGGATTAATATCCAGGATATTCAATATACTTGTACAATTGTATAAGAAATAAACCTCCAACCCCATCAAAAAATGTGTAGAAGAAATGAACAGAAGTTTCCTCAAAAATGAAATACAAATGGCCAAAAGGCACATGAAAAAATGCTCCACATCACTACTCATCAGGGAGATGCAAATCAAAACAATGAGATATCATCTCACACCACAGAGACTGGCACACATTCAAAAGAACAAAAGCAACCAGTGCTGGCATGGATGTGGGGGAAAAGGGAGGCTCCTTTACTGTTGGTGGGAATGCCAACTGGTCTAGCCTTTCTGGAAAACAATATGGACAGTCCTTCAAAAACTAGAAATTGAGCTTCCATATGACCCAGCAATACCACTTCTGGGAATATATCTCGAGGATGCAAAAGAGCACAGAAGAAACGACATCTGTACCTATATATTTATTGCAGCCCTGTTCACAATAGCCAAAATATGGAAACAACCCGAGTGCCGTAAGACAGATGACTGGTTAAAGAACTTTGGTTCATCTACACAATGGAATACTATGCAGCTGCTGGAAAGATGAAGTCATGAAATTTCCTTATAAATGAATGGAGAGTACCCTGCTAAATGAAATGAGTCAGAAAGAGAGGGACAGACATAGAGGGACTGCACTCATTTGTGGAGTGTAGGGTAGCATCACATGAGGCTGACATCCAAGGATAGTAGATACAAGGGCCAGGGGGATTGCCCCCTAGCTGGAAGACTGTTTCATGAGCAGAGGGGAGAAGGCAGATGGAATAGAGAAGGGATCACTAAGAAAATGATGGCTGGAGGAACCAGTTGGGATGGTAGATGAATGCCGAAAGTAGATAATGGACCAAACATGATGACCTCTCAGTGTCTGTGTTGCAAGCTATAATGCCCAAAAGTGAGAGAGAGTATGGGGAATATTGTCTGCCATGGGGGCAGGGGGAGAATGAGAAAGGGGGGTATATCCGTGATATTAGTGGTGGGGAATGTGCACTGGTGGAGGGATGGATGTTTGATCATTATGAGATTGTAATCCAAACATGAAAGCTTGAAACTATCTCACAGTGATTCAATAGAATTTTTTAAAAATCATACAGTGTTCCAACACCCATCCCTCCACCAGTGTATATTTCCCAGAACCAACATCCCCAGTTTCCCTCACACCCACCTCGAACGCACTCCCCCAACTTGCCTCTAGAGCAGGCACCTTTCTTCTCTCTCACCCCCTCTACCTGTTTCTCTTTCTCTCTCCCTCGCTCTCTTTCTCTGCTTCTTCCCCTCTCTTTCTCCCTCCCTCTCTCTCTCTGTCTTCATCTCCCTCTCTCATCTTCTCTTTCTCCTTCTCTCCCCTCATGTTCCTCTGAATAAATTTATCTAAATAAAACTATTTTTCATAAAAAAAAAACTAAAAAGGCATTGCATTATTTTCTCTCTTGCATTTTTTCTTTTTAAACTTTTTAAATTATTTATTGAATCACCATGAGGTAGCCCATTACAAAGTTGTTCATTATTGGGCCTTGATCATACAGTGTTCCAACCCATCCCTCTGCCAGTGTATATTTCTCAGCACAAGTGTCCCCATTTTCCCTCCCACCAACCGCCACCCCCAACTCAACCCCCTACCTGCCTTTATGACAGGCACCTTTCCTCTCTCTCTCTCTGTGTCTGTCTCTCTCTCTCTCCTTTTGGGCATTGTGGTTTGCAATACAGATAGTGAAAGGTTATCATGTATGTCCCTTTACCTACTTTCAATACTCAGTTACTCAGTTCTTATCCAGCATGATCATTTTCAACTATTATTGTCATACTGGTTCTGTCTCTGTCTTACTTACCCTCCACCTCACACACACTTATGGTAGATTCCAACCACTGACCAGTTCTCCTGGCCCCTGTTTTCTTTGGCCTTGTATATTAGTCTCATACTTAAATAAAACTATTTTACTCCACTACATACAGCATTAACAAACTTTGCAATAAAATGAAAACATAAAACTGATATATTTAAAATGGAGATAAAGACTGAACTGATGCTTCTCCAGAGATAGCATACAGATAGCCAGCAGACTCATGAATAAATGCTCCTTATCACTAATTATTAGGAAAATACAAATCAAAATGACAATTAGAACCCACCTCATAACAGTAAAAATGGCCTATATCAAAAATAACAATTAATAAACACTGGCAGGAATGAGGAGGGGGAGAAAACCCTATTTACTGTTGGTGGGAATGTAAACTGGTTCACCTACTCTGCAGGAAAATATGGATATTTTCCAGAATACTTTTAGAAGATACACCATATGATCCAGTGTAAAAAACTAAAGAACGCCGAGGGGCGAGTGCACTTGCGGGCTCTCCAGGCGGCTCTGTCTCACCACCCGCGTTCGGTGCTCTGGAACCGCAGTGTGTGGGCTGGATCGGGACGGCCGGTGGTCAAGGACAGGCCAAGGAAGAACGAGGACCAAGCTGGTTGCTGATTAGTTACCGTTTATTCAATCTTCAAACTTTCTCATCTCCCGCACTCCCAGCTCTGGCATCTCTCTGGATCTACTGCTCAACTGCTGCCTCTCTCTGGCTTCTCTCTCTCCTCCCACTTGTCTCTCCCACCTTGCCCTCTAGGCTACACCCAGCCAGGTAGCCAAATCAACATAAGAAAGCCCTTCCTGAGGGCAGGGCACTCCAAAGCCCTTCCTGACTCTTAAGTTTTTTTTTCTTTTCCTTAGTCCAGGAACTTATTAACATCTCAATACTAGTTATTTTTGTATGGACATAGCAAGGGATACATTGAGGCTTGCAAGGCAGCTCTCCTGGCAACATCTTGCCACAGGCTCTGACCACAGCACTCAGGCCAGATTAATCATTCCTCACCCTAGCAGGGTCCAAATCTAGTATCACTGTTTGGATCATGACAGCATTTGTCCATGATCAAGCTCTTAACTTATAGTTAAGCATTAGGCACTTTGGCCAGGCCCATCTCGATGCCAGGGTAGCACACAACTCACCGCTTGCCCTGGGTCCTTCTTGTCCCACGTCGGGACCGTGCTTTGGGGGTGCTAGGAAGTAAGGGCAGCTGAGGCTTAGGTCAAGAGAACAGATGCCCTGGAGGAAAATATCATGTAGAGTCAAATGACTCCCAGGTTACAAAAGCATAACATTTGTTAAGTCTTCCTGTGTCCATACAAAAAGGACTTGCTCTGAATAAACTATGCAAAGGACGCAAGGAGAAGAGAAAAACATTATTTACAAGTCAACAGAACACTAAGAAAGAAGCTACAAATAAACAAAGAGGAATAGGAGCACTGTAATGGGAGTAACCCAATAAACCTAAACTACTGAGGCCATGTTATCCTACAATCCAGTAATACCAGTCCTAAGTATCTATCCAAGAAACAGAATGACTAATTGAGAAAGATAAATGTATGCCTATGTACTTTGCATTGCTTCTTACAAATGCAAGATCTGGAAACAATACTAACAATTTGTCAGTGCTCACTGACAAATAATTGGATAAGGAAATTATGATAGAGACCAGGAAGATGGCTCAAATGACTGGAGCACATTGTTTTTGCATGAGGGAGCCCTAAATTCATCTCCACTCTTTTATCAGGCCCTTAGTACTCCTCTACAACCTCACGTCCCAAAAACATTATGACATATATTTATCTATGAGTAATGATATACTACTCAACTATAAGAAAAGATGAAGTCTTGCCTTTTTCTGTAAATGGATAGAACTAGAGAGGGTCATGCTAAGTGAAATAACTATAAGAAAAAAATCAATGAATAGGAGTTCTCACTTAAAGGTAATAAAGACATAAAGTAAGTTACTAGACAGTGCCAAGTAAAAACAAACCTGTAGTCTCTGACCACAGAACTGAGATTCCCTAAGAGTAGCAATGGAGTGAAACTGAGGATTTTTGGACCATAATGGATAGTTAGAGCACTTTGATGGAAGGCATGACCAGTAGTACCATACCTCTGTAACATAAACATTCACAATCTTGCAGGCTAACTAGATCTCAATAGACACTGTATCGCTATCGTCCCATTGTCCAATGGTTTGCTCGAGCGGGCACCAGTGATGCTGAGCAATAGCTCTCCTGCTGAGCAATAGCACAGCAGGTAGGGCGTGTTTGCCTTGCACATGGCCGACCCAGGTTCGATTCCCAGCATCCCATATGGTCCCACGAGCACTGCCAGGAGTAATTTCTGAGTGCAATAAACATTACTTTTAAAAAACAATCATTTGCGGTTTTTCCACTGCTGCACAAGCATGATCCCAGAGGCCAGCTAAACTACTTTGGGCACCAGCAGCTTGCAGAAAAGTCTCTAGACTGTGAAATGAGTCACTGCCCCATGCTGCACCAGGAGGGAAGGGTTTTTCTCTCTCGGCTCTTCCTTTCCAGGCACAGCATGGCGACCACCATTTTATGAGCACAAAAAGGAGGTACGAGCCTGCAGCAACAGGACTCACGGAAAATCCCGGGATGGGGATGTTACCAGCCCCGTCCTCCGCCGAGATTTAAGCGCAGTGGCCACATGTGTGCAGCCTTTCACTGCTGCATGAGCATGATCCCAGGGGCCAGCTAAACTACTCTGGGCAACAGCAGCTTGCAGAAATGTCTCTAGACTGTGAACTGAGCCACTACCCCATGATGCACCAGGAGGGAAGGGTTTTTCTCTCTCGGCTTTTCCATTTTATGAGCACCACAAAAGGGAAGTAAAAGCTTGCAGTGATGCGATTTCTGGCAGAAATTTTCCTGGACTTAGTTCCTAAAATACAGAAATTCAAAACTTCATATCTCTTAATTGTCAGCAATGGAAAACATTATCAAATGGTTCATTTTCAACAGGTCTGACTTTGGGAGGGAAACTCCAAACAATAATAGTGAGTTTTTTGTTGAAATATTGAAGGAAATCAAAGTAAAGTGAAATCTATCAGCTATACAGGTGGGGGTCAGGGGGAGGTATACTGGGGCTCCTGGTGGTGGAAAATGTGCACTGGTATGGGATGGGTGTTGAGCATTGTATAACGGAGACTTAAGACTGAAAGCTCTGTAACTTTCCACATGGTTATTCAATTAAAAAAAAAAACTTTGAAAAAAAATCAACCTAAAAAAATCATTTGCTTATTTTTATGATTTCCAAAGCTTTTTTGGTTAAAAATGTATAAATATATCTCTCCCACACGGTAGAGCCTGGCAAGCTACCCATGGTGTATTTGCTATGTCCAAAACAGTAACAACAAGTCTCACAAAGGAGATGATACTGGTGCCCACTCGAGCAAATAGATGAAAAATGGGACGACAATGCTACAGTGCAATGATATATATGTTGTATATTTATGCATCATCTAAGCATTTGATACTGGGGGTGCAGAGCTGTCAACAGGACAACCTGGACTTGCAGGGCAAGTGCATCAGCAGCCTGATGGTGCCTTCAGGTTTCCTGATACCCCAAAATTGCTGCTATGCCTCTGGCCAGGCCCTAACAACTTGGGACCAAGTTTCCTTAGAAATTTACTGACCACCCCCACAAACCACCTCCAGCTCAGCTATATATGCTCATTTATCAGCCTTGCTTCAGAGACCCATAAATAAATCTTGAAAGAGATCAAAAACTGCAATTAATCTTGGACCTTTGCAAGGCTGAATAGACAATGGTAAATCAGAGTGGGGAGGGTCAGCCTGTTGCCTGCCCAAGTGGAGCCCCAGCAGCTGGTTTTTCCCACAACCCCAAATCGCCGCCTTGCTGCCAGCCAGACTCCCCTATTACAGAATGGACCTCAGCAAGACATAAACCTGTTGAAAATTAAACTATGCGTGTTTGAAACTGAAATCTCCAGGTTTTCTCAACGTTGGAGTAGGCTACCTCCCTCCACCTACCTGTACTCCTGGAAGCACTGGCAGTTACCCCCAACAAACCAACTCCAGCTTCCATGTAAGCTCTTCTACTGGCCTTGCTTCAAAGACCCACACACGAATCTCAAAAGAGATCAAAAGCCACAGTGAATCTCGTACTCACATAAAACTCAACAGACTGAGGTAAATCAGAAGGTCATCCTGGCGCCCATCCAAGCAGAACACCCGGCAGCCGCTTGCTTCCACAATCCAAATCGTCACTATGCTCCGACCCTAACTCCACTGTCTCAGGATGTGCCTCCCTGAAGTATAGCCTGCTGACAATTCGGGTACGAAGCTTTTGTCACTGAAATCTCCAGGCTTTTTTAAAGATGGGTTACCTTCCGCCACCATCCTGTACTTCTCAAAATCTCGGTAGTCAAGTTCCACACCCCAAAATTATCATCCAGCTAAAAAGCTACTCCAGCCTTACCTTTTCTATAAAAACACTGAACACACTGAACAAACATGATGACCTCTAAGTATTTGTATTGCAAATCATAGTGCACAAAAGGAGAGAGAAAGAAAGAAAAAAAGCGTCTACCATAGAGGTGGGCTGAGGTGGGGGTGTGGTGATGGTGGGAGGAACATTGATGGTGGGAAATGTCACAGGTGAAGGGATGAGTGTTGGATCCTTGTATGACTGAAACCCAGTCGTTAACTGCTTTAAAATAGCCTATCTCATGATATTCAATTTTTTGAATTAATAATAAAGACAAGGGTATGAGTTGTAATAATTCTTTTGTTGATCAGAGTGGGAGGAAAATTTATAGATCACAGAATTTGGACTTCTCTTGCTTCCAAAGAAATAGAAAATAAAATAAAATTTTGAGACTGACCTATACTTATAATTGATATAAATGTGTGAGAATGTGTAAGGTAAAATTTGAAGAGGTCTGTAGAGCAAAAAGTCCCATTATAATTCCATGCCCAGAATTCACTGCTTCAAATGATAATAAATATGTAGAGGTAGGGTAAATGGTGGCTGAGATGGCCAAAAGCCAGAATCCAGTAACTAGGTGCATAAATGGTAGACTTTCTGATTTATTAAGAAATACACAATCTGGTGAATTCTCATTCTTTTGTTTAAAAAAAAAAAAAAACTTCTCACTAACTAATGACCACATGGCAGTGATGCCTATATTAATGACAAGGTCTCTCAATCAATTAGACCACAAATTAGAGGGTTACATACATAAATAAACATAAATAAAACATTATTAATTGATATAGTTTTAGGAGGGGTCAGGGAGAGTACAGTGGGTAAGGCACTTGTCTAGCATGCATTTGATCTGGGCTCAGTCCCCAGTACCCCAGTACAGCATATGGTCCCCTGAACACCACCAAGAGTGACTCCTGAGCACAGAACCAGGAGTATGCCATGAGCACAGCCTGGTGTGAACCAAGAAAGCAAATAAAACCAAATACACATGCACACATGCATGCATGCACACACACACATAAATATTTTTTTATTAAGGACATTATTCTGCCTTTGCAACTGACAGGTATTTTCAATAAGTTAGATATAAATAATTTCATTTTTTTCCTGCCATAATAACCTCACTTAACATTTGGTTACATATGATTAGAAATGCTAAAATCAAATGTCAAGTACATTTTGGAAATTAAAATGTAAAATAGGCAGCTGGTGACATTACAGTCTTAATATAGAAGAATGAGCATTCCCTTCCCTTTAATTCTCTCCTTGCATCATTTCCTCACTCCTTCCTGGATGGGACTGGCAGTGACCATGATAAAAAAGAAAACTAGCATAATAATGCTTTATAGCGGATAGATAAGATTGCTCTGTGGTGATAAATGCCTCCCAAGAACCAAAAGTTTCTCTATTAAAGGTTCATTCCCCATTCAGACTGTGACCATGAGTGAATGGTGGGAGCAGGCATGGCTCCCTGTCGTCTTCCCTCTGGCTGGAAGAGAAGCACCTTCTGAAATAAAGTTGCAGAGGAAAAACAGAGTTATTGCAGCATGTGGTTTCTAAGGCATCAGCCGAACTAAAACATTCATTTTAAATTTATAGAATGAAGCAATTGAGGTGGTTAATGGGTGGAGTAGGGGGGATTTCATTCATCCATAGAGGGATGGGGGAGCTCATATTAGTTTTTTTAAAACATTCAGCACAATAATGTGCCAAATTTTCCTGGAAAAACATCTTATTTAAAATTAAATTTTCTTATCTTTCAGATGGCTCATTTTGATAAACCTAAAGAATCTATGGTAATGAACAATATAGAAGAACTTGGAAATTTTCAGGATATGACTCCTAGAGCTAGAGGTAAGCAAAATATTTGACAAAGTATACAGAGACACTGGGGCAGAAATAGATACCTGGAGGGAAAAAGGATTTGATGTTCAATTCTTTTAAAGACTTCAAAATTTTACTCTAATATGCATTTTAATTTTTTTAAAATCAAATCTTTAGCAAATCATATTATCTCTCATGATAAAGATAAATCTTAGCCTTCCTGCAGCTGATGTGGTCATATAAATAAATTCTAGCAAAGGGGATGTAAGAAGAGGCAAAATATGACAGGTCCTACTATTCTATTTTAATACAAAGCAGACTGTTGTCTGTTGCTTCATTCTTTATCTCTTCCTTTGTACCACTGACTTTAAAAATATTGCCACTTTGAATCTGAGCATGAGTACAATACCCTGGTGTGCTGAAAGTTAGAAAACATTTAAGTGGGCAGGACAATTTTGTTGTCTGCTTTAAGTCCTTTGTACTACTTTTGTTGTATTTATAAATTTTATTTTTTAATATTTTAATTAGGGAAATACATTTTTGAATAGGTTAAGGAAGCATTCATGAAGGAGATTGAATTTAAAGTGAACTTTAACAAATGAAAAATAAGAATCATATGATCATATCAACAGATGCAAAAAATCATTTGACAAAATTTCAATATTGTATTATGGATAAACTCAATAAAATTAATATAGCAATAATGTACATCCACACCTAAAAAAACATATATGAAAATTCCCTACACTAGTATATTTCACTGTATCACTGTCATCCCATTGTTCATCTATTTGCTCTAGTAAGAGCCAGTAATGTCTCCATTTGTCCCTGTCGCGTTCAGGATCAGGGGAATGAGGCCCATTATTATTACTGTTTGGGGCATATCGAATACACCACAAGTAGCTTGCCAGGCTCTGCCATGCAAGATTCTGCATCGCTCTCTTCCGGAAGCTTTGTTTTATAGTCTCTGGATCTTGGCCATTGATGAGATTACATGGCACTAGGAGGCAGTTTGTGGTGTGGCTGTCAAGCTACTGGAAAACTGGTGATCTGGGTGGAGGAGGCCCAGTCCCAATCCAAGCAGGCTTGGAGTTCTCAGCCACAGGTCCCACATACCTGGGTTCCTCTGCCAGTTCCTTCATGGGTGAGGCTCATCCGAGCATGTGGAGAGTGCCCTTGAGCATGGCTGTGGCTGGGTTCTGGAGGATTTTGGCTGCCGGGGCTCTGCTTGGGGCTGGGAGGGAGACTCAACCCGCCCCCCTTCGAAGGGGCCCCAGTGAAGACAGCCAGGCGCAGGGGCAGAAGATTATGCATATTTAATGGTAAAAAACCAAAATCTTTTCTTCTAAGATCATGAAGCAAATAATATCGGACATTTACTCTTTGTCGGAGCAATTATACAAGAAGAAAAGGAATCAAAATTATCTAAAAAGTAAAAGATTAAATTTTTAATCTTTGTAAATGGCATATTACATACTTTAAACACCAAAAAGTCTCAATAACAAAAAGTTTAAAAGAATAAATAAATTCAATAAAGTTGAAGGATAAGAAAGATAAATATGCAGATATTTGCCACATTTTTTGTGTACTAATAACAGATCATCAGAAAGAGAAATGTTTTTTAGTTGTATCATAAGATAATTAATTACCAGGAATTTAACCTAGGTAAATTGAAAACCTAAGTACAATGAAAAGTATAAGACATTGATGAAAGGAACTGGATACTAAGTGATAAGATATTACATGCTTATGGATTAGAACAATTAACTGAAATGTTTATATTATTCAGGAGGCTGAAGACCCCCGGAACCTAGCCACAGCCATACTCAAACCGCTCTCCACACACGTTCGGACAAGCCTCACACATGAAGGTACCGGCCCAGGAACCCAGGTGTGAGTAATCCCATCAACGACCAACATCCAGAGACTTAAAAACAAGCTCCCAGGGGCTGGAGTGATAGCACAGCGGGTAGGGCGTTTGCCTTGCATGCGGCCGACCCGGGTTCTAATCCCAGCATCCCATATGGTCCCCTGAGCACCGCCAGGGGTGATTCCTGAGTGAAGGGCCAGGAGTAACCTCTGTGCATCGCTGGGTGTGACCAAAAAAAAAAAAAAAACAAGCTCCCAGAAGCGCGTGGCCACAAAGATATCTTGCGGCCGTGCAATATCTTATAACCTACTTCTCCCTCTAAGAGGAAACTGGCAAGCTACTGAAAGTTTCCTGCCCATATGGGAGAGCCTCGCAAGCTTCCCATGGTGTATTTATATGCCAAAGCCAGTAACAAGCAGGATCTCATTCCCCTGACACTGAAAGAGCCTCCAATGTGGCATCGTTGAAAAGGCCAAGTAGAGAAAGGCTTCTAAAATCTCAGGGATAGGACGAATGGAGAGGTTACTGAGACCGCTGGAAAAATTCGATGATTAACAGGATTTCGTAATCATGATTGTGTATATTATGACATTCAATCTAAGTGTTGTGATATAATGACTATATTATAAATTTTCAGAATTGTAATTTTTTGAAATGCAAATGCATTAACTAAATTTGATGTCAAGGCACCACACGTCCGGACAGGCCTCACGCATGAAGGGACTGGCAGAGGAACCCAGGTGTGCGGGACCCAGGGCTGAGATCCCCAAGCCTGCTCACATTGGGACTGGGCCTTCTCCACCTTCAGTAGTTTGGTAGCCACACCCACAAACTGCCCCCAGCGCCAAGTAATCCCACCGAAGGCCAACATCCAGAGACTATAAGACCATGCTGCTGCATCGAATAGCCTTGTTCTCCCTCTCAGAGAACCTGACAAGCTACCAAGAGTCTATTGCCCCACGGGGGAGCCTTGCAAGTTTCCCATGGCATATTTATATCCCAAATACAGTAAAAGATATATACATACCTCTTGGAGAGCCCAGCAAACTACCAAGAGTATCCCACCCGCATGGCAGAGCCAGGCAAGCTACCCGTGGCATATTCGATATCCCCAAAACAGTAACGACAGGTCTCATTCCCCTGACCCTGAAAGAGCCTCCAATAATTGGGAAAGACGAATAAGGAGAGGCTGCTAAAATCTCAAGGCCAAGTGTAATAGAGACATACTGGTGCCCGCTCGAGTAAATCGACAAACAATAGGATGCGAGTGACAGTGACAATGACATTAAGATCACTGTTGAAAGTCCAATTCTATTCTGTATTTGAAAGATACTGAGAAGTAAATATTAAAAGTAGTGATCATGGGTTTCAGGAGATAGTTCAAAGGGCTGTGCACATATTTTGCTTGCACTACCTGGTCCCATAAACATCACCATCAGTGGCCCCAAAACACCAAGCAATATCTAGCCCCTGTATAACACTGCCCCAATAAAAATCAAATTCCTGGATCATCCCATCCAGGTATCGACCCGTGCCAGGGCTCCTTCCTGGAGCCACAGCCACTAATGCAGTTGCAAGTCATTCTACCCCCTCCATATCCCATAAGAGCCATAAGTTACCCGCTTAGTTGGAACTTTCACCAGGTTCACTTAAACACCAGAAATACATTAGCCAATAACTCGTTAAGCCCACCTCAATTAATACTGCATCATAAATCGAATAGTAACAGTGAGCATGAAGGGCTAAGCCACATAGGTCACAATGGTAAAGCAACACAGATCCCCACTAAGCTTACTTATTGAAGAGGCTAGCCCAGAAGACACCAAGAGCAATGAAGTGCTAGATAACCTCTCTGACAAGGAATTTAGAAGGGAGATACTGAGGATGCTTAGGGAGCTTAAAGAAACAATGGAAAGCCATACCAAAAAAATACAAGAGGATTTGAAGGTATAAATGTGGAAAATGCAAACAAAATTACAAACAGAAATGTCAGACCTGAAAAACCTGGTAGGAGAATTAAAAAAACTCAGTTGAAGGCCTCAGCAGCAGAGTAACAGGTGCTGAGGACAGAATCAGTGAGCTCAAAGATAAAGTGCAGAGACTGTCTAGAAAAGAACAGAAAATGGAAAAGAGACTGACAATCCGGGAACAGATGGCAAGAGAAGATCGTGATGAAGCCAAGAAGAGTAACATAAGAATTATTGGAGTCCCAGAGGGACAGGAAGAAAACCCTGATGAAGAAGAAACTGTCAAAGACATCATTGCTACGATGTTCCCAGAGCTGAAGAAAACATGCAATCACATTCAGGAGGCCCAAAGGGTATCAACTAGAAGAAACCCAAATAGAAATACCCCAAGGCACATCCTGATCAAAATGACCAAAACCTTAGATAGAGACAAAATCCTGAGAGCTGTAAGATCAAATAAAGAAATAATCAAATAAAGAAATTGTCTAAAAAGGAGCACCCTTAAGATTCACAGCCGACTTGTCTGATGAAAACTTCACAGCCCGAAAATAGTGGTGGGATATATTCTTACTATTTTTGGCACATCAAATACCCCACGGGGAGTTTGCCAGACTCTGCCATGCAGGGCGGGATACTCTTGGTGGTTTTCCGGGCTCTCCTAGAGGGAAGGAGAAATCAAACCCAGGTCGGCCGCATGCAGGGCAAACACCCTACCCACTCTGCTATCACTCCAGGCAAACTAAACCAATGAAAGATGAAAGTCAATTTCCATTACAATACAGCTCACTAACCTCTGGTAGGGCCTGCTGCATCTAGGACCATGGCCTTAATGTCCCTATAAACTGTCACTCCCCTAAATGACAGAATGGGGGCAGACAGAATAAATTCCTAGATTCCTGTAGCCTTCCAAGGCTGAACCAAGAAGACCTAGAATACCTGAACAGACCTATCACCGTCAAGGAAATTGAAACGGTATTAAAAAATCTCCCCAAGCACAAAAGTCCTGGCCCAGATGGATTCACTAGTGAATTCTTGCAAACCGTTAAAGAGGACTTACTCCCAATCATCTTCAAGCTTTTCCAGGAAATTCTAGTATCAAAAATACTTCCAAACAGTTTCTACGAAGCAAATATCACCCTGGTACCAAAGGCAGACAAAGATACCACAAAGAAAGAGAATTACAGACCGATATCCCTGATGAACACAGATGCAAAGATCCTCAACAAAATATTAGCAAATAGAATCCAACTCATCAAATCCGACTCATCAAAAAGATCATACACCATGACCAAGTAAGATTCATCACAGGGATGCAAGGCTGGTTTAGAATTCGCAAGTCAATCAACATAATTCATCATATCAATAAAAGAAATAATAAAAACCATATGATCATATCAGTAGATGCAGAGAAAGCATTTGACAAGATCCAGCACCCGTTTATGATGAAAACACTCAGCAAAATAGGCACCGAAGGAACTTTCCTCAATATTGTCAAAGCCATCTACCACAAGCCCAAAGCAAGTACTGTTTCAAAGAAATAGACAAAACACTTCTGAAATTCATATGGAACAATAAACCCCCACGAATAGCTAAAGCAATCCTTGGAAAAAAGAAGATGGGTGGCGTCACCTTCCCCAACTTCAAACTCTACTACAAAGCAGTAGTAATTAAAACAGCATGGTATTGAGCTAAAAACAGACCTGCAGACCAATGGAACAAAGTTGAATATCCTGTCACAGATCCCCAAATATATGGCCACTTAATCTTTGACAAAGGAGCAAGAAATGCAAAGTGGAACAAGGAAAGCCTCTTCAACGAGTGGTGCTGGGAAAACTAGATAGCTACCTGCAAAAAAATGAACTCTGACCTCTGTCTAATGCCAGGCACAAAAGTCAGACCATAGTGGATTAAAAACTTCAATATCATACCCAAGAACAGTAGTATACAATACCAGAGGTTGACTCCATAGCTTGGAACTTGGCCTCACACGCTGGGGGAAAGTCATACCAAATGGAGAAGGGAACACCAAGTAAATTGTGAGTGGAGATCCCACGTGGTAAGGAAAATGCGCACTGAAAGTGGACTAATGTCCGATCAAGATGGCCACTCAATACTCCTATTGCAGACCACAACACCCAAAAGGAGAGAGAGAGAGAGCAAATTGGAATGCCCTGCCACAGAGGCAGGGTGGGGTGGGGGGAATGGGACTGGGGGGTGGGAGGGATACTGGGTTCATTGGTGGTAGAGAATGGACACTGGTGGAGGGATGGGCTCCCGACACTGCATGAGGGAAAAACAAGCATGAAATGTTTGAATCTGTAACTGTACCCTCACTGTGACTCACTAATTAAAAATAAATAAATTTTTAAAAAAGACCTCAATATCAGACATGAATCTATAAGGTTCATAGAAGAAAATGTAGGCAGGACTCTCCACAACATTGAAGCTAAAAGCATCTTTAAGGATGAAACAGCACTGACCATGCAAGTGGAAGCAAACATAAATAAATGGGACTACATCAAACTAAGAAACTTCTACTCTTCAAAAGAAACAGTGACCAAAATACAGAAAGAGCCCACAGAATGGGAAAGAATATCTACCCAATACCCATCTGATAAGGGATTAATATCCAGGATATACAAGACACTAGTAGAATTGTATAAGAAATAAACCTCCGGTCTGATGTTGAGATTTTTAATCCACTTTGACCTGACTTTTGTACATGGCGTTAAGTAGAGATCTAAGCCCATTTTTTTGCAAGTTGTTGTCCAGTCTTGCCAGCACCATTTGTTGAAGAGGATTTTCATGTTCCAATTCACATTTTTGCTCCCTTATCAAAGATTAGATGATCAAATATTTGAGGATGTGCGTCAGTATTCAACCCTCTTCCATTGGTCTGTGGCTCTGCCTTTGTTCCAGTACCATGCTGTTTTAATCATTACTGCTTTGTAGTATAGATTGAATTGGGGAGGGTGACTCCTCCGATATTCTTTTTCCTAAGACTTTCTTTAGCTATTAGTGGGGGCTTTTTGTTCCATATGCATTTCAGGAATGTTCACTCCATTTCTTTGATGAATGCCATGGGTATCCTTATAGGAATAGCATTGAATGTGTACAATGCTTTGGGGAGTATTTCCATTTTGACTATGTTAATTCTCCCAATCCATGAGCAGGGGATATCTTTCCATTTCCTCATGTCCTCTATAATTTCTTGAAGTAGTGTTTAGTAGTTTTCTTTGTAAAAGTCCTTTACCTCCTTAGTTAAGCTAATTCTGAGGTACTTGATTTTCTGAGGCACGATTGTGAACAGGATTGCTTTTTTAATGTCACTTTCTTCTCTCTCGTTATTTGTGTATAGGAAAGCAAATTGGATTTGGTTATTGGTTAGCCAAGATTTTGGGGTATTGATTTTATAGTCTCCAGATTAACTATATGAGTCTATTGTTTCTAAGAGTTTCATGGTAAAGGTTTTAGGGTTCTCTAAGTATAGTATCATATCATCTGCCAATAGTGAGAGCTTGATTTCTTCCTTTCCTACGACCTGATAGGGTGTCTATCTGCCTGATTCTGTTAAGGTATGTTTTGTGGCCCAGCACATGGTCTATTCTGGAAAATGTTCCATGTGCACTGGAAAAGAATGTGCACTCTTTTTTGGGGGGATATAACGCTCTGTATAAATCTATTAGCCCTCTCTCTTCTATTTCTTCCTTCAAAGCCAGTATTTCCTTGGCGAGTTTTAATCTTCTTGATCTATCAGACCAGAATCCATAAGATACATGGAAAACAAGGTTGGCAAAATCCTCCACAACATTGAAGCTAAAGTTATTTTCAAAGATAACACACCTCTGGCCAAGCAACTGAAAACAGAGATAAACAAATGGGACTACTTTAAACTAAGAAGCTTCTGCACCTCAAAAGAAACAGTGACCAAAATACAAAGACAGTCTTCAGAATGGGAAAGGATATTCACCCAATGCACATCTGGTAAGGGGTTGATATCAAGGATATACAAGGGACTGGTTGAACTCTACAAGAAGAAAACCCCCAACCCCATCAAAAATGGGGGATGGAAATGAACAGAAATTTTCTCAAAGAAGAAATTCGAATGGCTAAAAGACACATGAGAAAATGCTCTACGTCACTAATCATCAGGGAGATGCAGATTAAAACAACAATGAGATATCATTTAATACCACAGAGACTGGCCCACATCCAAAAAACAAAAGCAACCACTGTTCGTGTGGATGTGGGGATAAATTGCTTGTGGGAATGCCGACTGTTTCAGCCCTTCTGGAAAACAATATGGACGATTCTCAAAAAATTAGAAATTGAGCTTCCATTTGACCCAGCAATACCACTCCTAGGAATATATCCTGGAGAGGCAAAAAGGTATAGTAGAAATGACATCTGCATTTCCATGTTCATTGTAGCACTGTTTACAATAGCCAAAATCTGGAAAAAACCAGAGTGCCCAAAAAGAGATGACTGGTTAAAGAAACTTTGGTACATCTACATAATGGAATACTATGCAGCTGTTAGAAAAAAATGAAGTCATAAAATTTGTATATAAGTGGATCTACATGGAAAGTATCATGTTAAGTGAAATGAGTCAGAAAGAGAGGGACAGACATAGAAATATTGAACTCATCTGTGGAATATAAAATAACATAGTGGGAGACTAACACCCAAGAGTTGTAGAGATAAGGATTAGGAGGTCTGCCCCACAGCTTCGAAACTGGCCTCACATGCTAGGGGAAAAGGCAGCTCAGATAGAGAAGGGAACACCAAGTAGAGGATGTCAGGAGGACCCATTCGGGTTGGAAGATGCGAGCTGAAAGTAGACTATAGAATGAACATGATGGTCACTCAATACCTCTATTGCAAACTAGAACACCCAAAAGGGGAGATAACAAAGGGGAATGCCCTACCATAAAGGCAGGGTGGGATGGTGGGGGATGGGGTGGGGTGGTGAGAGGGATACTGGAAACATTGGTGGAGGTTAATGGGCATTGGTGGAGGGATGGGTAAATGATCACTGTATGAGTGAAACGCAAACATAAAAGTTCATAAGTTTGTAACTGTACATCACAGTGATTCTCTACTGAAAAATTTTTAAAAAACCAAAAAAAGAGAAAAAAATATATATTTCTTGGAGTTGAGCTGAAAAATAGAATGAGGTTGGAAGCAGAAAGTACTTTCTGGACGTTGCCTTTGATCATAATGTTAATAATTTAAATGCTATAAAGGACGAAGTCTGGCATTAAGTAATACAAACATTTTCTTGCCTAGATTTCTTTTTCTTCCATGTAATTTCATATTTGTTAGGGAGAAAACATGGTTTACTGGGAAAAGTTGCCTTCTGAACTTGTGATGGACAGAGCTGTGAACATTTAACTGGAAACATGTGTCTAAGTTATTTTGTTCATGAATTGTTGAATTGTTCCATCAAATAATTATATATTTCTATGCTCTTAGATCACAGGTTGTGATGCTCAAGGATTTTTCTTTTTATTCTTTTCCTGATATTCTTCCTTATATATCTGAATGCCTGCAACATATGTTGAATAATTAATAGAATTTCTCAGGGGTGGGCTTATCTAAAAAAGGAAATTGTACTTTCTTTCACATTTGAAGTCTTTTCTTCCTCAGTCTTTCTTAATACTTATAATTTATTCACTTATATATGTTCCCAAAAGATGGGATCATTGTTGATTCATCCCTATTTGTTGAATGCAGCTCCAGATTCATCAGCAAGTTTTCTCACCCCTATGATCTCTTTACTCAATGTATTCTTTACCCCAGAGTCTATTACTCATCTCTATCCCCTGTCTTATTACAACTGATTGCAACAGATATTCTATTTCCATTCTCATTCCTCTAGGTAGCAATCTGAATTGCTTCTTTTTGAAAAATAATAAAATAGTTTAAATTACTTAAAAAAAAAGAAATAAACCTCCAACCCCATCAAAAACTGGGGAGAAGAAATGAACAGAAGTTTTTCTCAAAAAAGAAATACAAATGGCCAAAAGGCACATGAAAAAAATGCTCCACATCGCTAGTCATCAGGGAGATGCAAATCAAAATGATGAGATATCGTCTCACAGCACAGAGACTGGCACACAATCAAAAGAACAAAAGCAACCAGTGCTGGCATGGATATGGGGGAAAAGAGACGCTCTTTCATTGTTGGTGGGAATGCTGACTGGTCCAGCCTTTCTGGAAAACAATATGGACAGTCGTTCAAAAATTAGAAACTGAGCTTCCATGTTACCCTGAAATACCATTTCTGGCAATATATCCCAAGGATGCAAAAGAGCACAGTAGAAATGACATCTGTACCTATATATTTATGGCAGCACTGTTCACAATAGCCAAAATCTGGAAACAACCCAAGTGCCCTAAAAAAGATGATTGGTTAAAGAAACTTTGGTACATCTACACAATGGAATACTATGCAGCTGTTAGGAGAGATGAAATCATGAAATTTGTTAATAAATGGATAAACATGGAGAGTATCATGTTAAGTGAAATGAGTCAGAAAGAGAGGGAAAGACATAGAAGGACTGCACTCATTAGTGGAGTATAGAATAGCATCACATGAGGCTGACACCCAAGGACAGTAGATACAAGGGCCAGTAGGCTTGCCCCATAGCTGTAAGACTGCTTCATGAGTGAAGGGGAGAAGGCAGATGGAATAGAGAAGGGATCACTAAGAAAACGATGGCTGGAGGAATCAGTCCAGATGGGAGATCCGTGCCGAAAGTAGATAATGGACCAAGCATGATGACCTCTCAGTGTCTGTGTTGCAAGCTATGATGCTCAAAATGTAGAGAGAGAGTATGAGGGATATTGTCTGCCACGGAGGCAGGGGAGGGTGGGAAAGAGGGGGTATATTAGGGAGATTGGTGGTAGGGATTTTGCACTGGTGGAGGGATGGGTGTTTGATCATTGTGTAATTGTAACTCGAAAATGAAAGTTTGTAACTACCTCGCAGTGATTCAATAAAATTTTTAAAAATTAAAAAAATCAAATTCCTCATCACAAGAAAAAAAAACTGCAAGTTTTTAAAGAATAGTAAATAGTGATTGTGATTGTGAAGTGTGATAGTTAACTATACTTATTGCACAGTGACCAATGTTATGTACCTGAAATTAATATATAACTGGATGTCAAATATATATAAATATTTGTATGTAAAAGGTTAAAAAATGTAAAGTTTGTTTTTAGGTTATCCATAGAATTTATATAAGCAGAATTAAAGAAAGAAATGGGGAGAAGGAAAGTAAACATATTTGTCAAACATCTTCTAACTTGCTGTTTCTGAGCACTTTATAGCACTCACTTTTGCCACATCCAATATTTTGTTCAAGTCTTACAACATAAAAATACCTTCAATATTAAATCATTTTAGCCAAGGAAACATATTTTTTGCTGCACATATGTTAGTAACTTGCTGAGCTATTTAAACCTGAATTCATCTGCTAGAGACAAAAATAAAGTATTCTGCAAGGAATATACCTTATGCTTTTTTGCTTTTTTAAAAAAAATGAGCTTTTAATTTTTTATTTATTTTGTTTTAATTTTTTTATTGAGTCACCATGTGGAAAGTTACAAAGTTTTCAGGTTTAAGTCCCAGTTATACAATGCTCGAACACCCATCCTTTCACTAGAGCACATATTCCACCACCAAGAATCCCAGTATAGCTCCACCCCGCACCCCCACACCCCTAGCCCCCCCACGCCCCTAGCCCCCCACCTTAGCCCCCCGCCTGTGTAACTAATAAATTTCACTTTACTTTCACTTTGATTGCATTCAACATTTCAACAAAACTTACTATTATTGTTTGGAGAGTCTCTCCCCTAAAGTCGGACCTGCTGAAAAGGAAGCATTAGGTAATTTGTTTTCCATTGCTGAGAATGAAGAGGTATGAGATCCAGTGACCACACTTAGCGGCCTCTCGGTTTTGGGTTTCTGTATTTTAGTATTTTAGTAACTAAGTCCAGAGAGATATCTGCCAGAAGTTGCATCATTGCCAACTTGTACTTCTCAGTTACATTATATTCCACATGAGTGCAATCTTTCTATGTCTGTCTCTTTCTTTCTGACTCATTTCACTCAACATGATACTTTCCATGTTGATTCATTTATATGCAAATTTCATGACTTCATGTTTTCTGACAGCTACATGGTATTCCATTCTGTAGATGTACCGGAGTTTCTTTAACCAGTCATCTGTTTTGGGGCACTCTGGTTTTTTCCAGATTCTAGCTATTGTAAACAGTGCTGCAATGAACATAGAAATACAGATGCCATCTGTACTATACCTTTTTGCCTCTCCGGGATATATTCCCAGGAATGGTATTGCTGGGTCAAATGGAAGCTCAATTTCTAATTTTTTGAGAATCATCCATATTGTTTTCCAAAAGGGCTGAAACAGTCGGCATTCCCACCAGCAGTGAAGAAGAGTCCCTTTCTCCCCGCATCCACGCCAACACCGGTTATTTTTGTTTTTGGGGATGTGGGCCAGTCTCTGTGGTGTGAGATGATATCTCATTGTTGTGTTGATCTGCATCTCCCTGATGATTAGTGATGTTGAACATTTTTTCATGTGCCTCTGAGCCATTCGGATTTCTTCTTTGGGAAAGTTTCTGTTCATTTCATCACCCCATTTTTTGATCGGGTTGGCAGTTTTCTTCTTGTGGAGTTCAACTAGTGCATTGTATATCCTTGTTACCAACCCTTTATTGGATGGGTACTGTGTAAATATCCTTTCCCATTCTGTAGATTGTCTTTGTACTTTGGTCACTGTTTCTCTTGAGGTGCAGAAGCTTCTTAGTTTGAGATAGTCCCATTTATTTATCTCTATTTTCACTTGGTTGGCCAGTGGTGTGTCAGCTTTGAAGATACCTTTGGCTTCAATGTCATGGAGGGTTTTGCCGACCTTGTCTTCAAATACCTTAGGGATTCTGGTCTGATGTTGAGGTCTTTAATCCATTTTCATCTGACTTTTGTACATGGTGATAGGTGGAGGTCTAAGCCCATTTTTTTGCATGTAGCTGTCCAGTTTTGCCAGCACAATTTGTTAAACATGCTTTCCTTGCTCCACTTCACCTTTCTTGCTCCCTTATCAAAGATTAGATGTTCATATATTTGGGGGAATGTGTCAGAGTATTCAACCCTGTTCCATTGGTCTGCCACTCTGCCTTTGTTCCAGTACCAAGCTGTTTTAATGACTACCGCTTTGTAGTAGAGTTGGAAGTTGGGGAGGTTGATTCCTCCCATTTTCTTTTTCCCACGAATTGCTTTAGCTATTCGTGGGGACTTATTGTTCCATATGAATTTCAGGAGCGCTTGCTCCATTTCTTTAAAGAATGACAAGGGTATCCCTATAGGGATTGCATTGAATTTGTACAATGCTTTGGGGAGAATTGCCATTTTGACAATATTAATTCTTCCAATCCATGAGCAGGGGATATTTTTCCATTTCCTCGTGTCTTCTTTTATTTTCTGAAGTTTATTTATTTTTTTAAATGAGCTTTTAATGGAAAGAAATTTTCTTTTTTAGTGAAGCAAGGTAGTTTTTATGGAAACTCATTTAGAAAGATGTGAGGGGAGAGGAGATAAGTATGTTAAGTAGGTGTTCAAGAGAGAAGATAGGCATCTCCAAACTGGAAATAGGCAAGCAAAGAAGGATAGAGACAAGCAGGCAAGATACAAGTGCAAGAGAACATGGCCTTGAAGAGCAAGCCACAACTTCATTTTGGAGACACTCTAAAAACATTCTCCCACCAATTAGAGAATACTCTCAAGTTAAATCTAAATTTAATATATTGACTTTAAATGAACATGATTATAAGGAAATATTTGCAATCAAAGTAAAAGTCACATGATACTTTTCAAAGTTAAATATATATTATATATGATGATCACATTTACAATGTATTTAACAATACTTTAGATTATATGCATTTTTAAAAATTTATGCTACTATTGCACTGCATTATCTAGAAAATAGCTTCACTGTATTTAAAATAAAGCATGCCCTTAGATTAAGGAAGAGTATATTATGCTTACATTTCAAATATATATCTTATATCACACTCATTTATTCCAATTATATTATTTAGCTTTGAAACAGTACCTCCATTTGCAAATATTTTCAAACAACCTATTATTCCAGTGTACATTCATTTAGCAGCATAGCATAAATATAAAAACATTTGGAAAACAATATAGCTCAATTTTTTAGAAGGTTTTACTGCAGCTACTAACTTTTGAAGATTTTTGTTTGTTTTTGTGGTGCCGCAATCAAACCAAGGTCTCAAGCATGCAAGGCATGTGCTTTACCACTGAGCCACATCCCTGACCCCTAACTTGTGTTTTTCACATTTTCATCAGTGGTAGAAGACTGCTGAGTATGTAACATTCAAATTTTCATTTAAATAAGAAAATTTAATTCTCTGTAATACTCCAAATACAATGTATATTATATGCTTCTAATTATTCCATGCCAGTAGTAAGTACATCTATGTTGTCTGAAATTGAGATATTGCAATGAGTAAAACAGCTCACTTAAATTAGAAAATGTTCTCCTTTTCCCATTTAAACCCACGCATTTTCAATAGTAAAACTTCTCCTCTTTTAAAAGAACATTTGTATTGTATCTGGATATGAATTTAGTATCTATAACAACTTTTTGAACCTAAGAGAAATTATTGAAAGTTGTCCACAGTTAACAGAAGTTACAACATAAAACTATCTAAAAGTAAATTCTACTGTGATTGAAAATACATGACTTTTTGTATTAAACTTCACACAGAAATTTGTGAATTTACATTTATATTCATATAGCCCTTTATAGCCCTGTTTCATGTCTAAATTGAAAATTTCAATAAATCTGAAGAGGTTTTCCGTCTAGTTTCAATAAAGGGAACTTGGGGTTTATTTTTTATATATATGTATATATACAAATTGATGAAGTACAAGTTTTGATTGAGACTTATTTTAGTCATCCTTGGTGGAATGCCCTATTAGAAGACATATAGAAGGTCATGGCAATACTATTTCTTGGTCTGAAAGCAGTCAAGAACCCTATTCAGTATATTTTCTAATGCTTAATTATTCTGATAAACCACAATTCCTTCTACTTATATGTTTTGCTATTTTATCACTTTCCCTAATTTCCCAGAATTCCAGTTTAATAGGATAAACCCAAAACTCAAGATCAAAGATTCTGCTTTGGATATCATGCAAATACATTCATGCAAATATATAGATTTCTCTTTGGGTGATTCTCAGGTCACCCTGGCGTACAACAACAAATCAGTAATATTCATAAGAACATAGATAAGACTTTCTAGAGATGTTGTAGGCAGAATGAAACCTCCACATCAATTTATCAAATGGCATCACCAATGATTTTGAAAAGTTTGTGGAAATTTTTTTATGTTATGTAAAGCAAAGCCAGACTCCACTTTGTCAGGCTGTTTTCACTTGGAGTGCCCCAGAGCGGGGCGGGCAAGAACCCTCCCTGCCCCAAGGGACCCAGTCCTGGCAGCAGACCTCCACTACCCAACCACCGCCATGCTCCAGGCCACTTTCAGGACACATAATAAAACACTTCCTACCCATTTTCCATAATTACCACACCATATCTGATGGAGTCCAGACAGTAGGCAACAAATCATAGAGAGTAATCGGAGAGCCCAGCAAGCTACTGAGAATAACCCACATGCACGGGCAGAGCCTGGCAAGCTATCCATGGCATATTCAATATGCCAAATACAATAACAATAGGTCTCATTCCCCTGACCCTAAAAGAGCCTCCAATCGTTGGGAAAGACAAATAAGGAGAGGCTGCTTAAATCTCAGAGCTGGGAGGAATAGAGATGTTACTAGTGCCTGCTCGAGTAAATCCATGAGCAACAGGATGACAGTGACAGTGATACAGTAAAGCAAAGACAAATTTGGATCAAAGCTGTCTTTGGAACAATCCTATGACAAATATAATACTTGTTTACTTCCTCTTCATAGGTTACAAATATTTAGACAAATAATGTCATGGAAAATTTTTTCCTGTGCCAAGTGTTTTCTACCAGCCTAAAAAACATATTCATGTCACACTTCAAAATAGGTCAAAGCTATCTGCATGCAAAATATATGTTTGAGTTAAGAGCAAAATTACTTTCAATCATCTGACTTTTGCCTGCTTCTCAAAGCAACACAAATGGAGTTCTGATGTTCATTTTGCACTTACTTGCCACCAATCTGTTTTAAAACTTCCCAGATAAACAATTAGGAAGAAGAACAATGTCATCAATTTTAACGAAAAACAATCCACACTGACTACAAAGTGTTAGTGATAATGATGTAGGATCATAGGGAAGGACACCCCCCCCCCCATGGCAATGGAATTCCTAGGGAATAGTAAAACCATCTAACCCTGAGGCTTTCGGGACCACCTTGTGAGCACAGGAACTAAAGCCTGATAAGACTTTCACTTGGTCTCGAGACCCAGAGTAGGCTGGAACCCACCTTCAAGAGGAGATCCAGCACAAAGGCCAGGAAAGGAATTTCAAAGAGGACCAGTAACCACTTCCAACTCCACCCATCTTGGCAAACACCCTATCAAAGGATGCTTACAGAAAACCCCATGTGGGGCAGACTGGAGAAACCCCATGAAAGCCAGCTGGAAAAAAAGAAAGCACTCACATATACTGCCCGAGCCCATGTGCTGCTTGTGCCCACATGGCCGAGCACATATGTCTAGGATAACTTAGCCACAAGGATTTTAGGCTTATCCGGGTCACACCCATCAAAGTGCTCGCATTCCTTTGTTTATCTGTAACCACTTCTCTATGCTCTCTTCCCCAACCAGTTAATCAGCTTTTCCCCCTAACCAGACTGTTAATTTGTAAGGTCAGATCTTTCTAGGACACTGAACTTATATTGTAAGTTAATATTGCCTTTCTCCTCTCCTTATGTCTTTTGAATCATTTCCTTTAAAGCAATGTCCCTTTTGTATAGACACAAGAAGACACTATTATGCTTTTGTAACTTGGAATTTAATTGACTTTGAATATTATTCATTCCCAGGCATCTGCTTTCTCGACTTAAGCCTCCGTTGCCCTCAGTTCCTAGCACCCCCAAAGCAGGGTCCCGATGAGAGACTGAAGGGACCCAGGGCAAGCTCTGAGCTACCCTGGCATTGAAATGGGCCAGGCCAAAGCACCACGATTCTTAACTATAAATTAAGAGCTTGATCATGGACAAATGCTGTCATGATCCAAAGTAACAATGAGACTAGGACCCTGCTAGGGATAGGAAAGACTAATCTGGCCTGAGCACTGTAGGCTGAGATCGAGATGACCCCAGGAGAGCAATTCTATAAGCTTAATGCATCTCTTACTGTGTCCATACAAAATGATTAATATTATGAATGCTTATATGTTTGTTGGACGAGGAGAGGAGAAACACACCCATGGGATTCTGTCCTTGGGTGGGTGTCCTGCTGAAAGAGAATCTATCCTAGAAGCAGCAACCCCTGAGGGAAAGAACTTTAACCCTATTGATTGTGACCACACCTATGTGTAATCCCCAAGCCCCTCAAGTTTCGGGGATTTAACTAGGCTATAAGAGTGGGTTGGGGAGGAGATCAGGAGAGCCAGGAGAGATGCAGAGAGATGCAGAGAGAGAGACAGGAGTGAATGGAATAAATGACAACTGATCAATCAACCAGCTTGGCCCTCATTTCCTCCTCCGTCTGCCTCATGACTCGGGCCGCTCTGGCTGGGCGAATGGCCTGGGACCACTCCAAAGCCCCCACGGGTGGCCAACGGGGAGAGCCGCTGGGGCTCTCCCCTGGTCACCCCCTGGCAGATTTTTTTTCACATATTGTACCCGAGCACATGTGTCACCTGCATCTCCCTCCTGAGATGTGTACTGGGGCTCTCTCCATCTCTAGAGAAGCCCACATTCTCCCTTGAATGTCTCTCTCTCTCTCTCTCTCCCCCTCTCTCTCTCCCTCCCTCCCTCCCCCCCTCTCTCTCTTCCCTCCCTCTTTGCTCTCCCTTCTTTCCTCTTCCTAAAAGCCTCCAAATAAAATTTGTTTTTATTTCACTGCTCATCTACTCCTGAAATGCCTTTCTGTGAGAAAGACAAGGACCTGAAAACCTTGGTATGGCTAGGATTGACTTCTCTTTCCTGCAAAGAGCAATTCCTCACTCCAGCCTGAGTCCTCCACTGCCCAAGAGACAGGGTGGTGGGGATCAACTTCCATGTGAAAAGACCAAGCAGACATCGGGTGTGGCTTGACGCCACCTGGTAGGGCTGGCTGCAGCTCTGGCAGGAGCCATTCAGGAGCTCACCCAGAGACCTCACCAGCCACAGCCCTCAGAGGTGTCAGAGGCGGATCAGGAGAAAGTGTCTGTCTCTCTCCTCTTTGCCACACATGAGCCACCCCTGGAGACCCACCAACTTCAATATGAAAGGTCAGCAGTTAACCGAAGAATAAATTCACTGTGGACAAAGAAGATCAAGGCCACTAAGAAGAGAAAGCAAAAATATTTTTAGAAAAGCAGTAGGAGTCAAAAAAGCAAAATTCAAAACAGGCTGATCAAATATCATTACTGCTCCGTTGTCTGCTCTGAGGACTTCTTGTCCAAAGCCAGAGGCAGAATGAAACCTCCATGTCAAACTTCCAGTGAATATTCCCTCTTGTCGATGGCAGGAGTGCAACCCAATATAATAGTTTTGGGAAATGACTGTCATTAAGAACATTAGAAATGTTAAGAAAAAAAACTACCTTAAGAAAGTTCTTCCAAGTCAGGGAAACAACATCGAATACAAAGATGGAGAGAATAACACAAAAATAGCAGAGCCATTAAATAAACTACTCTTTCAAAAGGAATAGTGCCATTTAAAGTTAGGTACTCCTGCCAAAAGGGAAATATGTTTATATCAAGTGAAAACACAATATGCCCAAAGTATGTCAAACAAGCTAAAATTCTTGTCCAGGCAAAAAGTGAAGTGTATGCATATTGGTTTTTCTTTTGGTGGCAGGACACCACTTCTAAGCTTTGTATTTATTTATATGTCTTTAGAGATACTACTTTTGCAATGAAAAAGAATCCGATCAATTTTGTCTATAAATAAACCAGAAAACCTTCTCTAAAAAGTTAAGCAAGGATAAAACTCAGTGGTGGAAGCAAAAAGACAAGGTGGTTATTTTCTCTTTCCCACTAGCCAAATATAGATGAGGATGTTGGTTCAGCCTCTGAGTTTTCCTACTTCTAATGCAGACCTGGCACAACTCCCTTTGTAAAGCTCTTTGTTACTCAGTGCAAGCTAGTCTTCGAAGCTCAGTGGCAAGATGGATAAAGCAAGGAAGCTGTGCTTGTTCCTCAGTTTATCAGCAAATCCGCAGTGACCAGCATATTTTTTCTCCTGTACTCATGAATGCTAAAACCTTTCGCTGTGTGGTACTCTCTATGGTACATGTCTGCTATAAGTTAGGAAGGCCTCTTTGTGGTCTAAGGCAATGGCTGGTGGATTTCTCAGCCACGCTGTATTCTGTGAGTTGGTGGTATGACAGCCAAGAGCTCCAATAGCAATTTCATTGAATGATTAAGAATTGTGGATTTAGAGAAAAACGAAAAAGAATTCTATCGCTGTCTAAAAACTCAATTCTATCATTGTCTAAACTAAGAATCTTAGTTTAGCTGCAATTTGAGTATCAATTAGTGACTATTTTTTAATGGCCTCAAATACTGAGCAGTGGAAGATTTCCATTTGGTTTTTTAAAAAAATAACAACAGAGGGTCTGGAGCCATAGCACAGCGGGAAGGGCATTCGCCTTGAACGTGGCCAGTCTCGGTTTGATTCCCAGCATCCCACATGGTCCCGAGCACTGCCAGGAGTAAGTCCTGAGTGCAAAGCCAGGAGTAACCCCTGCGCATCGCCGGGTGTGACCCAGAAAACAAAAATAAATAAAGAAATAAAGAAATAATAACAACAGAAATGTTTTAACTTCAGAATCATGCTCCTTTTACTTGTTGCACATAGTCTTTTTCTCATACTTTTTGTAAAGGCCTGGAAACTGGGTTATCCTGCTGGAAAATAACTTCTATAAGGTTATGTCAAATTATAATATGCTTCCTCCAGTTTGGAATCTTTTCGCCTACTCAAAACTTCTAATTTTTATATTTGCATTGTGATGCTGACTCAGAAGTTCTTATTATGTTATTGAATATTCAGTAATTTAGTCACTAGAATTCAAGATGTTATGCTGTTTGTTATTTGGTTGTACCCCTCTGAGCATGTGAGATAAATTTAACCAAAGAAAACTAATATAAGTTCTCTATAAATGAATATTTCATAATCTGTTCATATTGTGCCAGAAAATACAAATGCCAATATTAATTAGTAAAAACATGTACTTAACCTAAATGAACCTCAACAGACAAATATATAAAAATACACTCAATGCACTGCTATTCATCCATAAAAAAAATTGATATAATGCCTTTGAGACAACATGGACAGAATTTGAGATGATTATGATAAGTAAAGTAAAAAAAAGCTAAGGACAATTATTGAATAGCTTCACTCATATGTACATTATAAATCACTAAAACAAGCTTTGAAAGAACAACAAAACTCACCCCTAGACTTGGTGAAAATTATGCTGGTTACTTGAAGGGAAGTGTTAGCAGTAATATACAGAGGTCTTTTGCATGACTAAATGATACTGGGACTTTAATGATAGGTATGGTGAGTCATACACACATGTAAAAGTGCAAAGCCATACTCCTAAAATTCTATACTACTGTTAAGCAAGAATAAACCAACAAAAAGTTGAAGAATGAACTAAATGCCCCTTTTTGTAAAGTTATTTCACCTATAAGAATCTTGCCATAATCTTTTGACTCTGAGCACACAGCAGTTTTGTGTATATTTCCCAAAATAATTCAGTCTCTTTGATGCCTCTCTACTCTGAATTCCAAGTAATTCTCATAGATTGATACTCAGTTCTTCCCTTATTTTAAAAAAATTAATACACTAATACACTATGACTTCCCATTTATATCACTTTGACAAGTATGAGCTTGAATTTTAATGGCTAAAACTTATGACTCAAAGCAAACTCTTCCTGCATGCCTCTTTGTATAACTTCAGTGTAATGAACAAATCCTTGCAACCCTAAGAGAATACTAAAGAGATAGTACAGCAGGCAATGCACTTTCTTTGCATGTGGCCTATCTTAGTATAATCCCTGTTGTCATCTATGGTCTCTAGAGAACTACCAAGAGTGACCACTAAGCACAGAGCCTAAATAAAACCCCTAGCATAACTGGTATGGCACAAAATCCAATTAAAAACCCTAACCATACAAGGAAAGGCATTAATCTCAACACAAAATCAAAACATCATGCACACAGCTGAGGAAAAATAATAACTTTATATTGGAGTTTGACTATTTAAGACAACTGTGTTACCGATTTGATATTTTTTTAAGTGAATGAAAAAACTAGCCAGTTATACAGTTACTTAAAATATTTCAGAAATTTATGAAAACAATTTACCTGTAAGATAGTAGTAGTACAATAAATATTGCATCATATAGATATTTACCAAAAAGCATTCAAGTAATTTGCATATCCATTCATTGCAGCAGATAATTTCTTAGCTCTATGAGAACATTGACCAGCTAAAATGAGTCAGTTATGATGCTCTATCAAAGATCCTGGGCAAAGAGCACGCATCAGCAAGAAGGAGAATTGGGAATTAAGTTTTTTCAAGGATTATCCCTCATTTCAAGTTCTATTATACACAGTTATAAAGAAGGAATATATTGAAAGCAATATAGTTAAAGCAAAGGCACTGACAACCAGAGATAGTGCAAGAGGGGAGGAAAAGAAAATTCCCAGGCAGCGGGAAGGACACACCACCATAATCCTAGGACATATAGTTCTGAGATTCATCCCAAGGACTTACCCCTATATTGGGTGCTCTGGTAATTGAGAAGGATATTTGAGTGGAAGGGAAGTAAACCTCAAAATGGAAGTCATTTCTTGGAAAAATTTTAAGTAGACTGTATAGTATTGGTGCTATCCATTCATATAGACTTGTTGCTGTACATTCTTATATAACTGGAACTATGTGCTCTGTGGCTATATTAAAATTTAAAGGCAAGAGAACAATAGGACTCAGGAAAATAAGGTTTGGTGAAGGGCAAAGAGCAGACTAAAGAGTTAAATAATCACTAAATTTAGAACCTTAATGGGCAGAGCATGAAAGAGGTTCAGTCCCTAAATAAAAGGAGAAACATTAGAATATCTGCGTTGGATTTATTTTTGTCTGGGAGCCATCAACACATCAAACACTCTTTCTATGTCTGCTTGTACAGACACCAAAGTAGAAGGCAGGAAAGCATGGCACAGTTTGCCTATAAAATAATTGGGAAATTTCTACAATACATACCCAGGGATTAGATTGTAGCTATATGAGATGTCTTCACTATATGACCCAAGTAGATGCGACACACTACTATAAAAAAAAGTGCTCACTCCTACAGAGAATGCTGGTGATCACCAAATCCCAGTAGTCTGAATATTAAATCTATGAGGACTGGAATCAAGGAGCTTATAGCAGTTACTCAGATACCATCTCCTGGCTAAAAAATTCTGCTCCTTCTTGCCCTGAAGCAAATGCAGAGTACACTGTAGGGATAAGAAAAGTATTTAGAGCAAATGAAGACAATAAGCCCGATCTGGAATGTCCTTTCAGTCAGTTCCCAAGAATCCACTAAATACCTGCCCAGCATCTGACCGAGATCCAGAGATTCAGTACTAATTTAGATCACTAGTGGTGTTTGTCTCGAGCTTGGGTTCCCACCTTTTCTGTTGCAACCCTTGAGTTTGAATTTTAGAGGAAGGCATGACTATATGAATGAGGTTTTTTGTTGTTGTTGTGTTCAAGGTTAAGGATCAGGTGCAGTTTGAGAAATACGTGAAGGTACATTTTGGGGGGTTGTATTTGATTTTTTGTTTCTGGGACACACCCAGAGATTCTCAAATGTTACTCCTGACTCAGAAATTACTCCTGGTGGTGTTCAGGGTATCATATGGGATGCCAGGGTTCAAACCCAGATTAGCCATGTGCAAGGCAGATGCCCTACCTGCTATATTATTTCTCTAGCCCCTATATGTGATTCAAATATAAATCTCAAACTAGATAAAGCAGAGATTGAACTTAAAAACATAACAGAAGGCTGGAGCAGTAGCACAGTGGGTAGGGCGTTTGCCTTGTACTAAGCCAACCTGGGTTCAATCCCCAGCATCCAACAGAAGTAATTCCTGAGTTCAGAACCTGTTAATAAGCTCTGTGCATTATGGTTTTGGGGTGTGACCCAAAATAAGCAAAAAAATGAAATATAATGAAATAAAAACGTAACAGAGTGACTCATCAGTAGAATGTATGATGTTAAAAATAGAATAAGTGAATTAGTAGGTAGATTAATATAAACTATCTCCCCCAAACAAAAGAAAATAGAAAATTGTTAATGAAGATAGCAGAATAACATATAGGAAAACAACAATAGGTACAACATCGACATCATAGAGGTCCAAAAAGAAGGAACAAAGAGATATCATAGAGGTTAAGTTGTTCACCTTTCATGCAATCAACCCAGGTTTAACCCATGACATCACATATGGTCCTCTGACAACTATGAGATGTGACCCCTGAGTATAGAGTCAGTAGTGACCCCTGAACACTGCTGAGTATGTTCCAAACACCCCACACACACAATAAATATCAAGGATTTCCAGATGGAGAACAAGTCAGGAGTATGGAGAGAAGATACAAATTTTATTTGAAGAAATGCTAATAGAGAATTTCCCCAAGTTGGAGGAGCACACAGATATTCAGATCCAAAAAAGCTCAAAGACTTCTTTTTTTAAAAAAAATATTTTATTGAATCACCGTGAAAACAATTACAAAGCTTTCAGGTTTAAGTCACAGTCAAATACTGATTAAACCCCCATCCCTTCACCAGTGCACATGTTCCACCACCAAGAACCCCAATACACCCCCCTCCTACCCCACCCCCCACCTAAGTAGCTAATGATATTCCCCTTATTCTCTATATACTTTGAGTACATTCCATATTTCCATACAGAACTCACTATTATTGTTTGGAAATTTTCCCCAACAATCAGACCTGCTGAATAGGCATCATCTAATAATTTCTCTTCATTGCTGAAAGTAAAGACTCTGAGTTTTGGGGTTTCTGATATTTTAGCTCAGTTCACAGTCAAAATGCATGGCTGCAAGAATCCGCTCTGGTGCCAAAATGGGTTAGGAGACCTCAGGATCACAGTCTTTAGGAGCTGAGGGTCTGTTTCTCGTGCTGCGGCTCTGGATCATCTCTGGGCAGAAGGCATGCCAGGAACGCCCCCACTCCCAGGACCACCAACAGGCTACGTCACTAAAGAAAGTCCTACCTCCAGGTTGAGGGATCTTATAGAGGGTGGCTCTCACCACATGGCTGCTGCCGCTGCCACCATTTTCGCTCAGAAAAACGGGGCAGAGAGGGAAAATCCCTCCCCGGGCTGCACGAGGTTGTAGCTCAGTTCACAGTCAAAATGCATGGCTGCAAGAAGCCGCTCTGGTGCCAAAATGAAAAGCTCAAAGACTTCTAAACAAAATAAATCATAAGAGATACACACTAAAATACACTGCAATTAAATTGATAAAAATTAAAGATAAAGGAAGAATCTTGAAAGTAGCAAGAGAAAAGCAATCAAAATTGAGGTAAACCTGATACAGCCATCAACAGATTATTGAAGGAATTCTACAGGCCATAAAGGGATAAATGGCATGATAAATCCAAAGTCCTGAATTTGAAAGAGCAGTAGACAAGAGTACTCTACCCAACCAGATTATCTCTCAAAATTGAAGTGAAAATAACTTTTCATACAAAAATCTTTTAAAGGCATTTATTTCCATTAAACCAGCATTTCAATAATATTAAAAGGACTATCTGTCACAGAAAGAAAAGAAGTCTCTCCTAGAAGCAGCATGACAGCAAAAACATAAGATGAAAAGGAAGAAAACAATAATGGGGACATTAGGAGAAAGCTTAAGAATGATGTGCTTTCAATTTAAAACAAGCAAATTATTTTAAAGAGCTTAGAACCCGATATGTAAACCTTATGTTAACCCTGAACAAAGATATTTGGAAGAAACAAACAAGAAAAGGAAATTAGAACCAAAATGTCACCCAAAAGATGAATGCCAGACATTTACGTAGTGTTGTAAACCAATGTCAAGTCCATAAAATTGTAATTTCTAAAAATATATTTGAACAGTAAGACTAATAAAACAAATTGATGGAAAAATCCAGGCCTGGAATATCAGCATCCCTATTAAAATATGGAAACAACATCTCAGCAGTCCCGCCCACCATCTATGTCCATCACCAGGTTGACTCTTTGGCCCAGACCACAGACCAAAGACCACATGACACCGTCTGAAGCAACAAAAACTTAATAATTTTTTAGACAAGGACTAAGCAACCCTGCAACCTGATAGAACAATGGTTACATAAATTCATTTTCTAGATCTACTGATATTAGTATCTCAACTTTTTTTATATCATCAATATTGATCCTAGAATTGTATCAATAGTTGATACTTTTTTCTGTATTAAATTTAAATACGAAGAACAACATTTCAGCACTTTTCAAATTATTGCAAGAAATTCAGTTTATGTGAAAACTAAAGACTCAGTTTTGTCTTTGGTCCAATTTGTCTTAAAGAAACCTCACTGTGTGATAGCACAGCGGGTAGGGCATTTGCCTTGCACGCGGCCGACCCGGGTTCGATTCCCAGCATCCCATATGGTCCCCTGAGCACAGCCAGGGGTAATTCCTGAGTGCAGAGCCAGGAGTGACCCCTGAGCATCGCTGGGTGTGACCCAAAAAGCAAAAAAAAAAAAAAAAAAAAGAAACCTCAGCCTTATTCTGTTGTCTAACAGAGCACTGCTATGCTCGACCTCTTCATGAAAGCATAAGTCCTCTCCATCAATATTTTTCCAGCCCTTCCTTACTTTTTAGACTCCATCTCCTAGCTACCTCTTTCACTTGCCTCTCTCTGCCACCCAACATTCTTGTTGTTAGAATGAACTGCCCACTTCTAGCCTCTTTCACTTTCTGTTCCCTCTGATGGAATCAGTATCATTTTTCATATTTCCATATAGCTTGCTCCTTTATCTCCTGCTCAAAACACATCTTCCCAACAGACCCTCAATATGGCAGTTTCAAACACACACACACACACACACACACACACACACACACACACACACACCTAGAAACAAGTCTCTTGAAGGCAAGAATTTCTTTCATATTCTCACTGCCTAGAAAGTAGCTTGGAATATAGTAGATGCTCATTAAATATTTGACAGAAAAAAATAGGAATCTGGATATAACTATGAGGGTGATTTGTTTTTAATCTCTCAATAGTATATTAATAACAGGTTATTTTCATAGGCTTTAGATAACAATGTTAACCAAACTTTTCTCTCCAAATATCAGTACAAGTCCCAAAGTTTCATTACCAAAGGTGTTTAAAAACCTACCTCTATTTTAATCTTTTATTAAAATTATTGAATGGAAAATCGGGAAGGAGTGGAAGGAGGAATAAGTAAAATTAAAATGACATGGCAAATATCTTTGTAACTGGGTAGAAGTTCTTTACAGTGTGCTCTCTTTCCTAGGATAAATTTTAAATATTCCTGACATATTTTATAAATCTATGTGATTTGTTTCCAACTTAAGAATGAAAAAGTTCATCACTTTTCACGGATTCTGTAGCCTGTTTAATATATGATGTCTTTTTATAGGTTCGTCATTTTAAAAGTCCTTTCCTTAGGAAGTTTCGTCAAAGACACCAGAGTCCACCAGACTCCACTAGACGTCTGAATCCCACACCTAAACTTTAATGACTTCCCATCTTAATCTAAATGGTGAGGTCATCACAGTACAAGGTCAAACCAGAAAGAGCACCAAGTTTGGAAAGCGGGCTTCAGAGCATACTTTGGAGGCAGCAAAGAGATACCCCTCTCAGCAGGGGTGAAAGCAGGTAAAGGCACATTGAACACACCTGCACCAACCTCCTCCTGTGGGCTAGATGTGCACAATGGGCCTGATTACAGACCCAGCTGTGGCAAGCCTGTCCCCCTCCTCCTGACGCATTTCTCTTTAAAACACAGCCAATCTGCAACTCCAGGAATAGTAAAAATGCTTTAAAGAGAATGATGGATTTTTAAATTAAAAATAAAAACTTTTTGGAGTGTTAAAATAAGTTCTAAAACAAATAAAAGTCAGTGCTGGGTTTTTTAGATCCCTTTTTAGATGTTTACTATTGTCCAAAGTCAAGAGATGTGATTTTACGCAAGAAATTATGTCTGTCTTATACAGGATCATCCGACCTCATTGATGTGCTTTGTAACTACTCAGTTATGAGAAATTTTTTCAAAGACTGGGAAAAGTTTTAGCCTCAGTTGAATGTATATCTTTGAATTTATATCTTTAGAAATAGACGTGTATTGCTATGACTTTCATCTATTTCATATAAACAATTGGCTTTGAAAAGTGTTGAGTCTAGCAATTCTACAGTGACCTCCGTTTACCGCCAAAATTCTTCAGCTCATTGAAGGTAGTAATTTGACTAGAAACAGATTATTCTTTTTTTTCTAACAGTTACAGATTTATATATTTTTGTGCTCATGTTTCCCTCATACAAAGTTCGAGAACCCATCTCTTCACCAATGCCCATTCTCCACCACAAATAAATCCAGCATCCCTCCCACCCTCCCCAATCCCATTTCCCCTTCACCCAACCCTGTCACTGTGGCAGGGTATTCCCTTTTGTTCTCTCTCTCTAATTAGGTGTTGTGGTTTGCAATAAAGATGTTGAGTGGCCATTGTGTTCAATCTCTAGTCTACGTTCAGCACGCATCACCTTCCCTCGAATGGCTTCCAACCACATTTTACTTGGTGTTCCCTTCTCTATCTGAGTTGCCTTCCCCCGAGAATGTGGGGCCAGCTTCCAAGCCATGGAGTCAACCTCCTGGTACTTATTTCTACTATTCTTGGGTGTTAGTCTCTTACTCTGTTATTCTATATTCCACAGATGAGTGCAATCTAGAAACAGAACATTATTCTTAGGCTTACTTAAGCCCTGATTTTTTTTTGTCAAGTAGTGCATAGCACATAAAAGATGTGAAATTGTATAAAATAAAACTTTTATGATAAAGGTTTTAAAAGGTAATTAGCCACCATTGTCTTTGAGTTAGACTGTGTCTGTTGTTCATCTCATAGATTTATCATAAACAATCAAAATTTGGGGCTGGAGCAATAGCACAGCGGGTAGGGCTTTTGCCTTTCACTCAACCATCCTGGGTTCAATTCCCAGCATCCCATATGGTCCCCCTGAGTACCAGCAGTAGTAATTCCTGAGTGCAGAGCCAAGAGTAACCCCTGTGCATCGCCAGGTGTGACTCAAAAAAAGAAAAAAAATGTTTTCAATGAAATAAAATATTAATTCCATAAATAGCTTTGTCACCACTAAACACATTGGAGACTACCTTTATTTTTAAAAAAAGTATCAGAAAAAAAGTGGAAAAATTGGTAACTGTGCACTTTTGGTGAGAGTGTAAAATAATGCAGCTACAATGAAAAAATAGTATCAAAGGTCCTCAAAATATTCACAGAAATTGCCATATGACTTCTGGACTATATGGTAGATACTAAAATAATGGATATCAGTGTTCTCACAAAAAAAGATATTTGTATACCCTCTATTCATACCACCATTACTCACAATAACAAAAAGACAAAAGAACTCCAACTGTACACCAAAAAATGAATGCAAAAGCAAAATATATATACTAGAATAAAAATAAGGAGTTTTAATAGATGCTGCAAAGAAGAATTCTGATATAGGTTACAAGAGATCTTGAAGACATTATGCTCAGTAAAATTAATTCTAGATGATAGCATTGCATTTGGTATGTAGAGCTGTCAAATTTATAGAGACAGAAAGAATGTCAGAGCTAGGGGAAGGATGATAGGGAGTTGTTATTTAAAGGGTAGAGAGTTTTAACTGAGTTAAGTGGTTCTACTGTGTACTCCTAGGCCATAAATGTCAACACCGTTATAAACAAATCACCCTAACTATTAGTTAAAAAATAAGAAGCAGATAACGTCTATGTTCATTGCAGCACTATTCACAATAGCCAGAATGTGAAACAATCTGAATGCTCCGAAACAGACAACTGGGTAAAGAAAATACCGTACATCTACACAGTGGAATACTACACAGACACCAAGAAGAATTGAAGTCATGAAGCTTGCTTATAAAAGGAGAATATCATGTGAATATCTCACAACGAAACGAGTGAGAAGGAAAGAGACAGACATAGAATGATTGCCCTAAGTTGTGAGATATAACTAACACAGTATGAAACTATTACCCAAGGGAAATAGAAATGAGAGTCAGGATGACTGGCCCACAGTTAGAAGCTTATCACAAATGGAGGGAAGAAGGGGAGGTCAGTTGGGATAGCGAAGGGACCACTATGACAACGAAGATTGGAAATGATCACTCTGGACAAGAACTGAGTGCTGAAAGTAGGTAAAAGAATATACATGACCTTATGTTACCTGTACCGCAAACCATAATTCCCAAAAGGAAAGAGAAAAAGACAGAATGTGTGTGTGTGTGAGAGAGAGAGACAGAGACAGAGACAGAGACAGAGACAGACTGAGGCGGGTAGAAAAAGGGAAATTGGGGACATTGGTGGTGATAAATGTACACTGGTGAAGGGACCGGTGATGGAACATTGTATGACTGAAACCCAGTCATGCACACCACTGGCCAAGCAAGTGAAAACAGAGATAAATAAATAGGACTACCTTTAACTAAGAAGGTTGTGCACCTCAAAAGATACAGTGACCAAAGTACAAAGACAGTCTACAGAATGGAAAAGGATATTTACCCAATACCCATCAGATAAGGGGTTGATATCAAGGATATACAAGGCACTGGTTGAATTCCACAAAATGAAAACTGCCGACCTGCTCAAAAAATAGGGTGATGAAATGAACAGAAACTTCCCCAAAGGAGAAATCTGAATGGCTGAGAGTCACATGAGAAAATGTTCAACATCACTAATCATCAGGGACATGCAGATCAGAACAACAATGAGATACCATCTCACACCACAGAGACTGGCCCACATTCAAAAAAACAAAAGCAATCAGTGTTGATGCAGATGTAGGGAAGAAGGGACTCTTCTTCACTGCTGGTGGGAATGCAGACTTGTTCAGCCCTTTTGGAAAACAATATGGACGATTCTCAAAAAATTAGAAATTGAGCTCCCACTTGACCCAGTAATATCACTCCTGGGAATATATCCTGGAGAGGCAAAAAGGTATAGTAGAAATGGCATTTGCATTTCTATGTTCATTGCAGCACTGTTTTTAATAGCCACAATATGAAAAAACCGGAGTGCCCAAAAACAGATGACTGGTTAAAGAAACCTTGGTACATCTACACAATGGAATATTATGCAACTGTTAGAAAGCATGAATTCATGAAATTTGCATATAAGTGGATAAACATGGAAAGTATCATGCTAAGTGAAATGAGTCAGAAAGATAGAGACAGACATAGAAAGATTGCACTCATATGTGGAATATAATGTTCCAGAGAGGTACGAGCTAGCAATGATGCAACTTCTGGCAGAAATTTCTCTGGACTCAGTTACCAAAATACTAAAATACAGAAATCCAAAACCTCACGGCTAATATTTTGGCCACATGACCTCTATCTTTTCATTCTCAGCAATGGAAAGCAAATTATTCAATGCCTTCTTTCCAGCAGGTCTGACTTTGTGAAGGGGGGGTGGACTCCAAACAATAATAGTGAGTTTTTTGTTGAAATATTGAATGTAATCAAAGTAAAGAGAAAGTAAAGTTAAATTTATCAGCTACAGAGGCGGGGTGGGGGGTTGGGGTGGGGGGGTGGGGGGAGGTTTACTGTGGTTCTTGGTGGTGGAATATGTGCACTGGTGAAGGGATGGGTGTTTGAGCATTGTGTAACTGAGACTTGAGCCTGAACGCTTTGTAACTTTCCGCATGGTGATTCAATAATAAATAAATAAATAATAAATTTTTTAAAAAAAAGAAACCCAGTCATGGACAACTTTGTAACTGCTTATATCATGGTGATTTAAAAATTTTTAATTATTTTTAAAATTAATTAAACTTAATTTCAAAATATAAATAAACAGCAGATAAAGAATTCTGCAGACTAGCTGTACAACATCATGAATATACATAATACTGCTAGACTAGAAGCTTTCAAATAGAGAGATTGTGAAGTTTGCATTTTTGGTATTTTATCACAGTTTGACAAGGTGAGGTTGGAGGCTCTCAAGTAGAACTCAGGAGGCCTTGGGGCCACTCAGCAGCCAGGCCAGATGACTCAAAGTAAGGCCTGAGGATGTGATGCTAGTTAGGCCTGCTGTGTGGGAAACACCTCATCAGTGCTCAGGGACTAGCAGGGCCACATTCAGCAATATTTGGGAAACCATGCCTCCAGGGAATCAAACTGACACCCATGTGCACGTGCCCCTGGCCCTCAAACTATTTTCTGAATTCTATAATTTTTGAAAAATTTTTACCATTTTTATGACTGGAGCGATAGCGCAGAAGGTAGGGCATTAGCCTTGCATGTGGCCGACCCAAGTTTGATTCCTCAGTCCCTCTCGGAGAGACTGGCAAGCTACCGAGAGTATCTCGCCCGCACGGCAGAGCCTGGCAAACTACCCATGGCGTATTTGATATGCCAAAAAACAGCAACAACAAGTCTCACACAATAGAGACGTTACTGGTGCTCACTCAAGCAAGTTGATGAACAACGGGACAGCAGTGCTACAGTGTTACAGCACCATGTTTACAATATTGTTCAATTATAGGATTTTACGCATTGCACAATCCCCCTCACCATACTCTCAGAGTGTCTACTTCCCTTCACCATTGTCTCCGTGTTTCCCACTTCACACTATTACTCCCCTCTCAGTTCATTTTGGAGACAACAGAAGTGTCCAAAAACTAAGATGTCTGGATAAAAAAACTATGGTATGTAAAATACTACTTAGCTATCAGAAAAGATGAAATCATACAATTTTCTGAGATAAAAATTACCCGTAAAGTTTTCAAGTTAAAAAAAAAAAAGGAAAAATGTGTTTCTCTGTCTAGTGGAGAAGAGACTTTTCCTCCTTGAAACTGTGCTCAAGAGAGGCACAGGCAACCGTGCTCTGACCTCACAGCACTCAGGTGAATTTTTCTAAGAATCCAGAGTAAATCAATAAGAAGCTCCCAAAGTGGAATTATATTGTCTCCCTTTGGGTGGAGAGAGACTAAAGTCATCGTGGGGTGGTACCAACCTTGGGTGCAATTGAGAAGTGCTTTATTTGTTTACCTAAAGAATATAGATTTCTCATGGGCGGGGGATGGGAGAGGGAGAGGGCACTAAGTAATTTTTTTTTGAAAAGGGGACAAAAGTACAAATAAGACTGGGACTTTCTGCCTAAGGGCTCCAGAAAGTAGAGTAGAAACTACAGCTGGTAAAGGTGATGGTGTTACATTTTGGAGTTGTGGGTTGTCACCCAAGATAAGCTCAGGAGGTTCAGAAGGACTCCTGGCAATTCTCAACCAACCAAGCTGGTGGTTCAGTGAGAGGGTACTGATGTAGGCTTCTCGGGCCCTACAGTACCAAGGATTACTTACCCTGGCAGTGCATGTGGCCTCCAAGGTCGTACCCCATGGTGCTGGATTGGGGAGCAAGGGGGTAGTCTCCAGGACTGCACTTGGCATTGTCCTGAGGAATATGTGGTGTCTAGGATTGAACCTGGGTCAGACGAGGGTCAGGCTTGTAACCTAATCACTGTTTATCTCCCTTCCCCTGACGGCATGCCACTCTGAGGGATAGGAAAATAGGGGTTAGCTATTCAAGAACACACAGACCTCCCACATGGAAAAGCAAAAGCAAGTTGGTTTGTGATGAAAAGAGATTTGCTTTACATAACCCAGCCAAGTTCAAGCCTATAGAATAGACAACGTCCTGAGGGTGAAGGTGTAAAAGGACAAGTTTGGGTACATTCACCATAGCTTGCATTACACAACTGAGCATTTTATATGCTTTTTTAGTGAAAGTTTTATTTGAAGAAATTTGCTTAGATGTGAGGAGAGAGAAAGAAATATGTGTTCAAGAGAGAACACAAACTTTTTCCAGTGTTAAAAAAGAAAGGTAAAAAATGACTTTTGGAAAAAAGTTATATATAATTGCACCAATTTGTCTTGACCAAGAGTTCTTTGCATACATAAAAATTAATATTGTGCAACAATACAATCAGTAGGGCACTTGCCTTGCACACAGCTGACTGCAATTCAATCCTGGTACCACATATGCTTCCCTGAGCACAACCAGGAATGATTCCTGAACACACAGTCAGGAGTAAGAGCTGAGCACTGCTAGGTGTGACCCAAAAACAAAAACAAAAAAAGTTAATTAGGATCTCTCTCTATCTCTCTGTCTCTGTCTGTCTCTCTCTCTTTCTCTCTCTCATATGATTTTTAACACAAAAACTCCTTCCAGTAACTTCCAATATAAGACCATTGCTTTTCATATAATTTTTTAATAAAAATTATCTTTCTTCATGCAAGGGAATAGACAAAAATCAATAAACACAAGAGTTTGACAACTGAACTGAGTCTGCTAAGTGGGGGAGGATGGGAAGGGACCTGGAGATGGTGGTGGAGGGATGTTGGCACCCTGCTGGTTGGTGGAGTGCAGGGACATAATATTCCAAACATTAATATTAAGACCATTGGAAAGCATGCTGCCACCATTTTTTTTAATTTTAGGAGGAAGCATTGTCTATCCTGCGATCTCTGTTCTTGTGCATATAAATCACTGCCATTTTAGAGTTTGTGTCTAATCACTGCAACATCTGGACCATCAGTGGATCTATTATGTGTTTTTCCTCTGATTTTTAGACAGGTGGTATTGTCTCCAGGTGTCCAGTTAATTCTTAATTGCCATATCCACATATTATGTATGAAAAATTGTAGAGGCTACACTAACTTCCTCCTGAGATTACTCAATTTTTTTCCACAAATCTCTGAGACCAAAGGCAGATCTAATATGCTTTTGAAACTAAATTTCAGTCGCTTAAAGGGCTGGTTCATATCATTTTCTCAGGGTTTACTATTTCTATAGTCTCAACTCAGGCATTTAGCATGCATGGCCAGTGGGTTCTGAAGGCCAGTGTTTTTTGCTTGGTAGGTTGCAGGAAACTCTCAAGCTCATTCGCCAACTTGGTCTGGCATAAGCCTCAGGTAATCACAAGCTAACGTCTGAGCTTGCAAAGCTGTGCAGAGAAACTATAAAGGAAGACCTCAAAGAGAGTAGAGCAGCAGTATTGGTCAATGTGGCAGAAGCCAGGAAAAGTATTCGCAGTGCCCGTCTGTCCTTTGCCAACTATAAGACCAAGATGACTGCCCTCCGACATCCTGATGGATCTATCACATCTTCCAGAAGGGCAATGGAAAAAGTTATCCACAACTTCTACTCGGATCTCTTTGATAGCTTGCCCACATACCAAATTTCACAGGATGGATATGTCTCCCTTCTGAAATCCGACACACCATTTCCTCGGTAAAGAAGCGTACAGCACCCGATCCAGACAAGGTCAGACCTGAACACCTGAAGAATCTGCCACCAGTACTCATCAATACACTGGCTGGGCTATTCACACAGTACCTGTATGAATGCAAGGTTCCATCCCAATGGAAAACCAGCAGGACCTTCCTGTTGTACAAGAAGGGAGATATCTACCATATCGGCAACTATTGCCCTATCTGCCTGTTGTCCGTCATCTACAAGTTATTCACTTGAGTCATCCTAAATAGGATCAGAACACTAGATGGACAATCACGCGAGCAAGCTGGGTTCCAAAAAGAATTCAGCATGATCCACCATATCCACACGATGACCAAGCTCACTGAGGTTTCATGAGAGTTCAAGAGGCCGCTCTGTGTAACGTTCATCAATTTAAAGAAGGTCTTTGATTCTGTAGAGACTGAAGCAGTAATCAAAGCCCTAGCCAAACAGGGTGTTCAAACTCAATACATCAGGATCCTCCGTGAGCTGATTCACCACTAGGATCTCACCATTCTACAAAGAAGTGATCATCTATGTAAAGAGAGAGGTTCGGCAGGGCAACACCATTTCACTGAAATTCTTCAGTGCCACCTCGAGAACGTCATGCGACGACTAAAATGGGAAGGAATGGGACTGAAGATAGACAGTCGGCAGCTACACCATCTCCACTTTGCTGATAGCATCATTCTCATATCAGCCAAGCAGCACAAATGCTGACTGACTTCGACCGTGAGTGTGGAAAGGCTGGACTGCAGCTGAATCTCACCAAGACAATGTCATGAGAAATGGACTAGTTCTTGATGTTCTGTTTGCCCTAAATGGAACGAACGTCTCTGAATGCAGCAGTTATGTGTACCTAAGTCGAGAATTAAACATGACAAATGATCTGGCACCTGAATTGCACAGGAGGAAGAGAGCAGCGTGGAAGAGAGCAGTGGTTAATAGGACGAAGAACCTCTGGCTCCAGGAACATCTTTTCAACTCCACTGTTCTTCCTGCACTAACATACGCGTCAGAGTCCTGGGCCCTATGCAAACAGGATGAGAACGCTGTTCGGGTCTCCCATGGAGGAATCGAAAGGGCTATACTTGGAATATCACATTTCACTCAAGTGAGTGAAGGAATCCAGAGTGCCGACCTCCATCAATGATCAAGAATCAGAGATGCTGTCTTGTTTGCCAAGGTGTCGAAAATCAGATGGGCTGGACACGTAATGCAACTTAGAGACGACCTCTGGACTAGAGCTGTTACCAACTGGATTCCACGGGACATCAAAAGACCATGTGGCCGCCCTCCTATGGAGTGGTCAGACTTCTTCATCAAAACCCTGAACGAATGGTTTGAGGCTCTTCGTGTTCATGGAGCAAGCAGACACCATTGGGCTACACTAGCATGCAACAGGGACGAATGGAGTCGTTACTGGCGCCCGCTCGAACAAATTGACAAACAACGGAATGACAAGTGATGCAAGTGAAGTTTGCAGGGTGTGTGGCCTTGGTCTTCCTAGTGCCATAAGAATCCCAAAACCCTTAAGCCCCCATTTTGTTAATCCAGTCTCTCACTTGTGCTTACACATTAGAAAAATTCCTAGAGAACAGCAATAGAGGATTCATGATTACTTCAATGTGTTTCTCTGCTCTGTTTTTGCTTCTTATATACCAGATACATTAGTTAGTATCTGATGACATCAACAGCCTTATATATTTCTATCTCCTCTTGGTGGCAGGATGGATCCAATAGGAGATTCCCATTATTGAAGAATCGAAAGTATATGGGAGGCGGGGCAGTGATTGTTTGTTTGGGTTGGGGTTGGGGTCACACCCAGTGGTGCTCAGGACCTTTCCCTGTCTCTACACACAGGGACCACTCCTGGCAGGATTTGTGGGGAGGGACAAGACGGGGCACCAGGAATAGAACCCAGGTAGGCTGCAAGCAAGGCTAGCTCTCTACCCACTGTACCACCTCCGGCCCTATATTTTAGTTTTCATCCAATGATTTTTCTACCATTAGATGGTACCCTCCCCTCACCGAAAAATAAAAAAATCAAGTGAAAAATACAAAATGAAAAAGTTTATTCATAAGCTTGCCATCGTGAGATGATAAATTTAGTATTTTCTCAGATTCTTTCCTCCTATGCTCTTTTTCTATGTTTACCTATGTTCATCTTTTTATATCATTGTAATAGTGTAAATGATACTTTATAACCTAGCAAGAACTCTAAGGAAAAACACATAACATTTTTAAAGTTTAAATTCCTTTTGAACATTTTTTTTTTTTGGTTTTGGGTTACACCTGGCTGTGTTTAGGGCTTACTCCTGGCTCTGCACTCGAGGGATCAGGGGGTTACTCCTGTTAGGGTTTGGGGACCATATGGGGTGCTGAAAATCCAACCCAGATAGACTTGAGTGCAAGGCAAGCACCTCCTCACCCAGTCAAATGTGACCTTCTACCTCCTATGAGTTTATGATCTGACTATATTTAGAAATAATTTAGGGGACCAGGAATATATCTCAGTCATATATCATTTGCCTTGTGTGTGAGGCATGAGGTTTTATCACCAACACCACAAAAATAAATAAGTAATTAAAAGTAAAAAAGCACCTAATTTTAGTTCTTTGAGGAGACCCTACTCTCTAAGTGCTTAGTTTAGCAGTCAAGGGCCTTACACATGTAAGGCAAGTGCTCTACCCCTGAGCTATATCCTTAGCTCTAAATCATTTCTTTTATTTGTTTGTTTGTGACCACAATCAGAGGTGCTGGATTGGGGAGGAGTTCAGGGGAGAGAAGCGTTTGCTCCAGGCTGTGCTTGGGGTCCCCTGTGGTACAGAAGAATGAAATTCTTTTCAGATTTTTAATGAGAAAATGGCTTAGGGCAACTTTAAAAATTAAATAACTGGATTAAATTAACATCATAGAACAAAAAACAAGAGAGTGAAACAAAAAGGAGGGGTATGTCTTTCAGGACTTTAGTTGAGATTCCTTTGCCTGAAAAACTTTTACAGAAATTGCTTTCCTCTGGCTTTCGTGTATTATGTCCTCCCAGTAGTAAATACTCCACATGTGTTTGTGATCCAGCCAGGCAGCGTTTGGCTAACCTATATATCTAGTTAATTTAAGATCAAGCCACCAAGGTACTAAGCTGACCACAATCCTGACTTTTGATGAGCTGTTATCCTGTGAAGTCAATGCGCTAAGAATGGAATTTCACAGTAGGGATTTTTCACATCTAAGTTGTAAAAGAAATTATTTATGGTGTAATAGATTTTTTGCTAGACCAACGAGTCAGCACTTTGTTCATGTCCGTGTTTAATCCCTTTTCCCTCTGAGAGTTTAGATTCACACTTGTTAGATTAGAGACACCAGGACAGTTGGTGGTACATGTCAGTCCGACTCTTATCATCAGACCTGATGAACAGCTGTCTTTAGAAGGGTACCCCCAGCCTCTTGCTTGGTCATTAAAAAGTTCCATCCACTAATTTTGTGCTAGTACGAGACTAATATTCAAGGATAGAAAACACAGGGGTCAGGTGGACTGGTCCACTGTTGGAACGAAGGGGCGGGGGATGGAGGGCAGTTAGGATAGGAAAGGGACTGGTATAACAATGAAAGTTAGAAATGATCAATCTGGACAAGAACTGAGTGCTGAAAGGAGGTAAAGGGATATAGATGATAACCTGCAGTATTTGTATTGCAAACCATAATGACCAAAAGGAAAGGAGAGAGGGAGAGAAGAGAGAGAGAGAGAGAGAGAGAGAGAGAGAGAGAGAGAGAGAGAGAGAGAGAGAGAGAGAGAGAGAGAGAGAGAGGAGAAAAGTGCCGGTCATATAGGCAGGGGAAGGGGGAAGTGAGGAGAGGAAAATTGAGGACATTGGTGGTGGGAAATGTACACTGGTGAAGGGACAGGTGTTGGAACATTGTATGACCGAAACCCAATTATGAACAACTTTGTAACTGTGTAAATGGTGATTTAGTTAGAAGTAAATAAAATTTTAAGAATAAAAATAAAGTTGCAAAATATATAATGTTTTTAAAAAGAAGGAAATCTCAAAAAAATCATGTGTATTATAACCTGACTAATATATATTAACCTTTCTAAAAGCTAAGTATAAAATTATGAATAAAATATTATTTATTTTTCTGAATAAGGTGACTTAACCATTTCCATCTGAAGATTTAAATTGAAATTTCTTTTTAGAATAAACATGCTGTGGTATGAAGTTCATGTTTTAAAGGAAACACTAAAGATAGAATACCTTGGATTTTATTTTATCTATTACCCAACAGAAACAAAGGAACAAATCCATTAAGACAGATAAATAACATGAAGTTACAAGATATTTCAGATAAGTTTTTCCAGGGAAAACAACCTTTTTCATTTTCCAGGAAATGTAACTACACATTTTTACTCTTTTTTCTGTTAGTTCCTGTTGGGATAAGAGTGGTTTTAGTATGTATAAAATAGTTCACTGGCACTCATTTTTGCTCCCACATATTCATAAATGCCTAAATTTTCACCTGAATTGTTTTTATACCTCCTGGACTTTTACTAAATTATATTTTCATCAAAAGCTACCTATTTCCAATTCAATTTTTTTCAATTAATGACCATTTTCAAATATGCACATATTATCCACAGAGAGAAGTGTGCTACTTTGTGCAAAATATGTAAGTATATAATATTATATTATATTATATTATATTACAGAGAACAACAAGTATTTAAAACTATTAAATAAATACATATTCCAGTAATGTCTTTCCAGGATATTTACCCAAATAATATGAATATATTAACTTGTGATAAAGAGAAAACACTAATTTGAAAATATATAGGAACCCACAATATCCAAGGCACAGAAACAGTACAAGTGACTTACATCAGGTGAGTAGCTAAAGTGTGGTAAATGGCTTGGAAACTGGCCTCACATGTTGGGGTTGAAAAGGCAACTGGGATAGAAAAGGGACCACTAAGTAAATGATGGTTGGAAGGATCTTTGGCATGGGAGATGCATGCTGAAAGTAGACTATGAACCAAACATAATGGTCTCTTAGTACCTTTATTGCAAACCATAACACCCAAAAGTAGAGAGAGAAAGAAGGAATGTGCCTGCCATTGAGGCAGGAGGTGGAAAGAGGTGGGGTGGGGGGTGGCAGGATGGATGCTGGGAACATTGGAGAATGGGCACTGGTAGAGGGATGGGTGCTTAGTCATTGTATGACTGAAATGTAATCATGAATGTTTGTAAGTTTGTAACTGTATCTCAAGGTGATTCAATTTTTAAAAAGTGTGATATATATGCTCAATTGAATAATGCCAAGAGAATTATAACAATGAAATTTTGCCTTTTGAGACAACATAAATGGAACTATATTATGCTAAGTTAAATAAGTCATATAGATGGAAGACAATTATGTATTGTTTCACCCATGTGAAATATAACTAGCTAATATGAACAAACTAATGATAGCAAAATTAACTCTAAGACTTTGTAAAAAATGTAATAGTTACCAGAGGACCGGGTGAGGGAGATGAAAAAGCAGATTTGGTCTATCTAATCATGGGAATGGCACTGCAACTTGGGTAGTTGGAATGGTGAGACATACAAATAAAAATGAGGTGGTGCCCTGGCCAGAGCAATAATGCAGAGTAGAGTGTTTGCCTTATAGACAGCCTATTCTAGTTTGATCCCCCGAATTAGCCAGGAGGGATGCCAGAGCTCAGAGCCAGGAGCAAGCCCCTGAGCAATGTCTGATTTGGCCAAAATCAAACAAAAAGTGGGAAGTTGAACTCTTGAAATGAAATTCAATGGTTAAAAAGTAGATAGATAGAAAAATTAATAGAATTATTAAAATAGAGGATCTGGGCAGTAGTCTAAGCTCCTCAGAAACCAATGTTGGACTGTTAGATGTCATCTTTTCCTCAACCTCAGGTCATGCCTTCAAAAATTGCAATAAGCATATATCAGGAACCTTGTGATCCAAGATACATCACTGCACACTGAAAATGTCAGAGCCTTGAAAAACAAAGATCGATTGCTATTGTCTATCTGATAACGATGCGAAGCTCACAGTGTGGTTTATTCCTGGGGAACTTTTAAAAGGCATCCAAGGACTCTGAGGTTAAAAATGGAAAGATTTGACATTCAAAAAGAATAACACTGTGGAATTATCAAGCAGGTCACTTTAAAAATAAACCACGAGGACAAACACAGAAGATGAACCAAACAAGCTTAGAGAGTCTATATCAAACTGACTTTTCTTGCTCGTGCTGTATCTTGAAAGGCTGGGTCACCCAAAATCAGTGGTCTATTGAATACTAGCATCCTGACAGGTAAGAGCTGGTGTCTCTTCTATTATCCCCACATTTATGGAAGGTATTTCCATAAGAAAATATTTTAATGAATGGCACTTTAATTGCTCCTATGGCCATGCTATTGCCACAGCATCAATAAAAACAAAGCTTCACTTTATAAAGCTCATAAAAGAAAACACAAATAGAACAATACATAAGTGTCAACAATTATCATTTATTGCATTAGATAATAAGCTTTGATTTCCACAAATTCAGACTCGAAGCCGGAAAATAGATTTGAGCAATAACAAGAAAATGCTTTTTTAAAAAAATGACTCTCCCTTTATGATTTTCAGAGGATCGTTAGTAGAAATCAGGTAACTCACAGGAAGAAGAGGGTAGCTATGACAGTGATAGGATTATAGCACAGTAATGCTAGCACAGAAAATATAATGAAAAGAAATTCTGATTCTATAGATTGCAACAATATAGAAACTGCTGACTAGGCAAATCAAAAAGCTTTTCTTACCAGCTCATAAATGGGACCAAATGCCTGAATCCAACAAATATGTTTCCCACCCAGCATCTATTAGACTTCTAAAAATCAAAGATACATAAAGGAGAAAAAACATTCCTCTAATGGAGATGAGGAGCAATCCGCATATTAGAAATCCAAAAGACGGGAAACTCTCCTTACCAGTGTCTGCCAGACTGGAATATTTTGAAGAACCACTCAGTATGCCCAAGTTTTAATAGAGCAAGAAATCCTTTTGCATTCATGCTGCTGTTCTTTGTATTTGACATCTGTCATGTAGTAAGGAATGAAGTAGATGCAAAGTAGGAAGATAAAGGGACATATTCCAACCAATTGTTTAAGCTACACTTTTCACCACCTGGATCAGAAATATGCATGGAAATGACTGCCTTTTCCCCTGTGGTCAAGAACTGAGTAAATAAATGGGGAGAAGGGGCACTTCAATGTGTATTTATTAACGAGGATTTTTCTAAACTTGGGGACGTTTGTGTGATGGTTGTTTATAAAGCAATACAGATAATATTGAATTTCAATGTCTATGTCAGAGTATATCATGCTGCGTGGAGTCTTGTCATAAGTCGGTTCAATTATTTGTCCTTAGCTTTGCATCTTCCTAATGAAAAGATCAAGGGGGTCTCCCTCTCTCCCATAACAACTTTAAGCTCTTTCTGCCAGAGCAGGAAAAACCCATTTCTCTGAATCCAGAGTTTCTTTCATTGTTGTTCCTTCGAAGTCAAAACCATTGCTAGGATTCAGTTCTCAGCAGCCTAACAAAAGTAACATATGCAATTCATTTATGACTCTCATGAGTGAAGTATATTAGGTGGGAAATTATATACTAGGATTACATGGGCAATTAACCAGCTTTGTCAGTTGAAGTAGTGACAGCTGTTAATCATATCTTTTGATTCGTCCCTATTTTTTAATCCGTTATTATTACTCTTATAACAATTTTCTGATCGCTTTACTTTCTCCCAATCTATTTCTCCTTCAGAGAATCCTTGCTGAACTCTACCTGACCTCCTTTCATGCCAGATAATTTTTCCCCTGGAAACTCTCGCTTCATTTCATTCCAGCCTTCTGGCTTCCTGATTCTAGCTCCCTCTGCTGATTGGAACCAATTTGCTTGCAAGGGTCTCGGCAGACATCAAATGAAAGCACTAACTCACACTCCTGCTCTGTAACCACCATCGATTGTGGGGAAAAATATGTGACGTGGTTGAACTTGAAAGCACCTTTCTGTCTACATGGATCCACGTTTTATGCATAAGAAAATGATTTTCTTTAAGACACTCCAATGAAAATAACTGGACTGCATGACTTTCACATTCCTTCCCAAACAGACCACCGTCACAAGACATTTGGGAGGATACACAAACTTCTACTCCAAGTTTAAGTGCACAAATGCAATAAACCACATGATTGTCATCAGTACCCTTGACAATTCTGAATAAGAGAAGCAGATTAAGTAGCAGCAACTCTAGTAGCCAGGGTTTCCCACGGAAAGCAACATATAATCCTCTCTGATAAATTTAAGCATAAAAATAAGATTTATTAAAGGATATTAGGTAACTAACAAAATCATAGGGAAATTCGATCCTCGGTTCTCAGGAAAATATCCCAGACAGTCCCACATAGCTAACCTACGCAGCATACAATGGCATCTCAGAGACTAAATTCCTGCACCAGACTCCATTATTCCTGTTATTGTCTAAAAAAAAAAATCTTTTAAGAGGGCAATCGACACTCCCTCCTTCTCCACAGAACCTTAGATCTTTTTCTCATCCCTTATTTACCTTGCCCCTCATGTTAAGAATGTTCCTGTAAGCTGTGAGTTCAACTAGGAGCCAACCACAAAGGAGAGGTAAAAAAACAAACTGTCACAAGCCTGCCTTGAAGGTCATCACTGCACAGTGGTAGCATCTTAAGTTTGGCAAAGAACAGGTTGGCCTGCCCAGTAACTTCACGAAACCCTAAGTGAGCAGAATGCTGTGAGATTGGTTCCCCTTCTTCTTCCAGCCCGCTGTCCTTTCCTGCTTTTTTACCTAATTTCTCCACAAGCTCTTGTTAAAACCCAACGTCAGATTTGGAAGAGACAAGTTCACTATCTTCTCATGTTGCTAGGCACCCCACTGCTAACATAAACTTTTGGCTCTCAAACACTGGACTTCAAGCAGTGAAGGCATCAGATGGGGAAGCAGGGATACTTTTGTCTCCGCTACACTTGAAAGTGAGCTGCTGGGGCTGGAGCGATAGCATAGTGGGTAGGGTATTTGCCTTGTGTGCGGCCGACCTGGGTAGATTCCCAGCATCCCAAATGGTCCCCCAGCACTGCCAGGAGTAATTCCTGAGTGCAGAGCCAGGAGTAACCCCTGTGCATCGCCGAATGTGATACACCAAAAAGAAGAAGAAAGAAAGAAAGAAAGAAGAAGAAAGAAAGAAAGAAAGAAAGAAAGAAAGAAAGAAAGAAAGAAAGAAGAAAGAAAGAAAGAAAGAAAGAAAGAAAGAAAGAAAGAAAGAAGAAAGAAAGAAAGAAAGAAAGAAAGAAAGAAGAAGAAAAGAAAGAAAGAAAGAAAGAAAGAAAGAAAGAAAGAAAGAAAGAAAGAGAAGAAAGAAGAAGAAAGAAAGAAAGAAGAAGAAGTGAGCTGCTTCCATGGCCTTGCAAACCAGAGAAAGTTAGCAATGTCTGCTTTCTCCTGGCTCTTGCAGTCAAAGTCCCACCCAAGGATTTTTCTCCACATTTATATCATAACTG